>NW_024070188.1:33836921-34150381 GCF_014754425.2 Oryx dammah | reverse complement strand
GAAGCAAATTCTCCACGTAAAAGTTTTTCTTTTGACATATAGACAATTTCATTATTTCTTCCAAAATTTGGTTGCATAATGGTTTGGAATAATTCAGTTTTATGTTTTCCTTTTAAATGACCAGTTACAATACTTTTAAGAGTTTACCTTTTACTCACCACCTGACTCTAATAAGTCTATCATCTATCACATGTTCTGCTTCTGGTCTATGTTCCATTGGGTTTACATATTATATATATATATATATATAATGTATACATATATATACATATATATATCCCAGTGTCATATTTTCCTTAGTGATGTAACTTTACAATAAACCTTGTTATCTGAAAGGATAGTTTTCCCTACAGAACTTTTTTACTGAAAATTTTCTTTGTTATTATTAACCTTTGTTTTTCCAAATAATTTTAATAGACTTATTTCTTGAAAAATTAAGTCAAGATTTAACTGAAATTGAGTAAACTTGATAAAGCTGAAGAAACTTTATGAAATATCATCTTGTTAAATAAAAACATATTAATTTCTCTATATATTTATAATTTTCATTATGTTTTGAAATATTTTATGATATTCTTTATAAACTTCCTGCTCATCTTTCATTATATTCATCTTAGATTATAGTTTTCTTACTATAGTTTAAATAATAATTTAAAACCAATATTTTTCATATTATCTGTTGCTAGCATGTAAAGTTCAGTTGATTTTCTTTTTAACTGGTATGTCTAGCAAATCAAATGAACTTTATAATTCTAATCCACTTTGTTTCCCTTCATTTCTTTTAATAGTTACATTAATGTTAGCTGTGAACACTAATTTAATATTTTCCTTCACTATTTCTATTTTCTTTTCTTTACTTAACATGCTGGCTAGGAATTTAATGGTGGGGTTAACCCCCTATGTTGCTGAATTAGAAGTCCAATAACTTATTTAAAGTGTGGTCCTATATACTAGTAAGTTTCCTAGGTACCTGTGACATAGCTTTGCCACCCATACAATTGAACATGTTTTATACAGTAGTGAAACCCTGAAGCTGACTGATCTTCAAAAGAATGGAGAAAATTTTGCTTCTTGGTATATTTTTCCAAAAATAAACTGTATTGACAATTTCCCAGGATTGTTCTTAGGCCTTGTATCAACTGACTCTGATTTCGGACCACACATCTTAACTCTACAGAGGCCCTTTTCTAATGCTTTAAGTGTGACTTTTTTCCCCCCTAATCTACTTATTTAGAGATTACATCAGAGAATATAATAGAGATTATATTCAATTCTGACTGTGCTTTTTATAATTCACTAAAATTTCTGCTCTATTAATGGTAATTTTCTTATTTACAGTACTGCTACTATTTATTTTACTTTCATCCTAGAGCATTTTATGTCGGAGAAGATGTAGAAATGGTTTTGTTCTTTCATAGTGGTCAATTCTCACAATGTACTCTTAAAATCACTGAAGTACTGTAATCAATCTACGTATAGAATGGACTATGCTGACAGAAGAAATAATTTGTCAGGGCATGCAATCTGAATCCCTCCAAGTTTGTGAGTAAAAGTTTTCACTTGAGCCAAATTTTAACAAATAAAGAATTTAAAACAAAAAGACATTTTAATTTTCTTTAGATATATGAATAAGTTCCATAAATTTTGAATTATCAATGACAGTACTTATACTAAGAAAATTTTAGATGTTTAGAACTTTCCTAAAATAATACTATCTCATTTATTTGTCATAAAAACATCAAGAGGCAGGCATCGTGATTATTCCCATTTTTCAGATGACAAAATGAAGCAATATGTGTTATGTAATTTGCCCAGACCACAGCATTTACCTCAGCCTTCTCACTTTCCTAAAAATGCAATGGCATACCAGAAAAGCTCGTGTTGCATCCACAGTCATGACTGTCAGGGAAGAGCTCCTGATCTTGCATTTAGTAAGCTGCATCACCCTAGGAACTTACAATATGGTCTGTGTCAGAATGTGTTCAGTTGCCAAGTCATGTCCGACTCTTTGTGATCCCATGGACTGTAGCACACCAGGCTTCCCTGTCCTTTGCTACCTCCTGGAGTTTGCTCAGATTCATGTCCATTGAGTCAGTGATGACATCTAACCATTTCATTCTCTGTCACTGCCTTCTCCTTTAGCCTTCGATATTTCCCAGCATCAGAATCTTTTCCATTGAGTCTAAATAAGCCTCATTTTCCCCACCTTACTTCCTTTATTTTGTTGAATCTTATTCTTGATATCCTCCATGAAATAAAGAACACTGTATGTAGGCAATGCTGACATGTTCACCATTCTTTCACAAACAGGAATTCTATAGCAGTCAGTTCAGTTGCTCAGTCGTGTCCAACTCTTTGCGATTCCATGGACTGCAGCACGCCAGGCTTTCCTGTCCATCACCAACTCCCAGAGCCTACTCAAACTCATGTCCATCGTGACAATGATGCCTTAAAACCATCTCATCCTCTGTTGTTCCCTTCTCCCCCTGCCTTCAATCTTTCTCAGCATCAGGGTCTTTTCCAATGAGTTAGTTCTTTGCATCAGGTGGCCAAAGTACTGGAGTTTCAGCTTCAACATCAGTCCTTCCAATGCACCAGTTCTAATCTAAAGCATGAAGAGCATACAAAGTAGGTAATGTCGTCAGCGCCTAGTGTTCTTTTCCTTCCGTGAGATGAAGCAGATTAAGAGTTTCAAGCATTATAAAATATAATGTTTTTGCTTTTTATTTCTTTGTAAAAAGGGTGTGAGATCTACCTGAGATTTGACTTTCACCTCTTAAGGTAAGTCTTCCTGTTACTTCCATGCCAAGTTATATTGCATGTGTGTGCTAAGTTGCTTCAGTCATGTCCAACTCTTTGCAGCCCTAGGGACCATAGCCTATCAGACTCCTCTGTCCATAGGATTCTCCAGACAAGAATACTGGAATCTGTTGCCATGCCCTCCTCCAGGAGCTCTTCCCCACCCAGGATCGAACTTGTGTCTCTTACATCTCCTTCATTGGCAGGCAGGTCCTTTTACCACTAGTGACACCTTGGAAGCCCATTATATTGCATATGACCCTTCTAATATCCAGCAATATCCTCTCACTTATACTACAACCACAATGTTGGGTTATATGCATTTATTATTATGTATAATGTTCCCATTAAATTTGTATCATTTTTAACATAAATTATATTTGTATTGAATCTCTGTTGCCTAGGACAGCACTTAATATTTGGCAAGTGTATAAAACATATTTGTTCATATTAATTTTGGGTAGCTTCTTTATTCACTTATGTAATATTTACTGAGTAGCTATAACTTTAGAAAGCAAACTGGGTGTTACTGGAATGGATTGCCATGCCTCCTCCAGGTGATTTTCTGGGTCCCAGGATCAAATCCACATGTTTTATCTCTCCCGCACTAGCAGACAGGATCTTTACCCCTAGCAGCACCTGTAAGCATGAAAATAGTAAACTAATCAAATGCAAACATAATTATAAGTGTACTCATTTAAACAGATTATTTACATAAAACCTTCAGTTTTTAAGGTGGCTTACATTTGTAGAAACTTTTAGGAAGCATATAAATGTTTACTTTTATTTATAATTTTTTAAAAAATCTTAATTCTCTGTATTTTTAATCCTTCGTGATAAATGAACTCAGTTTGTATCTACATGAACAAAGCATAAATAGTTTGCAGAATTGATTTTATACTTAAATTGCACTAAAAATTGATTTACAAGGGTAAGTGGTCTTCAGTGGACCATTAAGATTGATAACATTCATCAGTCTGTTGCTGGGATAAATAGAGATTTATATTTTTCTTAATAAGGAAAAATTACTGGCATTATACATAACAAAAGATTATGGATTAGCATATGCACACATATAAAGTCACATAATTTTTACAACCCTGCTGGTTTGTTTTATTTTAAACATCTCACTGTATAATGACTAACTTTGTTCCTTCAATAAACAAAGGAGTTTGGGGGTATAAAATTAAGGAACCATCACATGTAAATCCCAATTATTTTATTAAATAGAATTAATAAACAGTATTATATTTTATAGTTATTTATCCTTTATTTATTAGTTCCTCCAATTTGTTTCACTGATAAATCTGAGAAATACTTTTTTTTGGTCTGTGCGAAATATTTTTTTCTAGTCTCTACTTCCCAAATAGTTGAATAGTTTGACAAATCACTAGACATCTTAACTTTAAGATCTCTAAAATAAACTGGTCTTGTGCTTTAATATCCTTCATCTTCCCCATAAATACTCCTAAAAGCAAGAAAAGATATTCCAAAAACTTATGTAATTGTCCACTTGTTAAATTTTATTTAAATTTTACTCCTGCTGAAGATTATTATACAATTCTCAAAGTAGATGTTTGCACATTGAAAAGAGGATTCCTAAGAGCTTTTAACTATGATCTTACACAGAGAATCATTATATTCTCTTGATATAAACTTTTCATTATTTAAATCACTTATAATTTTATTTTCAAATGAAATATATAAATAAAATCCTTTGTTAAAAGAGGTTAACATAATGTCAGTACCTGTTACAGATTAGTCATTTTAGACCTTTGTAACAAGAGATAATGAATGGCATTAATATTTTGAATGTTATATACAAGAGACAATAAAAATGGAGTTCCTCAAGATTCTTAGAGCAATAGTAACCCTGTCATGAGTAAAAGAAAATTAACCAGACAATTGTTAAGCATAAATTTTTAACCTAAAAAGTGCAATGTGAGACTAACTCAGAGCTGTTAAAGAAAAATCAGAAGTTAATAGTAATTGATGTGGTAAAAATAGATTTTATTTAGGAACTATTGCAAATGTGGGAAAGAAACCTCAAAACAGAAGTGGCTTGATTCCAAATACAACCAAAACAAGTGAAGATTTATAGTGAATGAGTAGATTCAAGGAATGAGAGTCAGTGGATGGAAAAGGAGATTTTAAGAAGAGGGATATTTTTGCTAAATTGACTTAAAAGGATTTTCACTGAAGGTAGGCCAAGGTGATCATATTGAGGATGATCAAATGTTCTTGCTAGGGAATTTTTTGTAAACTGACTTAGAAGGATTCTTGCTGAAACTGTGCAATGCAGACCCACTGATGAAGGTGAAAGAGGAGAATGAAAAGGCTGGCTTAAAATTCAACATTCAAAAAACTAAAAAAATGACATCTAGTCCCATCATTTCTTGGTAAGTAGATGGGGAAACAATGGAAATAGTTTTATTTTATTTTCTTGGGCCCCCAAATCACTGCAGATGGTGACTGCAGCCATGAAATTAAGACAGTTGCTCCTTTGAAGAAAAGCCATGACAAACCTAGACAGTATATTACTTGCCAACCAAGGTCCATCTAGTCAAAGCTATGGTTTTTTCAATAGTCATGTATGGATATGAGAGTTGGACCATAAAGAAGGCAGGGTGCCAAAGAATTGATGCTTTTAAACTGTGTTGTTGGAGAAGACTCTTGAGAGTCCCTTGAACGGTAAGGAGATCAAACCAGTCAATTCTAAGGGAAATCAACCCTGAATATTCCCTGGAAGGATTGGTGCTGAAGCGCCAATACTTTGGCCACCTGATGCAAAGAGTGACTCATTGGGAAAACACTCTGATGCTGGGAAAGATTGAAGGCAGGAGGAGAAAGGGATGACAGGATGAGATGGTTGGATGGTATCACCAACTCAATGGACATGAATTTGAGCAAGCTCTGGGAGATGATGAAAGACAGGGAAGCCTGGAGTGCTGCAGTCCATAGGGTCACAAAAGTTGGACATGAATGAGCGACTGAACAACAACAGACCCCACAAAGATATACACCAAAGCCCAAGGATGAGAGCTAATTGAAAAGAAGACAGAAAAGCCAACTAAAGTTTGATCAACAGAAGTAAATTTCTTTGTTAAGGGATGTTTTTCCTTGGGGAAAGAAAGAAAAGTTTTTACAGAGATTTAGTGGCAATAGTGTCAGACTTTATTTTTTGCTCCAAAAATACAAGTCTGCTCCAAAATCACTGCAGATGGTGATTGCAGCCATGAAATTAAAAGAAGCTTACTCCTTGGAAGGAAAGTTATGACCAACCTAGACAGCATATTCAAAAGCAGGGACATTACTTTGCCAACAAAGATCCGTCTAGTCAAGGCTATGGATTTTCCAGTGGTCATGTATGGATGTGAGAGTTGGACTGTGAAGAAAGCTGAGTGCCAAAGAATTGATGCTTTTGAACTGTAGTGTTGGAGAAGTACCTTGAGAGTACCTTGGACTGCAAGGAGATCCAACCAGTCCATCCTAAAGGAGATTGGTCCTGTGTGTTCACTGGAAGGACTGATGCTAAAGCTGAAACTCCAATACTTTGGCCACCTCATGCAAAGAGTTGACTCATTGGAAAAGACTCTGATGCTGGGAGGGATTGGGGGCAGGAGGAGAAGGGGATGACAGAAGATGAGATGGGTGGGTGGCATCACCTACTCAATGGACATGAGTTTGAGTGAACTCCAGGAGTTGGTGATGGACAGGGAGGCCTGGCATGCTGCGATTCTTGGGGTCGCAAAGAGTCGGACATGACTGAACGACTGAACTGAACCTAACTGAACTGAGGGGCAATAGTTCAGCTGGTTTTTGTTGAATGGTTAATTGCTAAGTTGTGCCTGTTAAGTTGTTAGAATAGGAAAAAAGAATCCAAAATGGCAGTAGCCAAAAGATAAGGAAGGGAAAAGCCCGTGAAAATAGAACAAAGGAAGGTCTGAGGACTGAAGTGAGGACCTCAGGTAGAATAAACAGCACTCCTGGCTAGCCCAATTTACATAGGGCACGGCCAGGGGGAGGAGAAGGTAACATATGAAAAGAGGAGCCAGAGGACTGGGGGTTTCTCTTCTCTCTCTCTCTTCTCTTCATGTCTTTTGAGTTGGTATGCCCTCACACCTCAAGGATGTATTTTCCTTTACTTTCTAAATAAAACTGAGCTGTAACATGGAGCTGTAACACTGGTCTGTCACTTCAAATTATTGTGATGAGACAGAAATGAGGAAATTACACATTCCCCCTACATCTATGTGCCATTTCTCAGATTTAACCTCGTTGAAACAACTTCAGTGTGGCCCTCACAAGGAGGAGGCCAAGCACATTAGGAGCCCAACTCAGTGAAAGCTCCCACAGTGGAAGCTGAACATGAAGCAAACCCAGCACAGGGGAAGTGACAAGAAGCCCAGGGTGCTGGAAACTGGGACAGTGAAAAATGAACTCAGCAGAAAGCTCACGTGGCTCAGTCTCAGATTCTAGAAGACCTCTGTTTAATGTAGGAGGTCCTTATTCCTATGGCTGGAAGGACATATGACTAACAAAATCTTAATTCCTTTACAATCTTTCATTTCTTGTTTCCTCAAATGCCCCATGAACAGGTGGGTGGCAGTGGGTGCGACTGAGGGACTCTGGCAGGATCTACTCCTCAGTGTGTCCCAAAAGCTCCAATATCCACTGGGCCACAGTAGCTGATAACCAAGCTGGTGGAGGTTCTTCTGTCCTTAATCTTCCTTGTGCCAAGAATCAGGCCAATGAAAATTGTGAGCATAGGTCAGGTACTTAGCAGAGTTTCTGGCAGGTTATGAAGGGGATTCCTTGGCATGTTTTTCCCACTGCTTTTTCCTCCTGTCCTTCAGCTCCTCTTGTTATGCCCAAGTCGTGAAATCTCCCAATGACCACCAGGGAGCCGATATCCGATGCAAAAGCAAGAGAGTTTTTATTACCAAGCTCGAGCTGGGGCTCTCACCGATACTGATGCAGCAGCTATAGGGAGGAGCCCCGAGCTCTGGGTTTCATTGCTTATATAGGGTATACTCACACGAAAAATTTGAAAAACGGGAGTTTCTGGGTTGGGAGACGTCTAATTGGTTACCTTCTGTGGAAGGGTTAGGTTTTGGGTTCTGATTGGTTTTCATTTCCACGGGTTCTGATTGGTCCCAGGGTGGTGGGGTGAGGTTAAGGGATTTCCAAAAAGCTCTTTTCTGGGAATTTTTACAAAATGGAGTCTTCTTTAACAAAATGGAGTAGCTTAGGTCCTTCACTCTCTCCTAAGATTGAGCCTGGCCAAAACCCATGATGTCTGGCTTCAGGATTTAATGAGGCTCAGGCTCTGATGTCTCATTGCAAAAATTCAGTTAGAGACACAGCAATAGGTAGGAAGTAGCTTTGTTCAGATCCAGAGAGAAGCAGGGTGTGAGCCATTGCAGAGGGCAAGTTCTATGGCCATGGAATGTGGTGTGGCTAGGTTTTGCAAGCTGGGTAAATTCATATGCTAATGAATGGGAGGATTATCTCAACCATTGGGGAACCACCCATTCCTCCATTTTTTGACAGTGCCTTGAAACTGTCCTGACACCTGTGTGTCATTCAGCTTGCAGATTGGGAATCAAGGTTCAGTTGAATTTGACTTGTCATCTTGGACCAATTTGATTTTAATCTGTTATGTTGTGCCCTTGGGCTATGTCATTCAGTCAAAGGTTGTGCCCTGCCCCCTTCCCTCCTGTTTCATGCTCTTTTCCTGAGACCTGTCCAGGCCCACATTGTTGCCTCTACAATCTTCTGGAGGGACAACCAGAAAATAGCTGGCCCCTGGGAGGGAAACACTGTATAAAATCCAATCCCTCTAGATATTCAGGCCTTCATTTTCCATGTTTCCTACAACATGTGCAACAATAGCATCTCTCAGTGAACCCACTAGGTTGGGAGACAGGCACACAATGCCTGCTAGAAGTCCATCTGCTGGCATCCCTTCAAAGGCAAATTGGGCTTCCAGGGATAATGTTTGCCACTTTGGGAGTTAGTCCTGCAGGCCATTTGGGCCCAAAGAACATATCCCCAGATCAAATCTCCACTCCACTTTTATGGAACATCTGGCCTATTGCCTCTTATCAATTTTTTCTTAAGCCAATTACTAACTCCTACAACCAGAACCCTGCTACCTTGTAGGTAACATTGCTCCACCCCGACTATTATTTAAATACTTTAATGTCCTTAACAGGACCAGATAACCCACTTCTTTGTCATTACTTCTGTTATTGCCTAAAGTGGGTCTATGATAATTAAATGTTTACCATTGGAAACACCCTAAGCTGCTCTTATGGAGAACTAAGGGAGGAAATCAGTGACTTACAGTCTCTCAGAGCAATAAGAGGATAAGGTTTATGGCTGTTTCACCAGATTCCCAGTTTCAGGGCACAGGCTTTGATTGGTTTACATCTTGACATCTACCCATCTGCAGTGAACAAACTGGCAGTGAGTTAAAATTACAACCCCTTAATCCTACCCAGCACTAGTCACGCTGGAGACCTTGCTGCTGCTAAGTTGTGTCAGTCGAGTCCGACTCTGTGTGACCCCATAGATGGCAGCCCAACAGGCTTCTCTGTCCCTGAGATTCTCCAGGCAAGAATACTGGAGTGGGTTGCCATTTCCCAAGAGAGACCTTGGGGATGCCCAACTCCAGACCAGGAGTCCCAGGAGGTCAACCTGCCTTGACCTGTCTAGGGATTTGGTCCTTGAAAGGTTGTCATGCCCCAACCTGCTCAGGGATCCACAAGTCCAAGGGTCCCAGGAGGTTGACATACCTTGACCTGCCCGGGGATTTGATCTCCAGGAGGCTGTCATGTCTCAGCTTGCCTGGGGATCTGTACCCTGACCCGGGGATGCCTGGCTCTCAGGTTACAACAGTACTGGGCAGGATAAGCTTCAGAAAGACTCACCCCTAAGGAAGTCCACCCATGGAAATAGAAGGAAGCTTATTACTTGTGGGACTGTGCCCAGTCTCAGCAGTATCTCAAAAGCCCAATGAGAAACCAATTGCCTTTCTGGAAAGGCTAAAAGAGGCCCTCTAAAAGTTTACCAATCTGTGTTTAGACTCTTATGAGGGACAGGTGATTTTAAAGGACAAATTCTTGTCCCAATGGGCACATCAGGATAAAGTTACAACAGCTACAGCAGCAGGACCCTGCTGCCTCTTTAGATGAGATGGTCCAGACAGCCACCAACACCTTTTATAACAGAGAACAGGAGAGGGAGGCCAAGGCCCAGCAAAGGGAGAAAAGGAAAGAGACAAGGCATGCCCAGATGTTGACTGCCTTCCAGGAAAGCTCTATGGCAAACCCTGAGTCCTTGAAGGACAAGGCACTAGACAAATGCCTAATCTGTAGACAGGCAGGACATTGGGCCAGAGTGTCCAAACCATGACAAGTTTCTTAAAATGGCTTGCTACAAATGCCATCAATTGGGACATTGGGTAGCACAGTGCCCTCGGGACCCAAGAGCCTCAAGGTCAAGTGCCAAGCCTCTCAGAGGTTCAAAAGGACTGAAGCAGCCCACTTCAGCTAGCCCACCTGTCTCAGATAACCATCATGGTGCTGGAGCCAAGGGTACAACTGGATGTGGCAGGTAGGTCCGAGAATTTCTTGATTCACACAGGGTCTACCTACTCTGTTCTGACCTCCTACTCTGGAGCCTTTTCCTCCCAAACCTGTACTATTTTGGGTGCTACAGGAAAAACAATTACTAAAAGATTCATCTGAGAAGTTTGTTGCTGGGATGGACAAATATTTTCCCTTCAGTTTCTAGTGGTCCTTGACTATCCTCCTCCCTTATTGGGAAGAAATCTCTCCCTTCTTTCAAAACCTTGCAGCTATTTCAGTCCTGATAGAAGATGCTTTAAAACTCTCTTTGGGGGACAAAATTACTGTTTTTACCAGCTACCAAGTGAAACAACTCCTGAATGGGAGAGGCCACTTATGGATGTCTGATCAAAGAATCCTCAGATATCAAGTATTGCTGATGGAAAATTCAGGGCTGACTATATCCCCTTGTGAGGTTCTTAACCCAGCCAGCCTCCTGCCTACCCCTGAGGACTCTCTCCTCCTTTCACTCTTGCCTAGAAACCTTGGACCACTGGACAAAACCCTGAGAGGGATTGTTGGAAGATCTTCTGACCAATCCTGAGGAAATCTGGTACGCTGATGGAATCAGCTTTGTCATGGATGGAAAAGGAAGAGCCGGATATGCAGTAGCTCCAAATTTGAGACCATCGAGGTTAAAGCTTTGCTACAAGGTATTTCAGCCCAATTAGCCCCTATTCGAGCTTCAGACCTGGGAAAAGGAAAAAGAATAGCCATTTACATTGTCTCCAAGTATGCCTTTCTGGTGCTGCATGCATATGCTTCTATTTGGAAAGAAAAAGGCCACTTGACCATCCGAGGATCCCCAATCAAATATGGTGATCAAATCCTTAGACTCTTGGAAGCAGTCCATCTGCCCACTGAGGTTTCAGTTTCCCACTGTAAAGGACACCAAAAAGGGAGCACAGAAGTAGCAGGAGGGAACAGGGCAGCCGATCAGGCAGCTAAGAGAGCAGCATTACAGAACAATGACCTAACAGGGATTTCCACCTTGGTTCCAGAGGCTAATTTGCCAGAAATTCCTTCATATATTGCAGGTGAGACTCTTAAAGCTAAGAGTGAGGGCTTTCAAGAAGATCATGTGATTCCAAAAGAAGGAACTCTCTTTTCTCCCTGGAAACTTCCAATGAAAGTTAGTTAACTACTTACATGCCACCACTCATTTAGGGGGAAAGGCCCTCCAAAGATTACTAGAAAGATCCTTCAGAGGAACAGGCCTCCAAATGACTATAAGGCAAGCGGTCTCCTCTTGTCCCACTTGACAATTAACCCCCAAGGAGCTCAAAGACCCCAACTGGCCCAGGGACCTACCCAGGAGAGGACTGGCAGATGGACTTCACCCTAATGCCAGTTTCTCAAGGATATAAATACCTATTAGTCATGATAGATATATTCACAGGATGGATTGAAGGCTTTCCCACCTGGACTGAGAGGGCTGAGGAGGTAGTAAAAAATTGCTGCATGAAATTATTCCAAGATTTGGTCTGCCCAGGACATTACAACGTGACAATAGGACATCATTTACTTCTAAGGTCACCTAAGGGGTCTCTAAAGCATTGGGCATTACTTACTATCTCCATTGTCCCTGGAGGCCTCAGTCTTCAAGAAAAGTAGAAAGAGCCAACAAATTCTTAAAATCAGTCATAAAAATGATAACCCAGGAGACCTCTCTGGGATGGAAGGAGACTTTAACAATAGCTCTCCTCCACACCTGTATTGTCCTTATGAGATGCTATATGGGAGATCTTTTGTTTATGTCAATGACCTCTTCCTAGATTCAGAGGCTCAGACCCTCTGGTCTTATACCATGGCCATTGGGCAATTCCAACAGGATATACACTTGTGGGGTATCAACCAGGACCCAAAAGATTCTAAAGATTCACCACTATACACTCCAGGGACTCAAGTCCTAATTAAAATCTGGAAAAATGAGCACCCAAAGGCTTAACTCCAGCCCACATGGAAGAGTCCCTACCCTGTAATACTTTCTACTCCCACAGCAGTCAAAGTACCAGGACTCGACTCCTGGATTCACTACTCATGAGTCAAGCCATGGAATAAAGCAAAAGAGGACACTCAATACATCTGTGAGCCCCTGGGAGATCTCAGATACCTATTCAGAACTACAAATGAGTGCCATTCTAATGAACACCCCCAAAATTAAGTTTCTGAGGATAAGATTTCTCAGGAAAGCTCTAAAGAGCTAACACAGCTTGGATGGGTTGTACTCCAAAACAGGCAGGAGATAGATCTTCTGATCTCTGAACAAGGATGGACTTTAGCCCTCTTGAATGAGACGTATTGTTTATGGGTAAATAGTTCCAGCTAAGTTAAAGAAAGCCTCACAGTCCTCAGAAAAACATTCAGACCCTACAGGATATCAAAGAATGAGCTGGAGCGTTCTCAGGGTGGCTACAATCTCTCTTTGGGGGATCTTCCTGGCAATGGGAATTTGGAGTTGGCTAAGAAGAGTCAGACACGACTGAGCGACTGAACTGAACTGAACTGAACTAGTCCTGTTATCACAGTATTGATGCTGCTTATGATTGCTCCATGTATTATCAATTGTCTAACCCATTTTGTCTCTGCCCAGGTCAACAAACTACAATACGCAGTGCCAGTTCAACAAGGATATATAAAACTATAGCTGACCGCAAAAAAATATTACTCACCTTTAGATGAACACCACTGTAAGGACTCTGAGGCCTTAGACTAGAAAGAGTGGGAGGCCCACTGCCCCTCGCTGTCCCAGCTCAGCAGCAAGTAGCTGTTGGGACCTGACCTGAGCCTTGACAGGCTCAACAGGCCACACTAGGCCTAAGCCTCAGGTTCTTGTAAGCATGAGTCATAGTTCTGGGGAGCCCCACCAAGGTCCCCAATGATGCCAAGGTTAAGTCAATCACCATGATGACCCAAGGTTGAGTCAATCACCACACGCCAACTACACTATTGCTGAGACAAAAGACCGCCTGTATATAAGCAGCTGTGATTCAGAGCTCGGGGCTCTCGTCAAGACTCCACTGCGCTGGATGAGACCTGGGCCCTAGCTCGAGCAAGCAATAAACCCCTTTATGCTTTTGCGTTGCTGTGGACGTCTTACTCTCTCAGTTTTGGGGACTTGGACACTGGGCATAACAGTAGCCAGAAAGACCTCAGTGCACCTATTCCCAAAGAATTGGGCCTCCCATCTCTTGAGAGAGGAATGTTAGGTAGTTAAAATAGGAAAAAGGAGTCCAGAATGGTGGTGGCTAAAAGACAAGGAAGGGAAAAGCCCACAAAAATAAGGAAGGTCCAAGGACCAGAGTGAAGACCTCAGGTAAAACAAACAGCACTCCTGGCTAGCCCAATTTAAATAGGGCAAGCCCATGGGGACCCACTCCAGTGTTCTTGCCTGGAGAATCCCAGGGATGGGGGAGCCTGGTGGGCTGCCATCTATAGGGTCTCACAGAGTCGGACATGACTGAAGTGACTTAGCAGCAGCAACCCATGGGGAGGAGAAAAAAAACATATAGAAAGAGGAGTCAAATGACTGGGGGTTTCTTTTTCTCTCTCTCTCTCTCACTCTCTCTGTGTCCTCTTCATGTCTTTTGGGTCAGCATGCCCTCATGTCTCAAGGATATATTTTCCTTTACTTTCTTAATAAAACTGAGCTGTAACACAGAGCTGTAACACTGGTCCGTTGTTTCAAATTTTTGTTGTGATGAAACAGAACCGAGGAAATTACACACTCCCCTGACATGTCTGACTCTTGTGACCCCTTGAACTAGGGTAGCCCCCCATGTTACTCTGTCCATCGGATTTCCCAGGCAAGAGTACTAGAGTAGGTTCATGAATAGATGGGCAAAAATAGTTCTTAGAAGAGGAAATTTTTCTTGAGGGTTAGGAGCCACTTGCTAGGCAGTTTTTGTTGAACAAGAGAACTGAAGAGAAAGTTGGAGATTAAGTTCATGTAAGGGTTATAGTGGAAAATGCTTTTCAGGGCCTTTCTCATGAAACTTCCTTGAAAATAATAAAAGAAATAATGAGATATTTCTTTGTAAACTCTAAATTGTTCTTAAATTATAATTATTAAAAGATTAAGTGATGAATGCAGGGTTTGCAAAATAAAAGAAGTTGCATTTGAATATGAATAGAGGAATGAGCTTTACAGAGACAGTGTAATTCTGAAGAAACAGAATCATATAGGGCCAAGTTATACAGACAATCACATAGACAAGGGAATTCACAATCAGCTCTTTATTTTTGTGGAAGGATTAGTGGGTTAGTTTGTCAAAGTTTGGAATATGAACAGAAAATTAAGAATTATAGCATTCAATTTATACAAGTATTTGGTTTAAAGCACACAACTTTACGTGTTATATTGTTTATGAAAGTTTTAAAAGTTTGAATGTGAGTGTGTGTGTGTGTGTGTGTGTGTGTTAGTCGTTCAGTCGTGTCTGATTCTTTGAGATCCCATGGACTGTAGCTCTCCAGGCTCCTCTGTCCATGGAATTCTCCAGGCAAGAATACTGGAAGTGAAGTGAAGTGAAGTCACTCAGTCGTGTCGGACTCTTTGTGACCCCATGGACTGTAACCTATCAGGCTCCTCTGTCCATGGGATTTTCCAGGCATGAGTACTGGAGTGGATTGCCATTTCCTTCTCCAGCGAATCTTCCTGACCCAGGGATCAAACCCAGGTCTCCTGCATTGTAGACAGATGCTTTACCGTCTGAGACACCAGAGAATACTGGAGTGGGTTGCAATTCCCTTCTCCAGGAGATCTTCCCAAACCAGGGGTCTAACCTGAGTCTCCCACATTGCAGGCGGATTCTTTACCGTCTGATATTATTTCAAGTTGGGGGTCTATATGTCTACAAGCACTATCTAAACTATTAAACTATGTGACACTGCAACTAAATACATATTTAAAACTAACCTGTCTTTATATATCAAAAGGAATTTTATTTAGTCATAGAAATTATTTATGAATAGGAAAAAAATCATCAAACTCTATTTTTCTACTTTCTTGAAAGTAAATAATTTAGGTATCTTTCATTTAAAATCAATGCTCTGTACTCTTTAAAAAGAACCAAAGGTTAAGCTATTTTGCATTTAAATGGCAAGATGTAACTCCTTTACATGATTATGATGCAGCAGAAAAGGTCACTTTAAATAGACTTGATATAAAAAGTAAATATACTCATATATAATACCTGATTAGAAAATAAATCTTTAAAGTTAAATGTATTGCAAAAATCCTGTCTGTATTATTCAAATTAGAGTTTGTAAAGTGTCCAGATGTCACAATACCTAAATGTGAAGACTAGTAGTTAAATTTTGGTAGCTTGTTAATTCAAAATTGTCAAATATTTGCAATCAGAAATAGCTCAAGAGTGGTGAATCCCATAAATCACTTAAATATATTCTGAGGTTCAGATCCTTATTCACTGACCTCAGGGCAACATGTTTGCACATGAAGTTTTCTATCCTCTATAAAAACTAACTGTGTCATTTAATTTTGGTTTTCTTTTCTTTTTTTTTTTTTTAACAAATATTCAGGTATCAGCCTCCTATTGAATACTGAATAGTCACAAGTTTTGAGTAGATTTGAGTAGACCATTATTTATCTTTTTGGCAGTCATTTTATTTAAATAATACTGAACAAAGAAAAACATATTTATATGGTAAACACAAACTCAATAGCTGCACAAGTGAATATAAAAAGCAGTATTTGTTTGTTTCTTATGTTTAGAATTTTGAAATATGAAACAAAAAGCAAATGTATTATGGAAAGTCGCACGAGACTAGAAGATGGAAGCTGATTTTGCACCAGCACTATTGTAAGTCATGTCACATACACAATTGAATGAGTTAAACTATTTATGGTCCCTGATGCTATTTCCTCACATATTAGGTTTCCAGAAAATCTCCCTATAGACACTTTTGCCCTTTGATGATATAAAATATAAAGTAATAACACATGCTTAAATATATTAAATAATGCCTGCAGTAAGTGGTGGCAAGTAAATGGACTTAAAAAAATTAGCTTAAATAATTTAGATTAAAATATACACCTGCTGTTTTCTAAGGTGCATTTTTCATATAGTCATTTTCGGTACTGCCGGCCAAAGTTTAGAAAATAGTTATAAGTACCAATTTATTGATCTCTGATCAGCCTAAGGCTACTGTAAGGTATGAGATAGAAAAATTCTGATAAAAAGTCAGTAAGAAAGGAAATATGCATTTTTAGTGCTTGAAAATCAAAATTTCTGAAATTATAGTCTGGCATAAGTTTTAAATGATATCATGTATGTGCTTGCTGAAATGTATTCCAACATATAAAATGTGTTCTAAAATCATCTTTATTTGCAAATTTATCTGTTAAATGAGCCATTTTATATCATTTGGTCAAGGAAATCCATTTAAATATAGAATTGTGTTGTGTCAAGTTCCATACTTAATACTTTGTTTCTTGATTAAATAGGATATATAATAATAATATTTATAATATATTAAATGCTTATTGAATACATGCCACCCACCACAATTGTTATTCATTCTTTTTTATATTAATTTCATGTATGCCATACCAATGACAAATACCATTATTTACATTTCACCAATGGGAAAATTATGTATAAGAACACATAGTATGAGGAACCAAAATAAAGATCTGAGCCCAGTACTAATTGAAATGATTACCTTACCCTGTCTAATAATAATAATTTTTTTTAGAAGTCCAAACTCAAAGGGTTTCACTGGTAAATTATATCAAATATTTAAAGACTAATTAATACCAATTCTTCCAAATCTCTTCCTGAAAGGAAAGAAAAAATAATCTCTTATACACAGATGTTTTCAGCAATATTATCCATGATAGCCAAAAGGTGGAAAAACCCAAATGTTCATAAACTAATGAGTAAACAATATACAATTTATGAAAAAAATGAAATATTGTTTGGCAATAATAATGACTACTGATGAAAATTTGTAACCTTATGCTAAGTGGAAAAAATTCACCTACAAATGGCCACCTACCATATTAATCCATTTGTATGAACTCTGCAGAATAGACAAATCTATTGAGATTGGGATTAATTAACTTGTTGCCTAGTAGGAGGGAATGGAGACTACTTAATGGAAACAGAGCTTCCTTTTGGGGTGATAAAAATGTTCTAAAATTATATTGTGATGATGATCATACATTTGTGTGAATATACAAAAAAAAATGAAGTCTGCACTATTTAATTGAGGGAATTTCTTTAAAGTTAATTAGATATCAATATAATTAAGCCAAAAAGTAAAGCAACCTCTTTTCATAGACAATAAGATTTTGAAAATAGAAAATTTTAATGAATCTAAAGTGTATTAGAACTAATATTTAAATTTAGAGAAAGATAATCACCATCACTAATTATTAGGAAAATGCAGATTAAAATCACATTGAGATAATGCTGCATACTTATTATAACGGTTAAAAGTATAGGTGAAACCTACTAAATGTTAGAGAGGATGTGAAGCAGTCAATCTTTAATATATTGCCAGTGGGAATGTTCAGTTCAGTTCAGTTCAGTTCAGTCGCTCAGTCATGTCCGACTCTTTGCAACCCCATGAACTGCAGCATGCCAGGCCTCCCTGTCCATCACCAACTCCTGGAGTCCACCCAAACCCATGTCCATTGAGTTGGTGATGCCATCCTCTGTCATCCCCTTCTCCTCCTGCCCTCAATCTTTCCCAGCATCAGGGTATTTACCAATGAGTCAGCTCTTCGCATCAGGTGACCAAAGTATTGGAGTTTCAGCTTCAACATCAGTGCTTCCAATGAACACCCAGGACTGATCTCCTTTAGGATGGACTGGTTGGACCTTTTTGCAGTCCAAGGGACTCTCAAGAGTCTTCTCCAACACTACAGTTCAAAAGCATCAATTCTTTGGCACTCAGCTTTCTTCACAGTCCAACTCTCACATCCATACATGACCACTGGAAAAACCATAGCCTTGACTAGATGGACCTTTGTTGGCAAAGTAATGTCTCTGCTTTTGAATATGCTATCTAGGTTGGTCATAACTTTCCTTCCAAGGAGTAAGCGTCTTTTAAGTTCATGGCTGCAATCACCAGCTGCAGTGATTTTGGAGCCCAGAAAAATAAAGTCAGCAACTGTTTCCACTGTTTCCCTATCTATTTCCCATGAAGCAATGGGACCATGATCTTCGTTTTCTCAATGTTGAGCTTTAAGCCAACTTTTTCACTCTCCTCTTTCACTTTCATCAAGAGGCTCTTTACAGCTACTTTGGAATATATATTTTTTAATGTTAAATATGTATATACTATAAAATACTGTCATAGTGTATACACTCAAGATAAAAGAAAGCTAATGTCCTTAAAATAATTTTCCACAAAGTTTATAGTACTTTTGCAAAAGTAAAAAGTTGAGAAAAATTAAAATATCCATAAACAAATTAATAGATTAAAAGTAATATCTATACAGTGAAATACTCTTGAACTATTAATATTCATAACAACACAGATGACTCAAAATATACAAAAGTAGTGGAAATAAGTCAGGCAGAAAGGATCATAAGCTATATGATTCATTTATATCAAATGCTAGAAAATATAAACTTATCTGTAGTGCCATAAAACAGATATGTGATTACTTTGAAATGGACAGGAAGGATGAGAGATGAACATGGAGCACAAGGAAATTTGAGGGGATAGTTTTGTTCATTCTCTTGATTCTAGTGATGGTTTTGCAACTTATGCACATATAAAAACATAGGAAAATGTATACTCTATGCTCAACACATTGTATTTTAAATCATGCTTCAATAAAGTATTTAAAAAGCATGGAAATATGCCACAATAAACCTGTTTAAAAAAAAAAAACAGTGGAAAGATATAGGTGGAGAAGGTCTTAAAAAAAAAAAAAAACAACTAACAATACAAAATGTCTTTGCAGACACAGCATTTAGAACACTCATACATTTATAATTCTAAATGGTACAATTAAAGATAACCATTTGACATTTCTTTCAAAACTAGTCATCTTCCTGGTTTATGATTCAACATTTAAATAAATATTAGGTATTTATCCAAAAGCAGGAAAACATCTTTTAAAAAAATGAGAAAGATTTACAGTAGTCTTAGTAATAGCAAAAGCATTAAAAATAATTCCAATAGTCATCAACAAAAAAGTAATGAAGCTGTGACATATTTATAGAATAGAATAGTACCCAACAATTTAAAAAAGGAACTGCAGATAAACACAATAGTATAACTAATCTCAAAAATACTAAATGAAGCCAGAACATCATATGAAATACAATAAAAGCACAACAAATCTATGGTTTGTTTTGGAATGAAAGAGGGATTTGAATGGGAGGGTATAATAATGAGTTTTCTGGGATGATAGATGTGTTCTGTACCCTGTGTAGTGTGCAGGTTACAAGGATTTTTGCAACTTTCAAAATTCAATGAATTAACCACTTAAGGTTGCTATATTTTATTTTATGCACATTGTATCTTCATTTAAAAGAATTATAACTGTATATACTATATAAAGTTAACTGTATATATTCAAGTATATGGGGCTTCCCTGGTGGCTTAGCGGTAAAGAATCCACCTGCCAATGCAGGAGACGTGAGTTCAGTCCCTAGGTCATGAAGATCCTCTGAAGAGGGAAATGGCATCCCACTCCTGTATTCTTACCTGGAGAATTCCATGGACAGAGGAGCCTGGCGGAATATGGTCCATGGAGTTGCAAGAGTCAGACACAACTTAATGACTAACAACAACAAAATGCAAATATATATTAATATTTCTTAATATTTATTTTGAGCAGAAAATTTGCCATTGTAGAAGACACCTCAATCTATTTATTCAGCAGCCCTTCCTTTTCTCTTGCTGTTGCTGCTGCTAAGTCGCTTCAGTCGTGTCCGACTCTGTGCGACCTCATAGACGGCAGCCCGCCAGGCTCCCCCATCCCTGGGATTCTCCAGGCAAGAACACTGGAGTGGATTGCGTTTTCCTTCTCCAATGCGTGAAAGTGAAAAGTTAAAGTGAAGTTGCTCAGTCGTGTCCGACTCTTAGAGACCCCATGGACTGCAGCCTACCAGGCTCCTCTGTCCATGGGATTTTCCAGGCAAGAGTACTGGAGTGGGCTGCCATTGCCTCTCCATCCTTTTCTCTTAGTTTCATCTATATTTTGGACTTCAAATGTTTCACTGCACCACTTTCAAAGACCCTTCCACCACTACTTTGTTTCTTTGTTACTGCAGAAGCACTACAATTAGTCTTTTCCTGTGCCATCCTAGGTCTTGGAAATTTCTGTGAAGCTAAGACTCTTTTTCTAAATATGCCACACAGCTGTTTCTCTCCTCTGGGTCTGCTAGTTCTTTCAGGTTTTGATCAGGAAATTGAGCGTATATCTTTTCTGGATACAGATGAACAAACATATTTACCCGGCTACCTCCCTGAAACATAAATCATGGAGCTGGCTTCACGTTTCCTCATTTTGTAAGCCACCCCTCTTCCAAACATGCATAGATACACACAAATGTATGTTCTCCTTAAGACAGTCATAATGACTACCTTAATCCATTATGAACAAAATACAATGGACTGGGTGGCTTACAAACAATGGGATTTTTTTTTTCCTCTCTCTCTCACAATTCTGGAGACTGGAAAGTCCAAGATACAAGAGGCCAGAAAATCTAATATCTGATGAGAGCCCATTTCCTGGTTCATAGAGAGTGGTCTTTTTGTTGTGTCCTCATATGGCAGAAGAGAAAAGTGATCTCTCTGGGGTCTGTTTGCTGTTTGGTCGCTAAGTCATGTCCTACTCTTTGTGACCCCCATGGGCTGTAGCCCACCAGGTTCCAGTCTATAACAATGATTTTCCTTCATCCATTAAAAATATAACAATTTTTTACTGCCATACCAGTGAATTGGAGATTACCTCTTATTCATTATATTTTGCCTAAAACTTTTCTGTCTGCCATGAACCCTTTCCATTTTCTGACTGAGAATTAGATGACATCTAAAAATGTCAATAAGCGACTCATCTTTATCTTTGATTGAACTGTCATACACCTCCATAAAACACTGAGCACTGGCTGCTCAAAAATAAGAAAAATGTTAAAAGAAGAATGTAAAATCATTCCTCTCCCACAGTCAGATGTAATTGTTTCCCAGAAATCTTTCCTGTGTTCCAGAATTCATTCCCAAGAGACTAATCACTGCTTACCAGACCTCTACATACATTTTTCAGTATATTATTGATTGGATGATTGTTTTTTATTTATTTCGAATTACTATGTGCAAAACTCCATTCAGTATTCTAGAAAATCATTAACAGATTTTGCTTAACTTCCATTCATTTCTTCTTATTCTTATTTTCACTGTTTTGGTCAAGTAGTGATTCTCTCTGACTTAAATTGAATCCAGAGCTACTAGATTTCTCTCTTGTTATGACCATTACAGTATCATTGTCACACCACCACAATTTCTAATCTGTCCTCTCCATATTTAAAACCTTACGGTTCTTTGATGATGCCATACCCATCATTTCCTCTGGAACTTTACATATTCAATTCCTTCTACATAGAATGTTCTTTCCTTCTCTCATTGATTCTACTAATTTTTTAGTCTTATCTTAGAGATCATTTTCACTATAATGTTTTCCTAGATTATATACCCTATCTATGGGTCGCTTCATCCTCTTGAAGTAAGGTTTGTAATAGTTCTTATGAGATTGCATGTTAATTACATACTTACTTATCTGTCTCTCCCATGAGAAATTTGAGGGCAACTCATTTTTTGTAGTATTCCTAATAGTTTAAAATGACATCCATAATTAATGTTTCATAATATTTGTTGAAGGAATAAATGAGTAAGAAAAATACTATTAATAAATGGGTATAGAAGTTAGAATTCAAGGTTACTTATGTCATATAGACTTCAATAAGTATAATACTGCATATTAAGGTAAAACATGACTATGCTTTTTTCTGAATATATTTCAAGACAAGTTAAGTATTTGCTTTATATAAATGTACTTTTAACCTTGTCTAATCACTTAGGTAGATGGTAGAGATTTTTGACAACTTAACATGCAGAATTTCATGTTTCAATATATAGATTATTTTTTATCAAGGACTAAGGATATCAAGGTGTTCTGTTACAAGGAGACACCATATGGACCACTTGTGGAGGACTGTTATAATTTAACATTATACCTGCCGGCTCAGTGGTAAAGAATCTGCCTCCAATGCAAGAGACCACTTGTAATGCAGGAGACACAAGTTTAATCCCTGGGTTGGGAGGATCCCCTGGAAAAGGAAATGGCAACCCACTCCAGTATTCTCGCCTGGGAAATTTCATGGACAGAGGAGCCTGGCAAGCTACTCCCCATGGTGTCACAAGAGTCGGTCACAACTTAGTGACTAAACTACCACCATCACATCCAGAATATAGTGTGAAGCCCCCTTCCCACATCTAAAAATGTATATAATTACAGAGTCCTTACAAGTTATCCATAAAAAATATAAATACTATTCTCACAAACTTTTTGCTATATAGATTCAACTAATTGAATTCTTTTCATGTCAGTTAAATTATTGTTAAATGTAAAATAGGATTTGATATAGTTGTTTGAGACCCATCATTCATATTTTAGTTGGATAACTTTATATTGGCAATAAAATAACTTTGGTACAGATTTAGCCAAACAAAAAGTATGTTGGCTTTTTCTTTTTCTTTTTTAAACTGCTGTGACTGAATTTTGCCTTTGGTTTCATGAGCTAAGGCAGACCTCTCATTTTGCATATTTACCATAGGGTTGATGGATGAACAGATGGACCAAGTACACCATGGGGGGTCCTATCAGTTGTCTCCAATTCTCTAAATGGTGATGGGATGAGTGAACATGTTTCATGAAAATGGAAATGTTAGAGTTTTGTGCATCCAAGTTAAACAATGTCTTATTCTACCTCTTCAGAAGTTATCTTTAAGAACTCCTACTGCAAATTCTTATACGTCAGTGTATTTGTAAATACATCATTAGTCCTCTTTTGTATGTAATCATTTATAGAGCAAAACATCTCAGAATAACTAAATGTCATATGGATGTATTCCAGCTATTTATTTAAAAGTTTTAAATGTCTGAGTAGAGGGTTGACACTGAATGACTTAATTATCCTAATTATTGATTTGAACCTTTAAAATATCACAGCAATCAGCAATAAGAAACTGAGACTACTTATTGCTCTTAATGTATTCACCTGTTATCAAGCTTTGATTGGGCAAAACGAATCAACAGAACTAAGCTTAACTTTTGTCATAACTGGAATTAACAGTCTCACAAACTCCTTCTGTCATTAATGCCAAGGTCAGTATTCACTTTTAGAATTAAAATTACAAACTTACAAAACCATTTCCAGGGATAATATTATCATAGTATAGAACACACAAAAACTTAATTTTATGTATTTTATAACTATGCGTTAGTCCCTATATCAGGTTATTCTCATTCTTTCTTCCAATTTATATACTTTTTTATATATCTTTTCATGTTCATATGGAATGGATAATACTTACGATATGTATATTTGTAACTATATGATTTGGTAATTTTTAACATAGTCACATATAGATGGTATAAAACATGTGAATAAGCAATAATCATAGTCTTTCAAAAAGGTTAGAAATTATGAACAGGGCGTACTGGGTCCAAGCAAACCTGAGTTCTATATTGTTCTGCCACTTGTGCTGCAGTCCATGAAGTCGCAAAGAGTCGGACATGACTGAGCAACTGAACTGAACTGATGCCGAAGCTGAAACTCCGATACATTGGCCACCTGATGTGAAGAACTGACTCATTGGGAAAGACCCTGATGCTGGGAAAGATTGAGGGCAGGAAGAGAAAGGGACGACAGAGGATGAGATGGTTGGATGGTATCACTCACTCGATAGACATCAGTTTGAGCAAGCCCCCAGGAGTTGGTGATGGACAGGGAAGCCTGCTGTGCTGCAGTCCATAGAGTCGCCAAGAGTTGGACATGACTGAGCAACTGAATTGAACTGCCACTTAATAACTATGACCATAAGCAAGTTACTTGACATGTACATATATAACATATATGTGTATACAAATATAGATGAAGATGTAGCTATAAATAGGGGTATGGTATAGAATGGGCTTCCCAGGTGGCACAGTGGTAAAGAATCCACCTGCCAGTGCAGGAGATGCAAGAGATATGAGCTCAATCCTGAGTTGGGAACATCCCCTGGCGGAGGAAATGGCAACCCACTACAGTATTCTTGCCTGGAAAACTCCATGGGTAGAGGAGCCTGGCAGGTTTCGAGTTGAAAAGAGTCGGACATGACCAAGCAACTGAGCACACATACCACACACACATAGATATAAATATAGATAGAATGGAGATATGCCAATATAATCTCCTCTGTAAACTTATGTTCTGCTCACTTATTTATGATTGGTATTATAGTGTTTCTAGCTCTGCCCTTCCCAGATATATTGTATAAATTTGTCTGGAACTCATGGGAACCCTACTTGTCCCAACGATATGCCTCCATTCACATATTGGACCAGAAGATTTAAACATTCCTCATGATCAGATTGTTAAAGAAAATAAACAACTGATCAAACAAGTAAATAAGTTTTGGCCTTTTCTATACATTTTCCATCACCAGGACCAGTTAAGTACACTTGCTTCTTGATTTTCCTAACTGGTTAATTTTGCATTGGGTATACAGAAGTGTCTGTTGCATACTAAGAACTAGCCTTGCTGTGTTCTGCCTCAAATAGTCCTATCAGAAAAGATTCATCAACAAAGCTGATTCATCTAAAACGAGGAAATGTGATCATTCACGTGACTTGTGGAATAGTCTTGCATGCATTTAGTTTTCTGACCTTGTTTTCTAGAAACAAATTTGTTGATGTGAAAAGAGGTTTGCTTCTAACATCATCATGGGAAGACTCTGTTATTGCTGTTTAAATTTTCTGAACATAAGGGCTGATCAGTTTGTGGATAGGTTAGCTAGTACCAGAGATACATATAAGTATCCAAAAATCTCAGTTGTATGTGAGGGGTTTGTGGGAAGAGAGAGAGAGGTTCAGTTCAGTTCAGTCGCTCAGTCCTGTCCGACTCTTTGCGACCGCATGGACTGCTGCCTCTGCCCAGCATCTTGAATATTGTAATGCATACTGAAAACCCAAGAAAAAAATCAAAATTCACAATTTGAAGTATAGTTTCTACAGAATGCGTGTCATTTTTGCACCGTCATAAAGCTGGAAAAATCTTCAGTCGAACCAAAATTAGACAGAGACTGTCTGTACATCAAAAACATCTCCCTAACAACAGGAGCCCTTTTCTTTCTACCTTGACTCATATAATCATTTTTTGGTGATTTTAAAATCTGCACAAAATATCAATTCAACAATCTGTTCTCTCAGTTCCTTGACCAACCCAGCTTCAGATATCATGTTTTTGACCTGACTTCAAACAAGCATTCTCATTGGCATGCCACAGGCTTATGCTGTTACATTTTTCACATTACCTGTATAACAATTTCAAATATCCTAATAAGTGAATAATTTACACTAGGAGACTAACTACATGTGTAGCTGAATAATTATTCTAAGTTCCCTTGATATTTTCCACATCCTCTAAAACCTATCAACAAAATATCTTATAATTACTTGTTCTATCAGCCTTGTGTCTACAGCAAATCATTTTAAAAAACTGTATCATCTGTTCATACTCTTGGTCCCTGAACCTGGGTCACTAGTCAGCTGAGTGTTATACATTTTCAAAATCTATCTCTTCTCTATGGAATGTAGCCCTTTCAATGCCTCTCCCATCCTACATAAAGAAACTTCTTGATTCCTAGGGAGCTGAAAGTCATACATTTTACCACCTTCAGTCCTTTTTCATCCACTCCTTTGTTTTTGATTCCCATAGATCTGAAAGAGGGTCTTATGAAAATGCTGTCTTAATTGTGCTTACTCATCTCACTACCATTCTGAGTCTTTTTGTTTTCTTTTGTTTTTATTTCTCAAAATTCTAATTATCAGAATGGGTTACTTCCAGTCACCACCAACATACTTTATCTCTTGCATCTGTTTTTGCCCTTAATTTTCAGGGCTGTATTTGATCTAGATGAGTATCCTTGCATTCATATTTTATTTGCTTGTTGTTCCTATTGATTTGGTGTATACCTGGCATAACTGTGCTTTCTCTTTGTTTCCTCTTTTTTTGTGTGTGCCCTTCAATGATAGGAAAATATCCTTCTCTGTATTCACCTTTGCCTTCTAACCATATCTTTATCTGTATCAATATCTATATATACCAATTATCTATGTTTTTTCTTAAATACAGTGAGTCTAAATTCTCTATTTCAATTTCTGACATCAACAGCGGGTTGATTTTTTTTCTCATCTCAGCATAATTTTAAGTTTCCTTATACACTGTTTCCTTTCAGATCTTGGTGGACCATTTTATCTTCTACTTCAGAGAGAAAAGAGAAGTTAAGTGACAGCAAGTAATTGAATCTTTGCTTTACTCTATTTTAAAACTTTTCACTTCAATTTTATTTCTTACTCTTGTTCCTTCCTTTCCAAGAATATGAGATGTTCCTTTTCATTTACCCTAGTGATTTATCATACATATTTTCTCTTATGTCAAAACATACTTATTAGAAACTTGTAAAAACAGCGACATATAAAAAAATAAAATGAATAAGCATCTCTGCCAACCTAAAAATAACTGGTATTTACAATTTTATCAGTTTCTTTACAGGGCTTACTAAAATACCTGTTTCAATAGTAAATTTAATTAAAAGTTGATACATGCTTTTCTGTCTTGTTATTGTCATTTAAGATAATTGTCTTATGCTCTAGAGGCCATTCAGTCTGGTCAGACTTGCTTCACTTATTCACTTCACTGTTTAATCTTCACAGGAGCCCAGTGGGATAACTACCACACATGAGAGTTTTGAGGTTCAGTGAGGGAAGTGTTTTAGAATTAGCAGAACTAGCATTCAGATTCTAGATCTTACAACTGGATCAGCACTCTTTCCACTATTCCATACAAAACAAAAGGCAAGATATGGGCAAGGGGCTCATGGGGAAAAAAAAAAAAACAAGAAAACTACAAATTAGGAAATCATTGGGAAGTGAATGGTCAGAGCTGAGCTCAAGAATCAATGTATGACATAGATGACACAGGGTATGATACTTGAAACAAAGGCTGGAACATCAACAATTTAATATACCACTGCTAATGGAGTGAAATAAATTGTGTTTTTGTAGTACATTATAAAATGTGTGTGTGTGTGTGTGTGTGTGTGTGTGTGTATGCCATCATGTGGCAATTGCCAATTGCCAGTTTGAGTCAGTAATTGGAAATATATAGTGATAGGTCAAGTGACTGTATATGAGATAAGTAGAAAGAAAGTTTAACATAAAAACAACTTCCCTCATCAAACTCTATACGAATACTCCTGGGAATAGCTCTCTCATTATCACTCTCCCATGTTCTCCTCCTCTCTCCCTCCTATATCTTGTCCTGGAAAAGTACTCTTATTTGTGCTCTTTTTTGGAGGTGTGTTTGTATATATTGATACAAACTTTATAATGTAAACTAAAGCTCCAAGATTACATAATTAATTCTTTCAAATATTAACATTGATAAATCCAAAGCACTGAGGTAGAAATTCAGCTTTTATTTTCTAAATCATGGATCCAGGATTCCAGATACCATAGAGCCACAGAAATTGAGCAGATGGTACTTTGCAATTAATAGAAATTTAAACATCAAATGCTGAGTGTTTAATAGCATTTGCTTTGCTTATTATTAGGTATTGAATTTTATTCATGTACTGCTTTAAAAAAAATTACTCTACACTCTGCTACATTTGACCTTACAGGAGATTAGGAAATTGAGAAGTTATTGAGTGAGGAGATCCAACAAAATTACAATTACAGAAACCTCTGAATACTGCATGTAATTGAATTTATCCACAAGCCGAAAATCAATGCAGTCATCCAGAAACACACCAAATGTGACATTTGGCTTTTTTTCTTTATCAAGCCTAATTGATGTTAGAGGAAATAAATGAGAGAAATAGGTAGTCTTATAGTAGGAGTCTCTGTTCAGTTCAGTTCAGTTCTCAGTCATGTTAAACTCTTTGTGACCCCATGGACTGCAGCATGCCAGGCTTCCCTGCCCATTGCCACCTCCCAGAGCTTACTCAACTCATGTCAATCAAGTCAGTGATGCCATCCAACCATCTCATCCTCTGTCATCCCCTTCTCTTTCTGCCCTCAATCTTTCCCAGCTTTAAGGTCTTTCCAAATGAGTCAGGTCTTCACATCAGGCGGCCAAGGTATTGGAGTTTCAGCTTCAGCATCAGTCTTCCCAATGAATATTCAGGACTGATTTCCTTTAGGATGGACTGGTTGGATCTCCTTGCAGTCCAAGGTACTCTAAAGAATCTTCAAGGAGTCTCTGAGGATATAGCAGATAGTCATTCATAAGAGCTAAGGGCAGCTCATAATTCTGAGTGTATATTGATGTCAGCAAGTGAGACTAATTCTAGCTCTTAAAATTTCTCCCTGGCTTCCTATGGGGAGTGATAAAAGGAAGACAACTATGTAGAGGCTGAACATTGACATAAGATTGCTTTTTAAAAAGTGAACTTTTTTTAATGGAGAATAATTGTTTTATAGTATTCTGTTGGCTTCTTCCATACAACATGAACCCACTATAAGTATATATATATGACACATCTCTCTTTAACTTCCCCACCCCAACACCCACCCCATTCCACTTCTCCAAGCTGCTTTGTGACTAAAATTTTTTTAAAAATATGTGATAGCTAAAGGAGATTTTTTTAAAGATTTAAGGATATGTTGACATCTCCATTGCAACAAAATAATTATTTTTTAATAATCTAAAAGTAATATCAAAAAGTCATAACATCTTATTTCTTTGCTTTGTCGATATAATACTTTTGCTCATTTTCTACCCAAATAGATCATTACTCTGTACACACATATCTACATGTGTGTAGTCATACATTTCTACATTACACCAATGCTGAAAGGCTATTTTATCCAGTCCACCAAGCTGGCTGTTCCCTCAGAAACAACCTCCCTTGTTTAACAGCAATCTAATTTTCTGATGAGGTGTTCTAGAGAGCATTTTCTCAGTCTTTCAGACTAAGGGATGTAACCAAGTCTCCTTGCAAATGTTGCTTTTAATATCAATTCTACTTTTTTTCAACTCCCCCCGCCCAGAGTTTTTAATAAAATATAAGATCAGCCTTTCCAAGAACATACATCTGTATCAACAGAAGTAAATTATAGCTTTCGAGGCAAAAATCTGCCATATTATCACTGCTTATAAATTTCATAATGCAACTGAATGAAGTAATAATCTAGAAATTTACTAAAATCTTACTCATGTGGTTTATATCTATTGCTGTCAAAGCCCCCAAGATTCTTACTTGGAAGAAACGAGGTGCTCACAAATTCCTTCTTTAAGGATTCCATATATCATGCTCTAAAGTAGAGAAGTGTATTGTTAAGGAACCTGCAGCAGAAACTACACAGATGAACAAACTCAAATGATAACTTTCTGGAACCTGTGGAATTTGAAATGTAATTCCTAAGACTCACTTTTTTAGCTTTCTAATAGTAATTAGGTCTTAGGAGCATGAAAGGATTTAGACAATCTTCAAGGTGGATGTACAATTCAATTCACTACAATATGTAAAATAGCACTCTAATTGCAAAGTAATAGATAACACTGAACATGCCATTTACATGTAACTATGCATTGCTTTATTTAAAAAGAAGGTATATATTGAACAAAAATTAAAGATTAATCCTCATCTCTTATATCTCCTGCATTGGTAGGTGGGTTCTTTAGCACGAGTGCCACTTGGGAAGTCCTATCTTTATAAATATAAACCCTAACTCTGTGTTTATTTTTTTTTAATTATTTATTTATTTATTTATTTTTATTTCACTTTACAATTCTGTATTGGTTTTGCCATACATTGACATGAGTCCACCACGGGTGTACATGCATTCCCAAACATGAACCTCCCTCCCACCCTCCCCCCCCACAACATCTCTCTGGGTCATCCCCGTGTACCAGCCCCAAGCGTGCCTTATCCTGCATCGGACATAGACTGGCAATTCGATTCTTACATGATATTATAAATGCTTCAATGCTATTCTCCCAAATCATCTCACCCTCTCCCTCTCCCTCTGAGTCCAAAAGTCCGCTATACACATCTATGTCTTTTTTGCTGTCCTGCATACAGGGTCATCATTGCCATCTTTCTAAATTCCATATATATGTGTTAGTATACTGTATTGGTGTTTTTCTTTCTGGCTTACTTCACTCTGTATAATCAGCTCCAGTTTCATCCATCTCATCAGAACTGATTCAAATGTATTCTTTTTAACGGCTGAGTAATACTCCATTGTGTATATGTACCACAGCTTTCTTATCCATTCATCTGCTGATGGACATCTAGGTTGTTTCCATGTCCTGGCTATTATAAACAGTGCTGTGATGAACATTGGGGTACATGTGTCTCTTTCAATTCTGGTTTCCTCAGTGTATATGCCCAGCAGTGGGATTGCTAGGTCATAAGGCAGTTCTATTTGCAATTTTTTAAGGAATCTCCACACTGTTCTCCATAGAGGCTGTACTAGTTTGCATTCCCACCAACAGTGTAGGAGGGTTCCCTTCTCTCCACACCCTCTCCAGCATTTATTGCTTGCAGATTTTTGGATCGCAGACATTCTGACTGGTGTGAAGTGGTACCTCATTGTGGTTTTGATTTGCATTTCTCTAATAATGAGTGATGTTGAGCATCTTTTCATGTGTTTGTTAGCCATCCATATTTTTAAGTAAATGATTTCATGACTAACTTATGTTAGTTAAAAAATTGGTACCCAGGAAATAATTCCACTTTTTCTTAATAACGTGATAAATAGACTACCTTTAGAGCAATTTAAGTTCATAGTAAACCTGAGAAGAATATAGAGGAATCCCCATACACCCAGTGGCTCCCTGGGTTCTCTATTCTGTTCAGTTGGTTAATTGATCTACTCTTTCGTGAGCAGTGCAATGTCTTGTCAACACTTGTCAATACGTACACTTTGAAGTAAGTGTTGAAGTTAGGTATCATGAGCCCTCCAATTTTGTTCTCCTTTAGTATCAAGTTAATTAGTCTGAGTCTTTTGTCTCTACATACAACATTAATATCAGTTTCTCATATTCTACAAAATAAATTGCCAGGATCTTGAGTAGGATTGCATTGACTTTATAGATCATGATAGGAACAAAAGACATCCTGACAATGTTGAGTCTTTTTAAGTATGAGTATGTAAATCAAATCACTTAAGAATATACAGTGGAAGTGACAAATAGATTTAAGGGACTAGATCTCATAGACAGAGTACCTGATGAACCATGGACAGAGGTTCGTGCCACTGTATAGGAGATAGGGATCAAGACCATCCCCAAGAAAGAGAAATGCAAAAAAGCAAAATGGCTGTCTGAAGAGGCCTTACAAATATCTTTGAAAAGAAGAGAAGTGAAAAGCAAAGGAGAAAAGGAAAGATATACCCTTTTGAATGCAGAGTTTCAAAGAATAGCAAGAAGAGATAAGTAACCCTTTCTCAGCAACCAGTGCAAAGAAATAGAGGAAAACAATAGAATGGGAAAGACTAGAGATCTCTTCAAGAAAATTAGAGATACCAAGGGAACATTTCATGCAAAGATGGGCTCAATAAAGGGCAGAAATGGGATGGACCTAACAGAAGCAGAAGATATTAAGAGGTGGCAAGAATACACAAAGAATTGAACAAAAAAGATCTTCGTGACCCAGTTAATTACGATGATGTGACCACTCACCTAGAGCCAGACATCCTGGAATGTGAAGTCAAGTGGGCCTTAGGAAGCATCACTACAAACAAAGCTAGTGGAGGTGATGGAATTCCAACTGAGTTATTTCAAATCCTAAAAGATGATGCTGTGAAAGTGCTGCACAATATGGCAGCAAATTTGGAAAACAGCAGTGACCACAGGACTGGAAAAGGTCAGTTTTCCTTCCAATCCCAAAGGAAGGCAATGCCAAAGAATGCTCAAACTACCACACAATTGCAATCATTTCACATTCTAGTAAAGTAATCCTCAAAATTCTCCAAGCCAGGCTTCAGCAATATGTGAACTGTGAACTTTCAGATATTCAAACTGGATTTATAAAAGGCAGAGGAACCAGAGATCAAATTGGCAACATCTGCTGGATCATGGAAAAAGCAAGGGAGTTCCAGAAAAACATCTATTTCTGCATAGTCAAAGACTATGCCAAAGCCTTTGACTGTGTGGATCACAAGAAACTATGGAAAATTCTGAGAGAGATGGGAATACCAGAGCACCTGACCTGCCTCTTGAGAAACCTATATGCAGGTCAGGAATCAACAGTTAGAACTGGACATTGAAGAACAGACTGGTCCCAAATAGGAAAAGAAGTACGTCAAGGCTGTATATTGTCACCCAGCTTATTTAACTTCTATGCAGAGTACATCGTGAGAAATCCTGGGCTGAAGGAAGCACAAGCTGGAATCAAGACTGCTGGGAGAAATATCAATAACCTCAGATATGCAGATGATACCATGATACCACCCTTATGCCAGAAAGTGAAGAAGAACTAAAGAGCCTCTTGATGAAAGTGAAAGAGGAGAGTGAAAAAGTTGGCTTAAAGCTCAACATTTAGAAAACAAAGATCATGGCACCTGGTCCCATCACTTCATGGCAAAAAGATGGGGAAACAGTGGGAAAAGTGTCGGACTTTATTTCTGGGGACTCTAAAATCACTGCAGATGGTGACTGCAGCCATGAAATGAAAAGATACTTACTCCTTGGAAGGAAAGTTATGACCAACCTAGATAGCATATTAAAAAACAGAGACATTGCTTTGCCAACAAAGGTCCGTCTAGTCAAGGCTATGGTTTTTCCAGTGGTCATGTATGGATGTGAGAGTTGGACTATGAAGAAAGCTGAGCGCCGAAGAATTGATGCTTTTGAACTGTGGTGTTGGAGAAGACTCTTGCGAGTCCCTTGGACTGCAAGGAGATCCAACCAGTCCATCCTAAAGATCAGTCCTGGGTGTTCATTGGAAGGACTGATGTTGAAGCTGAGCGTCCAACACTTTGTCCATCTGATGTGAAGAGCTGACTCATTGGAAAAGACGCTGATGCTAGGAAAGATTGAGGGTAGAGAAGAAGGGGACAACAGAGGATGAGGTGATTGGATGGCATCACTGACTCAATGACATGAGTTTGGGTAAACTTCGGGAGTTGGTGTTGGACAAGGAGGCCTGGTGTGCTGCGGCTCATGGGGTCTCAAAGAGTCAGACACAACTGAGAGACTGAACTGATCTGAATGCCATATCTATTTATTTAGTCGTCAGTTTTGTAGCTTTCCACATATAGATCTTGAACACATACTTTGTTAGATTTGTATTGAAATGTTTCATTTATTTGGGGGCTAATGTAAATGGTATCATGATTTTTATTTCAAATTCCACTTATTCACTGATGGTATATAAGAAAGTAATTAGTTTTTGTATATTAACCTTATATCCTAAAAATTTTTTATATAATTATTTAGGAGCTTTATTGAGTATCTTTTCAGGTTCTACATAGATAATCACATTCTATCTGCAAAAAAAGACAGTTTTATTTCTACCTTCTCAAATATCTCAATAATGAACACAAGTCTTCTACATTGCAAGTAGATTCTTTACTGTCTGATCCATCAGGGAAGCCCCATATTTGGATTCATGTCCAACATGTTTGTTACTGTTTCTGTTTATTACCCTTGTTCTTCTTATGTTTGTATTCCATTCTTTTCTTTGCCCTTTTTGGTTTTAACTGACCATTTTATATGATTCTGTTTTCCTTTTTAGCATACCAGTTATTCCTCTTTTTTTCTAAACCCTGGCATTTGCCCTATAATTTTCAATATAAAACTAATATAAGTTCACTTTTAAATAAAACTGTACCAGTTAGCAGAAAGCTCAAGTACTTATAATAACAATATTCCAAATTCTTCCTTCTCACTCTTTGTAAGATTTCTGTCATTCATTTCACTTACACATAACTATAATCATCAAATACATTTTTGCTATTTTTATTTTGAATAAACTTGTATCTGCTAGATAAATTCAGAATATTAAAAATTAAAGTTTTGATGTTTCCTTCACTTACTCCTCTAATTATCTTTCTTTCTTGATGTAGAACTGAATTTTAGCCCTATTTCCCTTCTTTCTAAAAATTTCTTTTAATTTTTTTTTTCAAGATAAGTTTACTGACCACACATTCCCTCAATTTCTGTTTGTCTTAGAAAATTTTTATTTAACTTACATTTTTGAAGGATAAATTTATGATATAAAGTTGAACCTTGTTTTTTTCTTTTTCTCAACAATTTAAAATTTTCACCCCACTCTGTTCTTGCTTGCATGATTTCTGAAGAGATGTCAAATATAATTCTTCTCTTTTTTCCTTCATAGATGAGCTATTTTTCCTTGGTCTTCTCCAAGATGGTTTCTTCATCTTTGATTTCTGCAGCTTCAATGTGGCATGCCTTAGTGCAGATTTTCTTTTGGCATGGATCCTTCCTCATATTATCTGAGACTCCTCTGTCTATAGTCTGGTGTCCAATATCAATTTGTGGGAATTCTCCATCATTATTGCTTCTAATTTTCCTTCTTTTCCTTTTTCCCTTCCTTCTCTTGGTTTTCTCATTATGTGTATGTAATGCATTTGTATTTGTTCCACAGTTCTTGGATATTCTATTTCATTTATTGCAGTATTTTTTTTTTCCTCTTTGTGTTCCATTTTGGAAGTTTCTATTAACAGATCCTCAAGCTCATATGTGTTTTTCCTCATCCATGTTCAGTACACTTTAAGCCCATCAAAAGCATTCTTTTCTGTTACAGTGATTTTGAGTGCCAACTTTTCTTTCTGATTCTATGTTCTTGAATGCTGTCTACTTTTTCCACTAGAGCTGTTAGCATATTAATCATATAATTTTATTTTTTTCAAATACCTAGTCTGAGAATTCCAACATCATTTCTTTATCTGAGTATGCTTCTGATGCCTAGCTTGCTCTGTCTCTTCAAACTGTACTTTTCACCTTTTGTTGTATCTTGTAACTTTTTTTCTCTTGATAACTACACAAAGTATACTGGATAAAACGCATTGCTATAAATAGGCTTTTGGTAATGTGGTAAGGTGTGGAGTGAGGAGAAAAGGTATATAGACCAATTGTTAGTCTCTTAGTATGCCTATGCCCATAGGCTGTGAACTTCACAATGTCACTCGGATTTTTTTCCTGCTTTAAGTAGGACAGAAAGACTGGAGGTGTCTAGAGTCAGATATTTTCCTTTGCTGACATGGAAGGCTAGTGTGGGGTGAAATTGAGTATTGCTTTCCCTCTAGGTCAGTTAGGCTCTGTTAAAATTCCAACAGGTTAGGCTTTGGTAAACAGTTACTCTTGAGAGCAGGCCTTATTATGAACAGAATGGTCTTATGTATTTCAAGATGGCTACTTCCAAAAAAAAAAAAAAAAAAACCAACCAAAAGGCTACTTTGATCCTCTACAGGATTTTTATCTAATATTCACTGAGAGACCCTGTAGAACTCCAGCAGATAAAACTAACAATAAGGAATCTCTATGATTTGTTTTCCTGAAGTGGTTTGTGTTTTTTTTTTTTTTTTTCAGATTTTTATTGGAATGTAGTTGATTTACAATGTTGTGTTAGTTTTTGCTATATGAAAAAAGAATCAGTTATACATATCTGTATAGCCACTCTTTTTTAGATTCTATTCCCATATAGACCATTATAGAATATTGAGTAGAGTCCCCTGTGCTATCCAGTAGGTCCTTATTAATATTTATTTTAAATATAATAGTATGTATATGTTAATCCCAATACCTAATTTATCCTTCTCCCCTCTACTTTCCCCCATGGGTAGCCATAAGTTTGTTGTCTACATCTGTGACTCTATTTATGTTTTATAAATAAGCTCATTGATACCACCTTTTTTAGATTTCTTATATAGATAATGTCATATATTTGTCTTTTTCCCTTAAAGTTTTAAACTGACATATTTTTCCATACTGAGGCTGCAGCAATTCCTTAGTTACAATTCAGGTTTTTCTATACTGGCACTGGTTCCCAAGGAGATGTATGCTTGGGGATTTCCGCTATACTAAGTTGTGATTTTCTTCTGCATCTGCCCGTCTGTCACCTTAATGTTGAGACCAGCAATTTGCTGTGACATCACTGCTCTAATGTATTTACAAAGAGTTGTTGAGTTTTCAAATGTTAAGCCTTATACTTGTGAGGACAGAGTATCCACATTTAAGATCTTTATCTGTTGGACTTGAAATGGGAAGTAATAAGTTGTTTTGTTGCTTTTCCTTTTTCTCATTTATCTATTCAATTTCTGAAATTTATTTGTTTACATGCTTATATGTAACTAAAATTAGACTTTTATTTATTCTTTAATTTACTTGTTAGTTTATATGTATTTTTCCCTCAAGATTTTAAAACTTCAAAGTATTTTTCTTATTATTTCATAGACTACATTTTAATTGATTATTTGTGAAAAATAAAGCAATAACAAGTTTTAATTAAAATTGAAACTTAAATACAAAATTAATAATTAATGCTATTTAAAGAACCCCACTACTTTCTAGTAAATGTTTTATAAGCTGCACATGCACCATAAGATCTTATTGTTCTCTTATTTAACCCATTTTATTTTATTTTAATGTTTATGCAATGTGTATATTATCTTTGTTAACATTTATATTTAAATTTGTTAAACTACTGTTTGAATCTAGGTACTAGCAAGAAGAAATTTCACTCAGATTATTAAGTAAAGAAGTACTAGTAAGGAATCAGGAAGCAACAGTTAGAACTGGACATGGAAGAACAGACTGGTTCCAAATAGGAAAAGGAGTACGTCAAGGCTGTATATTGTCACCCTGCTTATTTAACTTCTATGCAGAGTACATCATGAGAAACACTGGACTGGAAGAAACACAAGCTGGAATCAAGATTGCCAGGAGAAATATCAATAACCTCAGATATTCAGATAACACCACCCTTATGGCAGAAAGTGAAGAGGAGCTAAAAAGCCTCTTGATGAAAGTGAAAGAGGAGAGCAAAAAATTTGGCTTAAAGCTCAACATTTAGAAAACGAAGATCATGGCATCTGGTTCCATCACTTCATGAGAAATAGACGGGGAAACAGTCGAAACAGTGTCAGATTTTATTTTTGGGGGCTGCAAAATCACTGCAGATGGTGAGTGCAGCCATGAAATTAAAAGACGCTTACTCCTTGGAAGGAAAGTTATGACCAAACTAGATAGCATATTCAAAAGCAAAGACATTACTTTGCCAACTAAGGTCCATCTAGTCAAGGCTATGGTTTTTCCTGTGGTCATGTATGGATGTGAGAGTTGGACTGTGAACAAGGCTGAGCGCCGAAGAATTGATGCTTTTGAACTGTGGTGTTGGAGAAGACTCTTGAGAGTCCCTTGGACTGCAAGGAGATCCAACCAGTCCATTCTGAAGGAGATCAGCCCTGGGATTTCTTTGGAAGGAATGATGCTAAAGCTGAAACTCCAGTACTTTGGCCACCTCATGAGGAGAGTTGACTCATTGGAAAAGACTCTGATGCTGGGAGGGATTGGGGGCAGGAGGAGAAAGGGACGACCGAGGATGAGATGGCTGGATGGCATCATGGACTCGATGGACATGAGTCTGAGTGAACTCCGGGAGTTGGTGATGAGCAGGGGGGCCTGGCGTGCTGCGATTCATGGGGTCGTAAAGAGTCAGACACGACTGAGCGACTGAACTGAACTGAACTGAAGTAAGGAATCACTTATAAAAGTATGGCTATCTTAAAAGATCAAATAAAGGAAGATAAAATATCCAAGAATTAGCAACGTTAGGAAGTGGCAAAGCCCCAGAAAAATAAGGAAAGAGTATTAGTGGGGCAATGTGAGAGTAGAAAAAGTACATCAGTCTGAATCTGGGGTATGGAAGAATTCAGCTTCTTCAAGGAAAGCACTAAGGAAAACACCTTTCTCTAGTCCTACTCTTTAATCTTTTAGAGTTTAATCTGACTGCTTCCTTCTGCTGGCTATAGTCAAACAGCATCTTCCTCATAACAGGTTGGCTCAGATGATGCATTCCTTAGGACCAGAAAGGAGGACAAAGAGAGGCTGGCAACGGATTGGGGGTCTGGGCGCGGGGGCGGGGGGGGGCGCTGTGTAGGGAGCAGCAGACAGTGAGAGACACAATTATTCTGCTTTTGGAGAGATTTAATTCATAAATGTGGATGAATGTCTGAAAAATTTTCCATGAACTGAAAAAGCACTTAGGTATTAAATAATAACACACATAATTTAGAAAGATGCCACGTCATTTCAAAATGAAAAGAACTCCAATTCTAGGTGGTATTGACACATAGTAGCATGAAACCATAAATGCTTTCATTTAATTTTCCAAAATAGTACTGATTTTTTCTGGGAAACAAATAGAGTCTTCAACATAAAAACCTCAAGGTAATGTTTGAAAGTATGAAATAGAAAATTTTTGTAGGTAAATACTTAGGAAAAAAACAAAAAACATAAATATTTCTTTCAACATTGATGAAGTCCTCACAATAAAAAATACGAAAATGTAATAAAACTGACATAAACTTTTAAAATAAGTATAAATTTAGTGGCAATCATTATACTCTAAGAAGAAATGTGTTTTATCCACACTTCCATATGGAAAGATTATGCCACATTATATGTCACTGGTACTAAAAGTATTGGAGCAATTATGTTCACAGTATTGATATGCCTTGCTGTACATTTCAAGAAAGTATTTAATGTGTTGAATGAATTAATGCTGTTTGTGTATACTATACACACTTTATGAGACAATAGCAAGGCAACTTTTTATTTTGCCTTAATAATGCCTGCTTATTTAACTTATATGCAGAGTACATCATGAGAAACGTTGGGCTGAAAGAAGCACAAGCAGAAATCAAGATTGCTGGGAGAAATATCAATAACCTCAGATACGCAGATGACACCACCCTTATGGCAGAAGGTGAAGAGGAACTAAAAAGTCTCTTGATGAAAATGAAAGTGGAGAGTGAAAAAGTTGGCTTAAAGCTCAACATTTAGAAGACGAAGATCATGGCACCTGGTCCCATCACTTCATGGCAAATAGATGGGGAAACAGTGGAAACAGTATCAGACTTTATTTTTTGGGGCTCCAAAATCACCGCAGATGGTGACTGCAGCCATGAAATTAAAAGACGCTTACTCCTTGGAAGGAAAGTTATGACTAACGTAGATATCATATTGAAAAGCAGAGACATTACTTTGGCAACAAAGGTCCATTTAGTCAAGGCTATGGTTTTTCCAGTGGTCATGTATGGATGTGAGAGTTGGACTGTGAAGAAAGCTGAGCCCCAAAGGATTGATGCTTTTGAACTGTGGTGTTGGAGACAACTCTTGACAGTCCCTTGGACTGCAAGAGATCCAACCAGTCCATCCTAAAGGAGATCAGTTCTGGGTGTTCTTTGGAAGTACTGATGCTTAAGTTGAAACTCCAATATTTTGGCCACCTCATGAGAACAGTTGACTCATTGGAAAAGACCCTGATGCTGGGAGGGATTGGGGGCAGGAGGAGAAAGGGACAACAGAGGATGAGATGGCTGGATGGCATCATCGACTTGATGGACATGAATTTGAGTGATCTCCGGGAGTTGATGATGGACAGGGAGGCCTTCCATGCTGCAATTCATGGGGTCACAAAGCGTTGGACACAACTGAGTGACTGAACTGAACTGAGCTGAATGCATGTACCAGAAAAGTATATGTTTTCAGTTTAGGTAATTATTATGCTATAGGTTATAATATAAACTAGAAAATGCATTGGTATCAGTTGTGATAATGTTTCAGTTCTCTGTGTACAACGGGGAAAGACATTTGTATAAAAGAAAAAGAAATCATATCTGAAATCAAGTAATATCCTGTTTTATTCTTAGAGAGAAATAAACAACCATCACCAGTGTGCTTCCTCTTTTTTCATTTGTGTTGAAAAAATAACAAATGTTGAAAATGAATTCAAGTCATGGTCACTGAGATCACACTTTCACCACTCTGGACATAAACTTGATTTATTTGTATACTTCTCTGCTACTAACTACTTCTTCCTGCTAAATATTCTTAGAAAATCAATGGGAGATTTGAAGTTGCGAAGTGAGATTAAAAGATCTTTTCCTGACATGAGTAATGCCACTAAAAATCAGTTTTATGATATTCAAGTGCTTCTCAAGTGGCAAATCTCAATGATGCTTTCATTATCCATATTTGCCTAAACCCTAAGGCCCGAAATATCATGATTTCTTAATGTTGATAAGACAGGAAGATAATATCTTCAAATGATTGAACTGAGGTCTAAACAGATTGATAACCAACAGTTTTATTCTTTCTCAACATGTCTCCTATTATTGGTCAAAGAAATGGGTGAAGTATTAAGTATATTTTAAAATCACTCTAAAGGCCACCACAAATAGTGGAGAAATAAATATCAAAAGCCAGAGCAAGAGGAGTGATTTGGAAACACTAATTCTGTCTGCCAAGTAAAAAGTTTTCAAGACCAGTTTTTGAATGAAATTTGTCCTTTTTATTGTTTTATTTTTTTGTCTGCTGGAGACAGGATATAGTCTTCAGAACCAAAAGTCAGTGAAAGTTGCTCAGTTGTGTCCGACTATGTGCGACCCCGCAGACTGTAGCCCACCAGGCTCCTCTGTCTATGGAATTCTCCAGACAAGAATACTGGAGTGGGAAGAATGATAAAGTGACTCTGGTTCTGTTAGTTGAATATATGTAAATATCTGACACATTCATTCCAATCTTGGATGCCATTTTCAATGACTTCTAATGACATTTAGTAAAGACACATTTAGGAGATGAAACTGACAGTGGAATTTGAGCACACCATGGTCTTTAGAAATCAATCTGAATAGATAACTTTATTGAAGCTTGTAAAATAACACTTTATGTGATATAATTATTATAATAAAAATAGTAATTATTATTAGATAAGATCAGTGATAATGATTTTTTTTAAAACCTGGTGATTGGTGGTAGTTAAAAGATGACATCTGAGAAATACTATTGCAAAGAACATAACCTAGAATTTTTTAATGCCATTACAATGTATAAAGAAATTAACTAGGTGGAGATTTGAGGAAACTGGTTCTAAAAGTATCAGAGTAGTGGAAACTACTATCACATGGATTAGTTTGCTTTTTTAATCAATAAAGCCTGAAAATGGATGAAATTTAGCTTAGTATATCCCAAAATGTGTTCCAGGGGACTCTAGATCTCTGATTTGTTAAGTTTGGGAAATTCTACATCATGCTACCCTCAAATGAAGAGTTAAACTGCATATAAAAAGTTTATAGGATCAAATTAATAATCACCACCATTTCATTTAGCTAAGGATTTCCAAAATATAGCTGATTTTTTTTTAACACATGTAATAGTTTATTAGTAGAATTGGTGTTCAGTGGAAGATAGTTTAGGAAAAATGGTCTAGATCATTGATTTCCTAATAATGGAATTTAAAAGTGTACAGTTTAAAACAAAACAGATTAGAAAAGCCATTCTTACAGACAATATGGCAATAATTATTAGGTCATTAAATACTAACATTTGCTTATTTGTCAGTCTATGCACCTTCTTAATTCAATCCACTGAATAAATGAGTTGGTATATTAAAACTAAACTACTAATTACAGCATAAGTATTCAGCATATTTATTTATTTTATATAAAATTTGAAATATAGTGCTTTCCTTTTCATTGATTCTTAAAGTGCAATTACATTCTGTCCTCTAGATTTGGAAGCTTTCATAAGGGCAGAAAACAACCTTATTAAAATGTTAAAATGAAAAACTTATTTCACCTTTATTTTCCATCCCTTTAATTAGCAGCTAATCTTATCCACAAAAAGCTGCAGGCTCAGAACCAGTAAATGCTTCTTGACTGTAGGATTGATTGGGGAACTTTACTTTCTGATAATTACAAGATATAATTACTTTGGAGCTTTCAAAGACCTTTCAGTGATTACAGAAGCTTTTCTAATTCAGTCATAACATTTGTATTACTAATAAACTTAGAAGTCCTACACTCTAATAGATGACAAATTTGAAAGAAGTACCAATTCTAAAAATGGTACCGCATTCTAGAGGGAAATTATATAAATAGTTAAAATGTTCCTTTTTAAGAATCTAACTTCATAATTTTTCTTTTATAAGAAAGAAAGATATATAAAGATATATAAATTCAGTGTTATGGGCATCTTTGGGGAATATTGTATCCAAAAATATAGAATAATTAATATGAAAATATTCAAAAATTAAAATGCTTTCTTTCTTGGCAGCATTCAATATCCTGAGACAACCAGAAGAAAACTGTTAGAAAACTGATTTCCAGGATAATTCACACAAGATTCTGTCACTAAAGATGTGAACATCTTAGGAAGGTAGGAGCAGTTTTAATTTTCTATATGACAGTGAATATGACAGTGAAATTGTTGCTGACTTGTAATCTGAATACAATAAAAACTAGAATTGGAAAACTCATGCTTAAAACTTGTGGAAAAATAAGTAATTTGATAACATTTCAACTCAGATCTACTTTTTTTTATGCTGGAAGCTGGTTTTTTTTTTTTTTTTTTTTTTTTTTTAAGTTTTCACTGTCACTGCAACTTAAATGTATATATAAATAACAGTGAGATGGGATACACTAGTGTAAAGTAAGGTGTGATGAAAAGCAATTCACTTTTAGAAGCTGAAATATATGTTAGTTTCTTATAGAAACATGATATAAAAAATGTTATGCATATTTTATTACCACTCCATGAACATGTATAACTAGAATATGTTTTCATGTACAAGAACCTCAGCCAAATCATACAGAAGAATTCTTCCTGAGAGACAGTTAGATATGTTAGATTTAAAAAAAAAATAGAATTTATACAAAGATGTTAAAGAATTCCTCAAGTCACCCTCAGAGAACAAGAACTTTTACTATATTATTAGACATTTTGTGTTACACACTTCCTATGATTAGTCTTGTATTTTATTAACTGAAACATACAAGTGTAAATCTATACCAAAGCTTCTATAGGACAGAAATTAGTTTGAGAATTAGGTATCTTCAACGATGCTTAGTAGAAAGACCTTTGGGCCTGAATTCCTAATCACTGAGATTTTGCTCTCCTTTTACTCACCTAAGAGTTATGTGACCTTATTATCAACAGATACTAACTTCACAATTGATGTGAAGTATTATTATTTCAAGAAAGATATGTTATCTGTACTCTTCATAAGAATTGTCAATATTACAAATCATCCTCACTTTATAGATAGTGAAATTGAAGTTCAAGTTTAAATACTTGTCCAAGATCACAAAACTAGTGTATGGCAGAAGCCAGGATTCAAATGTGGTAGTGCTGGTGGTTTAGTGGCTCAGCTGTGTCCAGCTGTTTTGGACACCATGGACTAGAGCCTGCCAGGCTCCTCTATCCATGGGCTTTCCCAGCCAAGAATACTGGAGTGAGTTGCCATTTCCTGCTCCAGAGGATCTTCCTGACCTATGGATCAAACCCTGGTCTCCTGTGTTGCAGGCGGACTCTTTACCAAATGAGCTACCAAGAAAACCCTGACTCAAATGTATATTTAACTAATGCTAAAGGCTGAAGAATCAATCCATGACCATCAGATTTATTCATTAACTTGTTTAAACTGACTAAATTTCTTAATCCCTCTGATTTATAACATTAAATTTCTTAACTCTTTGAATTTGAATCTCTTTATGTACTAAAGGATGTGGTCCATGTGATTAATAAGTGAAAAATAGATTTAAGGGACTAGATCTGATAGACAGAGTGCCTGATGAACTATGGACAGAAGTTTGTGACATTGTACAGGAGACATGGATCAAGAAGATCCCCAAGAAAAAGAAATGCAAAAAAGCAAAATGGATGTCTGAGGAGGCCTTACAAACATCTGTGAAAAGAAAAGAAGTAAAAATCAAAGGAGAAAAGGAAAGATATACCCATCTGAATGTAGAGTACCAAAGAAGAGCAAAGAGAGATAAGAAAGCCTTCCTCAGTGATCAGTGCAAAGAAATAGAGGAAAACAATAGAATGGGAAAGACTAGAGATCTCTTGAAGAAAATTAGGAATACCAAGGGAATATTTCATGCAAGTTCAGTTCAGTTCAGTCGCTCAGTCGTGTCCGACTCTTTGCGACCCCATGAATCATAGCATACCAGGCCTTCCTGTATATCACCAACTCCCGGAATTCACTCAGACTCATGTCCGTCGAGTAGGTGATGCCATCGAGCCGTCTCATCCTCTGTTTTCCCCTTCTCCTTCTGCCCTCAATCCCTCCCAGCATCAGTGTCTTTTCCAATGAGTCAACTCTTTTCATGAGGTGGCCAAATTATTGGAGTTTCAGCTTCAGCATCAGTCCTTCCAGTGAACACCCAGGACTGATCTCCTTTAGAATAGACTGGTTGGATCTCCTTGCCATCCAAGGGACTCTCAAGAGTCGTCTCCAACACCACACTTCAAAAGCATCAATTCTTCAGCACTCAGCTTTCTTTACAGTCCAACTCTCACATCCATACATGACCACTGGAAAAACCATAGCCTTGACTAGACATACCTTTGTTGGCAAGGTAATATCACTGCTTTTCAATATGCTATCTAGGTTGGTCATAACTTTTCTTCCAAGGAGTAAGCTTCTTTTAATTTCATGGCTGAAATCACCATCTGCAGTGATTTTGGAGCCCCCCAAAATAAAGTCTAACACTGTTTCCACTGTTTCCCCATCTGTTTCCCATGAAGTGATGGGACCAGATGCCATGATCTTCTTTTTCTCAATATTGAGCTTTAAGCCAACTTTTTCACTCTCCTCTTTCACTTTTATCAAGAGGCTTTTTAGTTCCTCTTCACTTTCTGCCATAAGGGTGGTGTTATCTGCATATTTGAGGTTATTGATATTTTCCTGGCAATCTTGATTCCAGCTTGTGCTTCTTCCAGTCCAGCGTTTCTCATGATGTACTCTGCATATAGGTTAAATAAGCAGGGTGACAAAATACAGCCTTGATGTACTCCTTTTCCTATTTGGAACCAGTCTGTTGTTCCATGTCCAGTTCTAACTGTGGCTTCTTGACCTGCATATAAGTTTCTCAAGACACAAGTCAGGTGGTCTGGTATTCCTATCTCTTTCAGAATTTTCCACAGTTCATTGTGATCCACACAGTCAAAGGCTTTGGTGTAGAGATGGGCTCAATGAAGGATGAATGGCATGGACCCAACAGAAGCAGAATATTAAGAAGATGTGGCAAGAATATACAGAAGAACTGTACAAAAAATATATCCATGACTCAGATAATCACACGGTGTGATCACTCACCTAGAGCCATACATCCTGGAATGTGAAGTCAACTGGGCCTTGGGAAGCATAACTATGAACAAAGATAGTGGAGTTGATGGAACTTCAGTTCTGCTATTTCAAATCCTAAAAGATGATGCTGTGAAAGTGCTGCACTGTATAAGCCAGAAAATTTTGAAAACTCAGCAGTTGCCACAGGACTGGAAAAGGTCAGTTTTCATTCTAATCCCAAAGAAAGGCAATGCCAAAGGATGCTCAAACTGCCCCACAATTTCACTCATCTCAAACACTAGTAAAGTAATGCTCAAAATTCTCCAAGCCAGGCTTCAACAATACATGAACCATGAACATCCAGATGTTCAAACTGGATTTAGAAAAGGCAGAGGAACCAGAGATCAAATCACCAACATCTGATGGATCATCAAAAAAGCAGAGAGTTCCAGAAAAACATCTATTTCTGCTTTATTGACTGTGCCAAAGCCTTTGACTGTGTGGATCATAATAAATTGTGGAAAATTCTGAAAGAGATGGGAATACCAGACCACCTGACCTGTCTCTTGAGAAGTCTATATGCCGGTCAGGAAGCAGCAGTTTGAACTGGACATGGAACAACAGACTGGTTCCAAATAGGAAAGGGGGCATGCCAATGCTGTATATTGTCACCCTGCTTATTTAACTTATATGCAGAGTACATCATGAGAAATGCTGGGCTGGATGAAGCACAAGCTGAAATCAAATTTTAGGGGGAAATAACAATAACCTCAGATATGCAGATGACACCATCCTTATGGCAGAAAGCGAAGAACTAAAGGTCCTCTTGATAAAAGTGAAAGAGGAGAGTGAAAAAGTTGACTTAAAGCTCAACATTCAGAAAACTAAGATCATGGCATCCGGTTCCATTACTTGATGGCAAATAGATGGGCTAACAGTGGAAACAGCAGCAGACTTTATTTATTTATTTATTTGGCTCCAAAATGACTGCAGATGGTAAGTTCAGCCATGATATTAAAAGATGCTTGCTCCTGGTAAGAAAAGTTATGACCAACCTAGACAGCATATTAAAAAGCAAAAACATTAATTTGCCAACAAAGATCCGTCTAGTCAAAGCTATGTATGGATGTGAGAACTGGACTATAAAGAAAGCTGATCACCACAAAATTGATGCTTTTGAAGTGTGGTGTTGGAGAAGACTCTTGAGAGTCCCTTGGACTGCAAGGAGATCCAACCAGTCCATCCTAAAGGAGATCAGTCCTGAATATTCATTGTAAGGACTGATGTTGAAGCTGAAACGCCAATACTTTGGCCACCTGATGCAAAGAACTCATTTGAAAAGACTCTGATGCTGGGAAAGATTGAAGGTAGGAAGAGAAGGGGATGACAGAGGATGAGATGACTGGATGGCATTACCAAGTCAATGGACATTAGTTTGGGTAAACTCCAGACCTGGTGATGGACAGGGAGGCCTGGCATGCTGCAGTCCATCGGGTCACAAAGAGTCGGATATGACTGAGTGACTGAACTGAACTGAACTGATGTACTATAGGAGGTAAACCATTTTTATTATACCTTATCCAATTGTTGGATTAGTTTGAAAGAACACAAAAATATGAATATGTTTTATAAACCAAAGTGTTGAACAAATATCTCATTTTTTCCATCCTAATCTTAGGTCATTTTAAGTAGAAGTAGTACTTGGTTTTCATCAATTTCCTAAAAAGAATAGTACTAGAAGTATGAAATACAAGGCTCCTTGGGTAATAATATCTTCATAAAATTACTGTATCATAAATTTGAAATAAAACATGCACTTTTATGATCCTACTACAAAATATAAGATAATGTTGTTCTTTAAAGTGACTAATTTGAATTCAGTTACATATAAAAAATATTCCTAAAAATAATTTATTTGATTAAAATCAAGATTAGCCTGAAAACTTTGAATTTTCTTAAAACTGTTTATTGTGTTTGGGGCCTATCTGATTAACAAACAACGTTTTGATAGTTTCAGGTGAATTGTAAAGGGACTCAGCAATTCATATACATGTATCTATTCTCCTTCAAATTCCCCTCCCATCCATGCTGCCACATAACATTGAGCACAGTTCTATGTGTTATACAGTAGATCCTTGTTGGTTATCCATTTTAAATATAGCAGTGTTTACGTGACCATCTCAAACTCCTTAACTCTCACTTTCCTCCATCCTTTCCCCCCACCCCCTTGCCTGGCAACCATAAGTTCATTCTCTTAGTCTGTGAGTCTCTGTTTTGTAAGTTCATTAGTATCATTTCTTCTTAGATTCCACATATAAGAGATGCCATATAATATTTTTCCTCTCTGTCTGACTTGTTTCACTCAGTATGACACTCTCTAGGTCCATCGATGTTGCTGGGGAAAAAAAAAGGGTGACTTTTAATGAAACTCTTGACTATATTCATAGATAGTGAAAATTCTCACATCACCAAACATAGACAAGCCTATATCCTCAATAGGTAAAGTAGTAAATAGTATCTAATTATTTCTTGCATTTCAATATTGTAATCTTGACATTTATATTACTGTTTTAATAATTCCATAAACATGTCTTCAAATTGTAAAAAAAAAAAATCTAAAATTTTATACTAATAGAATACAGAAGAAACAATAAGGACTGCTATTTAAATTTCTGTGTTTAAAGCAAAAATTGGAGTAAGACTAGTGTTTAGCAGTTCAATAAAATGAGCCACTCTTTGAATTTCTGAAATATGAGCTGTAATGTTCAATTACTTACATAAAGAAAAAAGGCATAAGCTTGGCAGTCACAGATACTATTTCAACCCTGTCTTTGTAACTTACTAGCTGGGAAATCTGAATTCTGAATAAATTTAGTTCTTACCTCCTAGGTTTGTTCTAAGGAAAATGAGTTTATGCATAAGAAGCATTTAGCACAGTTTCAGAAAGATATTAAATACTAGTAATGTATAAAATTTCACATCACTTTGAAAGTATTCTAAATAAAATTTATATTAAAGTGAATATTTTTTCTGCACTGTAAATTGTGGCATGTTAGGTGACTGTGAGCTTGCTTTATATTTTTGTTAGATATTAGAATATTAACAATATATCTTTTGACATTCTAATAAGTATTGATAGACTATGTCTTCATTTTTATATAAAATGAACATCTATAATTAGTTATAAACTTCTAGACATTATTTTAATATCACTTTAAAAATATTGTTCCACAAGCCAACTCTAAAAAGAACTGATGTCCATGGACTCACTTACTCAAGTGTATTTTTCTCATCAAACACAAATTGACCCACTCACTTTTAGGACATTTCCTAAATCTCCTACTTTAAATGCACACATATATTTTAGAAAATATGTAAATTGGCTCAAAAGCAGACTTGTGGGGTGATTACTTCATTAAATAAAGAGGCAGGACTTTGATTTTAGATTTAATTCTAAGTAGATTGGGAAATCATTGGAAGATTTCATGCTAGAGCACTGCATTGTGTGAAATGGCTATAAGCTGGCTGCCATGTGAGGAAGGGATTTTAGAGGGGCAAGAGGGATGGTTCAGGGGCAATTTTGGGAATAGAGGCAAGAAACAAACATGGTAGTATAGGCTTTATGTAGTAGTATAGGTAGTTGTAGTTAAGCAGGAGTATAGTGTGTGTGTGTGTGTGTGTATATATATATATACATATATACACACACACACACATATATATGGTATACTTTAGTAGTATAGATAACTATCCATAGGCAGATTTATAAATAGTGAAGGACAGATAACCATTAAGGGCAGTCTGAATGTTCCCTGCAGCAAGTGAGCATTGCCCTCCTCCATTAAATTAAGAACACAAGAAAAGAGTGCAAAACACAAATACGATCACTGTAGCCATTAAAATTTCTCGGTAAGGATGGTAGTGACATTCTTATGATGATGGTAGTGACATTGAATTGCTCCACCTAGATCTCCCTTCAGGAATGAAGGATTTATTTTGCCAGCTGCTCAGAAATCTTCCATAAGACAGTCCTCAGCTGTCAGCTCTCTGTTAAAGAAAATGATCATGACAAGTCCTCCCAGGGTAGCCTGCATCCAGTGACTGATCCATATGGTGGGTATAAAGGTGTAGTCTACCACTTCTCATGACAATTATAAAGGGCTATCTTAAGTTCATCCTTCCAGTAAAGTTGGAAGAGGCCTTCACTGAGATTGCAGTGCAGCTCCATTGCCAGTACTTGCTACTTTCTCTCCCCTTCCACAGGTAGTAATCCCAAGAGTACTTTCTAATAAATTTTCTGACCATTATGTGGCTTCAGTTGAACTTCAGACCGTCACCTTTCACTTGTTTCATGCAAATCCTGCCACATTTAACTTGTCCTTTCCAGCACTTCTCATGCTTCTTGTCATTTGAGGAAATTTGAGTACTCTGAAGAGGTGATAGAATTCCAGTAGAGCTATCCAAAATCCAGAAGATGATCCTATTAAAGTGTTGCATTACTATGTCAGCAAATTTGGAAAACCCAGCAGTGGCCACAGGACTGGACAAGGTCAATCTTCATCCCAATTGAATTGCCCATCCCAAGAAGGGCAGAACTAAAGAATGTTCAAACTACCAGACAATTGCACTCCTCTCCCTGGTGGCTCAGTGGGTAAAGCGTCTGCTTACAATGCGGGAGACCCGGGTTCGATTCCTGGGTCGGGAAGATCCCCTGGAGAAGGAAATGGCAACCCACTCCAGTACTCTGGCCTGGAAAATCCCATGGGCTGAGAAGCCTGGTAGGCTACAGTCCATGGGGTCGCAAAGAGTTGGACATGACTGAGTGACACCCCCCCCCACCCCATGCTAGTAAGGTTTTGCTCAAAATCCTTCAAGATAGGCTTCAGCATTATATAATCAGAGAATTTCCAGATGTTCAAGCAGGGTTCAGAAAGGCAGAGGAACTAGAAATCAAATTGCCAACATTTTCTGGATCATACAGAAAGCAAGGGAATTCCAGAAAAACATCTACCTTTGTTTCATTGACTATGCTAAAGCCTTTGATTCTGTGGATCATAACAAACTGTGGAAAACTTTTAAGGAAATTGAATACCAGACCACATTACTTGTCTCCTGAGAAACCTGTATACAGGTCAAGAAGCAGTAGTTAGAACCTTATATGGAACATCAGATTTGTTCAAAATTGAGAAAGCAGTATGGCAAGCTCTTTATTGTTGCCCTGTTTATTTAACTTATATGCAGAGCACATCATGAGAAATGCTGGGCTGGGTGAATTACAAGCTGGGATCAAGATTGCCAGGAGAAATATTAACAATCTCAGACATGATGATACTACTTTAATGGCAGAAAGTGAAGAGGAATTAAAGAGGCTCTTGATGAGAGGGAAAGAGGAAAGTGAAAAAGCCAGCTTAAAACTCAATATTAAAAACAAAAACAACACAACTAAGATCATGGCAGCCAGCCCCATCACTTCATGACAAATAAAAGGGGAAAAGGTGAAAGCAGTGGCAGATTTCCTCTTATTGGGCTCTAAAATCACTGCAGATGGTGACTGCAGCTATGAAATTAGAATATTACTGCTTCTTGACAGGAAAGCTATGACAAACCTAGACAGCATGTTAAAAAGCAGAAACATCACTTTTCCAACAAACGTCTGTATAGTAAAAGCTTTTGACTATACAGTTTTTCCAGTTGTCATATACAGATATGACAGACATGAGAGTTGGGCCATAAAGAAGGCTGAGAGCCAAAGAATTGATGTTTTTGAATTGTAGTGCTGGAGAAGTCTCTTGAGAATCCCTTTTACAGGAAGGAGGTCAAACCAGTCAATCCTAAAAGAAATCAACCCTGAATACTCATGGGAAGGACTGAGGCTGAAGCTGAAGCTCCAGTACTTCAGCCACCTGATGAGAGGAGCTGATTCGTTAGAAAAGACCTGATGCTAGGAAGGATGGAGGACAAGAGGAAAGGAGGCAACAGAGGGTGAAGTGGTTGAATGGCATCTCCGATTCAATGGACACGCACTTTGGCAAACTCCAGGAGATGGTGAGGGATAGGGAAGCCTGGCACCCTGCAGTCCATGGGGTCGCAAAGAGTAGGATACAACTTGGTGACTGAACACCATCATTGTTCCCTTCAGTGCTTGCCTACTCAAATGTTAGCCCAATTCCAAACTGGTCACTTCTGAGAGAATTTCCCCAAACCCTTCACCCTGAATTTGCTCTGAGCTCACCTGATGATATGTGAAGATTAATCTATTATTACATATTTCTCCAGAATAATATTACTTTTCTTATTTATATTTGAAATAAAACCTTTGAGTGGAAAAGATCTCAATTTTTTCTGCTTTTTGAATATGTAGCATTCTACCTGACGTAAAATTAGTGTCTAATAAATACTTGCCAGTTACACAAAGTGAGGAAGAAGTTTGTGGATGCATGAAATAATAAATGAAATTGAGAAAAAGTGATTCAAAGTGACTAGAGCTATATTCCAGAATTTTTTTATTATTTTCATGTAGTTTGTCAAACATGAATTCAAATAACAATAATTATATAGTAATAAATTATAAAAAATAATATTAATATCTAAGAGTGATAAAGCTCTAAGTGTCAAGAGATATGCTAAGTAATTTAAACAGATTATGTATTTTCTCCTAGTAGATTTGCTGTGTGGTTACTACAGTTGTACTTGACCTTATTTTACAGATAAGATACAAAAATAATTTGTCCTGGATATCAAAGGAAAAAGATGGAGAAGTTAAATGTATCCATCTAAAATGCATGTCAGCTTAAGGAAGTCATTTCGAATATATGATTCTTTGCTGCATGTTTTATTATATTTATAAAAATAAGGAAATAAATTGGAGGCAAAAGTCAGAGATTAAGAATCAAATTTTGGAATAACTAACCAAATAACTGGGCAAATAATAAAAACTCTCATTTCCTTATTTCTCATATTTTCAAAAATTCAGAATCAGTGTCTGATTGAGTGACACAATTAAATAAGACATTTCATGAATATGCAATAAATATTCATTTTCCCCCTCTTCCTCTCCTCTTACACTCCATAATGATTTATCTTCTTCATAAATTATTAATTTGGAAATATATTTTGTTTTTGACACTAAAACAATGTAGATGTTAATTATATCCTTTGATAGAAAGTATTATGCTCTGTCCTTATGAAATGTTAATTAAAACAAAATTAAAGATAACTTTAAGCTTCATCTAAATTTGTCTTTCATAGCATGATTTTGTATCTTTTCGTAAATGATTCTAAACCATACCATTGAAAAAAAATCATGCTTAAATAAAGGCTTTAAGGTTCTAGAGAGAGAGAGAGAAATTAGAGTGACATAGCACAGATTATTTTATATAATGAGCTTAGAAGATCAAAGCATCCTCTATTTTTCCCTTACAGCCAAACACAGAGAACATACACAGGGAAAGTTCAGCTAAAACTGTCCAGGTCAAAGGTTGCAATTAACTTGTGAGAAAAGTTTAATATTAACCTATGAGGAAAGTAACATTAAGGAGGCCATTAAAAAGGATTCTAAAAGTTGCTCTGGGCCATTCTCTTCAAATGGTGTATTACCGCGTTACCTAAAATGTCATCACTGATGAATAGTTTTTGTGATAGATAAACCTTCTTAGTTAATATGCTCATCTAACTGGTTCAAAATTCACTTATGTGGGCTGCTCTTGTGGTCCAGTTAAGACTCTGCTTCCAATGCGGGAGGTAAGGGTGTGATACCTGGTTGGGGAACCAAGGTACCACATCCTGCAGAATGTGCCCAATTTTTGTTTTTTTTTTTTTTTAATTCTCTGAAGAATTTAGGGAGATGGCTACTCTCTTGGCCAGTAATATTTTGTAAATACACTCTAGCATCTCCAGTTCAGTTCAATTCAGTCGCTCAGTTGTGTCTGACTCTTTGTGACCCCATGAATAGCAGCACGCCAGGCCTCCCTGTCCATCACCAACTCCTGGAGTTTACCCAAATTCATGTCCATTGAGTTAGTGATGCCATCCAGCCATCTCATCCTTTGTTATCCCCTTCTCCTCCTACCTTCAATCTTTCCCAGCATCAGGGTCTTTTCAAATGAGTCACTTCTTTGCATCACATGGCCAAAGTATTGGAGTTTCAGCTTCAACATCAGTCCTTACAAAGAATATTCAGGACTGATTTCCTTCAGGATGGACTTGTTGTATCTCCATGCAGCCCAGTTCAGTTCAGTTCAGTCACTCAGTCATGTCCGACTCTTTGTGACCCCATGAATCGCAGCACGCCAGGCCTCCCTGTCCATCACCATCTCCCAGAGTTCATTCAGACTCACGTCCATCGAGTCCGTAATGCCACCCAGCCATCTCATCCTCGGTCATCCCCTTCTCCTCCTGCCCCCAATCCCTCCCAGCATCAGAGTCTTTTCCAGTGAGTCAACCCTTTGCATGAGGTGGCCAAAATACTGGAGTTTCAGCTTTAGCATCATTCCTTCCAAAGAAATCCCAGGGCTGATCTCCTTCAGAATGGACTGGTTGGATCTCCTTACAGTCCAAGGGACTCTCAAGAGTCTTCTCCAACACCACAGTTCAAAAGCATCAATTCTTTGGCATTCAGCCTTCTTCACAGTCCAACTCTCACATCCATACATGACCACAGGAAAAACGATAGCCTTGACTAGACGGACCTTAGTCGGCAAAGTAATGTTTCTGCTTTTGAATATACTATCTAGTTTGGTCATAACTTTTCTTCCAAGGAGTAGGCGTCTTTTAATTTCATGGCTGCAGTTACCATCTGCAGTGATTTTGGAGCCCAAGAAAATAAAGTCTGACACTGTTTCCACTGTTTCCCCATCTATTTCCCATTAAGTGATGGGACTGGATGCCATGATCTTCATTTTCTGAATGTTGAGCTTTAAGCCAACTTTTTCTCTCTCCTCTTTCACTTTCATCAAGAGGCTATTTAGCTACTCTTCACTTTCTGCCATAAGGGTGGTGTCATCTGCATATCTAAGGTTATTGATATTTCTCCCAGCAATCTTGATTCCAGCTTGTGTTTTTTCCAGTCCAGCATTTCTCATGATGTACTCTGCATAGAAGTTAACTAAACAGGGTGACAATATACAGCCTTGACATACTCCTTTTCCTATTTGGAACCAGTCTGTTGTTCCATGTCCAGTTCTAACTGTTGCTTCCTGACCTGCATACAGATTTCTCAAGAGGCAGGTCAGGTGGTCTGGTATTCCCATCTCTCTCAGAATTTTCCAGTTTATTGTGATCCACACGGTCAAAGGCTTTGGCATAGTCAATAAAGCAGAGATAGATGTTTTTCTGGAACTCTCTTGCTTTTTCCATGATCCAGCGGATGTTGGCAATTTGATCTCTGGTTCCTCTGCCTTTTCAAAAACCAGCTTGAACATCAGGGAGTTCACAGTTCACGTATTGCTGAAGCCTGGCTTGGAGAATTTTGAGCATTACTTTACTAGCATGTGAGATAAGTGCAATTGTGCAGTAGTTTGAGCATTCTTTGGCATTGCCTTTCTTTGGAATTGGAATGAAAACTGACCTTTTCCAGTCCTGTGGTCACTGCTGAGTTTTCCGAATTTGCTGGCATATTGAGTGCAGCACTTTCACAGCATCATCTTTCAGGATTTGAAACAGCTCAACTGGAATTCCATCACCTCCACTAGCTTTGTTCGTAGTGATGCTTTCTAAGGCCCACTTGACTTCACATTCCAGGATGTCTGGCTTTAGATTAGTGATCACATCATCATGATTATCTGGGCCATGAAGATCTTTTTTGTGCAGTTTTCCATGAATTCTTGCCACCTCTTCTTAATATCTTCTGGTTCTGTTAGGTCCATACCATTTCTGTCCTTTATCGAGCCCATCTTTGCATGAAATGTTCCCCTGGTATCTCTAATTTTCTTGAAGAGATCTCTAGTCTTTCCCATTCTGTTGTTTTCCTCTATTTCTTTGCATTGATTGCTGAAGAAGGCTTTCTTGTCTCTTCGTGCTATTCTTTGGAACTCTGCATTCAGATGCTTTTATCTTACATTTCTTCCTTTGCTTTTCGCCTCTCTTCTTTTCACAGCTATTTGTAAGGCCTCCCCAGACAGCCATTTTGCTTTTTTGCATTTCTTTTCCATGGGGATGGTCTTGATCCCTGTCTCCTGTACAGTGTCACAAACCTCATTCCATAGTTCATCAGGCACTCTATCTATCAGATCTAGGCCCTTAAATCTATTTCTCACTTCCACTGTATAATCATAAGGGATTTGATTTAGGTCATATCTGAATGGTCTAGCAGTTTTCCCTGCTTTCTTCAATTTGAGTCTAAATTTGGTAATAAGGAGTTCATGATCTGAGCCACAGTCAGTTCCTGGTCTTGTTTTTGTTTACTGTATAGAGCTTCTCCATCTTTGGCTGCAAAGAATATAATCAATCCGATTTCAGTGTTGACCATCTGGTGATGTCCAGGTGTAGAGTCTTCTCTTGTGTTTTTGGAAGAAGGTGTTTGCTATGACCAGTGAATTTTCTTGGCAAAACTCTATTAGTCTTTGCCCTGCTTCATTCCGCATTCCAAGGTCAAATTTGCCTGTTACTCCAGGTGTTTCTTGACTTCCTACTTTTGCATTCCAGTCCCCTATAATGAAAAAGACATCTTTTTTGGGTGTTAGTTCTAAAAGGTCTTGTAGGTCTTTATAAAACCGTTCAACTTCAGCTTCTTCAGCATTACTGGTTGGGGCATAGACTTGGATAACTGTGGTATTGAATGGTTGCCTTGGAGACAAACAGAGATCATTTTGTCGTTTTTGAGATTGCATCCAAGTATTGCATTTTGAACTCTTTTTTTGACCATGATGGCTACTCCATTTCTTCTGAGGGATTCCTGCCCGCAGTAGTAGATATAATGGTCATCTGAGTTAAATTCACCCATTCCAGTCTATTTTAGTTCGCTGATTCCTAGAGTGTCGACGTTCACCCTTGCCATCTCTTGTTTGACCACTTCCACTTTGCCTTGATTCATGGACCTGACATTCCAGGTTCCTATGCAATATTGCTCTTTACAGCATTGGACCTTGCTTCTATCACTAGTCACATCCACAACTGAGTATTGTTTTTGCTTTGGCTCCATCCCTTCATTCTTTCTGGAGTTATTTGTCCATTGACCTCCGGTAGCATATTGGGCACCTAATGACCTGGGGAGTTCCTCTTTTGGTATCCTATCATTTTGCCTTTTCATACTGTTCATGGAGTTCTCAAGGCAAGAATACTGAAGTGGCTTGCCATTCCCTTCTCCAGTGGACCACATTCTGTCAGACGTCTCCACCATGACTCGCCTGTCTTGGGTTGCCCTGCCACTGAGCGCAGGCGGCCAAGAGGAGCTACCCCACGTCCGAGGTTAGGGGCAGCAGCCTAGAGTGCCAGGCTGTGACGGTGCAGGAATGGCTGAGAGGAGCTACCCCGCATCCGAGGTCAGGGGCAGCGGCCGAGAGGAGCTACCCTGTGTCCGAGGTCAGTGGCGGCCGGGAGGAGCTACCTCGTGTCCAAGGTCAAGGGCGGCAGCCGAGAAGAGCTACTCCGCATCTGAGGCCAGTGGTGGCCGGGAGGAGACACCCCACATCTGAGGTCAGGGGCGGCCTGGAGTAGCCGCCTCGAGCCCGAGGCCAGGGGCGGTGACCCTTAGGAGCCACCCCAAGCCCGAGGCCAGGGTGGCAGCTGGGTGGAGCCACCCACACCCAAGGCAAGGGCCAGCGGCCAGGAGGAGCAACCCGAGGAGCAGTGGCTGCACTGGCACAGGAGGGCCTAGAGGAGCTATCCCACATTGAAGGTCAAGAACAGCGGTGGTAAGGAGATACCCCTTGCACAAGGTAAGGAGCAGTGTCTGTGCTTTGCTGGAGCAGCAGTGAAGAGATACCCCACACCCAAGGTAAGAGAAACCCAAATAAGATGGTAGGTGTTGCAAGAGGGCATCAGAGGGCAGACACACTGAAACCATACTCAGAGAAAACTAGTCAATCTAATCACATTAGGACCACAGCCTTGTCTAATTCAATGAAACCATGCAGTCCAAGGGACTCTCAAGAGTCTTCTCCAACACCACAGTTCAAAAGCATCAATTCTTTGGTGCTCAGCTTTCCTTATTGTCCAACTCTCACATCCACATGTGACCACTGGAAAAACCATAGCCTTCACTAGATGAACCTTTGTTGGCGAAGTAATGTCTCTGCTTTTTAATATGCTGGCTAGGTTGGTCATAACTTTCCTTCCAAGGAGTAAGAGCCTTGTCTAGCATTTTCACCCTGGTTTATATCACCATTCTGATACTCAAACTGATTCTACAAGGGAATGAGCAAATAGTAACTCACTGCTAGTATATATTCCAACTTAAAATTCCATATTTTATCGCTACTAGGAAACTCACATAAGATTCAGTTCAGTTCAGTTCAGTTCAGTCGCTCAGTCATGTGAGGGACTCTGTGACCCCATGAATCTCAGCACACCAGGCCTCCCTGTCTATCACCATCTCCTGAATTTCACTCAAACTCACGTTCATCGAGTCAGTGATGCCATCCAGCCATCTCATCCTCTGTCGTCCCCTTCTCCTCCTGCCCTCAATCCCTCCCAGCATCAGAGTCTTTTCCAATGAGTCAACTCTTCACATGAGGTGGCCAAAGTACTGGAGTTTCAGCTTTAGCATAATTCCTTCCAAAGAACACCCAGAGCTGATCTCTTTTAGAATAAGATTAGTTCAGCAAAAAGAGGAACTTATAATACAGATCTAGAAAATGAAGAAAAATAACTCTGCAGCCACAATCTTGGACTAAGTATAGCTGTGATTATTATAGCTAAAATTTATGAGAGATATTACTTTTGAAGATTGGAATGATAATGTGGTAAGCAGAACATTCAGTTAAGACAGGCTCAAAACTGGTATCTATATTAGGAAATAGGAACATTTTGCAGAAGCTTTCATAATTTTGCTTTTCTATTTCATATAATATTGATTCTTTGTGCTTTTGTGTTTGAGAAAAAAGATAACTTTAATAATTTAAAACTACTGTTTCATCAAAGTACATAAACAACAAAAGTAGTACCTTCTTTTCCTACTCATCTTCAAATTTTTAAATAATCAGTAGGCAACATTGACAGATATTATTTTAATTTATGTATGTACACATACATGCATATATGGCAAAATTAATGCCAGTACTTTCTAAAGAAAGTATTTCTTTTTAATTGCAGTAAAAATATTCAACATGAGATACACACTCAATAAAATTTTAAGTACAGATATATAGTATTGCTAACTATAGGCAAAGTGTGGTACAATGATCTCAGTTGTTAAAAGCATGCACAGTAGGGGTTATAAAGCCTTTTTTGGAAAAATGATCCTTTATTAATGATGTCATGCCACCTCTATCCCTGATAATTTTCCTTGCTGAAAAATCTGCTCTATTTGAAATTACTATAGTTCCTACAGCCCTTTTGATTAGTGTCAGCATGGCATATCTTTATTGATCCTGCCTCTAATCTATCTTTTTCTTATAGACAATATATAGTTAGATCATGTTTTCTGACTCATCTTGACAATATCTTTTAATTAATGTCTTCATATCATGATGTTTAAATTGATTATTGATGTATTTGTGTTCATATCTGCTATATTCATTACTGTTTCTGTTTGTTGCCCTTATGCCTTGACTTTTTTTTGCCATTTGGGGTTTTAATTTATCATTTTATGTGATTCTGTTTTTTCTCCTTTCTCAGAATATCAATTATACCTCTTTTCTTTAATCAGGGTTTGTTTCTCTTTTTTTTGCTATTGAGTTATATATGAGTTCCTTATATTTTTTGGATGTTAGTCACGCAATCGGTTTTGACTCTTTGTGACCCCATGCACCGTAGCCTGCCAGGTTCCTCTTCCAAGGCATTCTCCAGGCAAGAATACTGGAGTGAATTGCCATTCCCTTCTCCAGAGGATCTTGCTGACTCAAAGATTGAACCTTGGTCTCCTGTATTGAGGGAGATTCTTTATTGTCTGAAACACCAAGGATACTAACCCCTTATTGGATATATGATTGGCAAATATTTCCTTCTAGTTCATAGGTTGTCTTGTCACTCTGTTGTTTCTTTTGCTGAGCAGAATCATTTTAATTTGATGCAGTTCAACTGTCTTTTTTTTGTTTCTTTTGCTTGTATTTGGGTGTCTTGTATCATTTCCAAAAACAATGTCATGAAGCTTTCCCTCTGTTTTCTTCTAGGAGTTTACACTTTCAGACCATTTCAAAATAAAAACTAGTCTATTTTAATCTTAGGATTCAAATGTGCCAGTATAACTATATTCAACACCAGAAAACTGTTTATGCTTCTTTTAAAACTTAAGTTACATTTTAAATTGAAAGTAAAAACTGTACAGAATTTAATACATGATAACTCACTATAAAGAACTTGAATTATAAACTATTTTAACATTGCATGTAAACTAGAATTTAAATATCTGTTACATGCAATATTATATTTTATTATCATGAACTGGTAAAAGAATACTCTAGGACAGGAAAAGTTTTCCCTGTACTTTAATACTTTTACAAATGAAGAGATAATATACTACAGATAAGAGAAATACTCTAAAGGAAGTTCTTGGGAGCCTAGGAAATAGAAACGTGGAAGACTTACAAAATTATAACTGCTGTGATGAAAACAATGATACTAACTGTTTATATTTGCATAAGGCATTTACTATAAAATCAATGTAGATGAATAAATTAAGGATTTATTATCTTGTACTTGATTATTTGTTTCAGCTCAGCTCAGCAGGAAAAACATTAGTTATAATACCCTTTACTTATTTTTCCTCCCATTTCGAATCACTTTTCTTGGCAAACATTTCAGTTTTACGCAAGCATGTTTGAAATTGATACATGTTGTGAGTAGCTATATATTAACCAAACAGAATTTATGTAAGTATATTTTAAGGCAGATCTTATCAACCAAATGTCAGAATCATTCCACTGATATTTATACTACTGAGGCATGCTCACTAGAGAAATAAACAAGCTATTCACCAGCAATTCAAACTTTAAGCAGAAGTAGAAATATTATTTGTTCTGTGCATTTCCTGATAAACAAAGCAACTTCCTTGGGTATTCTCTGTTTAAACAGATATAGGTAGTACACATTTGATATCAGCACTGTTAGAACAAAAAAAGAAAATACCAATGATATAGTCATTTCTCAAAGAAGAAATTCTTTCTTAAAATTTTTCATGAATTTCTTTCTCTTTTTTATTGATGCCAACTTATATCTTCTGTGGTAAAGATTAGGTAATACAATATCCTGAAGATAGAATGCATGTATTTTAAAAAGTGGGAGGAATAAAATATTTAGGTATCTGAAGTCATTCAAAGACAAAATAATATTTATAGCATCATAAGGCAGATTTACTCAGAATATAACAAAATAGTATCCTACTTTTATTTTTGACTTTCTAGTTTTATACCCTTAAAGTGTTTGTGTTATACATCTACTCTTATTTTAATTTTAAAACTCAATTGTAGGGCACAAAGAACTTGTTTAAAATTAAATTTTAAGGTACTACAATACGTGTTGAAAAGTTTCTTTAGGTTATATTAGTTGTAAACTAGGCCACTGACTTTAAAGAAATGGTACATGTCAAGAGATATTATCAGAGTCTATAATTAATAGTAGGTAAATATTTTATCTAAATATATGGTTTCAAACACCTTTAATCAGGTCTAAGAAGAAATTGCATGAAGTGAATAGTATGTCTTTATTAATTTCCTCACATTTTGAACTCTGAAAGGCAGTTAAATTTGCTTTAAATTACTTGTTTGTTAGACAGGAAAAAATATTTCCATTTCATTCTTTAACATTTACTCCACAGCAAATGACAAAATAATTTGATAGTTTCCTATGATCTTTCATAATATTAAAGAACATCTGCAGTTAAGCCAAATTTTGCATATTAGGTTTACCTTTTTATAAAAAATGAAATTATTGGCTTTCCCATAACTTCTTTTAAAATGGTATATATTACTAAGCTTGTCAGCTAAATTAAACATAAAATAACTGTAAATTGCATGAGTGCTACATTTCATGTATTAAATCCTGAATATAGAGTCTATTTTAAGAAGTCTCACTTCTAATAGAAGTGAGAAATCCTAAAATAATATATTATTTTCCAACTTCATATTACAGGAAAAATTATGGTCATAAATATGACAAATGATTTATTTTTTCAGTGTAATACTGTATATGTTATTTCATAAACAGTATTAATAAATTAGAATGAAATTTTAATAAATTACAATAAAACAAATTTTAATAAATTAGAATAACAATAAATTAGATGGTGTCCATATTAAATTATCATTTTAGTATTTAATAATCAGTATCACCCCCAAGTAGGGCTATCTTTTTAAAACAACTTTAGAGAACTTTATTTGTAAATTTCTATCAATGTTTGTAAGACTATACTTTTAACAGCCCTAAAAACATTCAGCTTTTTAAAATAAGAGTTTCTACTTCAATCCTTACTTAAGCTATTTACATATTTCTTACTATGTTATATAGCCAGAACAGTTTGTAGATTTTTTTTTAATTCTGAGTTGGAAAATAAACAAATAAACCTATACCTGAAGTTAATATTTAAGAAATATCTCAAAATAAGAAAATAAGCTGAGAACCAAAAAGCAATTTAAGAAAACAATGCTGACTTGTATGTTAACTCACACTAAATTATATCTTATAAGCTACTCTTTAAATTAACAATCAAGTGAGGAGGAAAAAAGAAAATGTGATGTCACTAATCTAAGAACAAAAAACAAGTTTTGAAACATGATTATAAGGAATATATTCAGTAGCATCCAAGATAAATAAACTCACTTTTATTTTAGAGATACCATGAAGACCAATGAATCCAGCACTCTAGTCTTGCTAATTGAGGTCTCAAAACACTAAGTCATTTATCAAAACTCATAGCTGGATTTGAATCTTGGATATTCACTTAAATAATCTTTCAAATACTATGAACCAATTCAATCATTTATTCACATTTTACTTCATCAATATCTATCAGTCTCCTCTGTGTATAAAACACTATACAGGTACAAGTTATATAGAAGTAAGGAAATTGAAATGTTCCTGTAAATATGGAACTTACTTTTTATAAAGTAATGAATATACTTTTAAATGATGATTGTTTTATTAAAAGTAAATAGCTAAATGAACAATATTCATTTGCATATTTAAACTATCAATAATATCCCAATCACAAACCAAAGTCCTCAGCAGCTGCCTCAAACTTTCATAGAATATCTTTTAAGTACTAAAGTTGGCAAAGTTCCAGGTACAAATATCATAAAGATGAAACAAGAACATTAATTCATTATCTAGTCTGATGACTGATACCTCACATTTATATTGTTTAAGTGCTAACTGTGATGACCCAACAGAAGAACCAGATGCACTTCACTGACCAAAATTTTGAATGTGTGAAAAATGATAAATGTCTATAATGATGCCTTATTTCTGCCTAAATGAATTTAGAAGCAATGAACTCCACTTCTTTTCTGACAGTGTATCATGGCATTGGGCAAAATATTTCAAAGATTAATAGCTTGTCAAGGAAAGCTCAAACTGATAAGAATTATCTGTTAAATTAGATATCCTTATGTATAAAATTATTTCATGCAAAATGTGAAGAAATGCAGAGGGTTCATATAATATTTTAAATGAATATAGAAAGTGTCAATATTTCACTTAAAGCTTTCATGAAGAATGACTGTGGGAAGTTAAAATAGAACTCTGCAAGCAAGTAATATTTTAAAGATTGCAAGCCAAGTATAGCAGTTTGGAATCACCAACTGACAAACTGGCAAGAAGAATCAAAGGAGATCTTAGAAAAAGTATGACAATCTTGTAGATTGGTTAAATTAAAATCTATCAACATGTAAAAATGAAGGGAAGAGGAAGATTTTCCTTGACTCTAATGGAGGGAGACTACTGGTGAATTTAGAAAATTTAAAAAGCTGATATAAGCAGAAAAGCCTCAGAAACTGCTATAGGACATTGACCCAGATTGCTTGGAATTTGAGAATTACCTGGGCACTAGAATATTTCATAAGAATGTGAAAAACAATAATACTAACTTTATTCACTCCAACTTTACAGAAGCAGAACAGGGTTTCAGAACATTGTTCTTAGCTCATCCCTGTAATCACTTACTGGAAGTAAGAAACTTGCTGCAACTGGAGGCGATGGAAATACACACATAATAAGTGCTGGACTAATATATGAGTTCAGCGTTCTCTGTGTTATGCTTTACAAAATAAGTATGTGAGATAACCCAAAGTCAAAGAAAAGTCTTAATTGTCCTCCAAAATACCTTCTAAATTTTTGTTGTTGTTTTTCTCTTTACTTTTTCAACACCATGATTACTGCGAGGCCAAAGTTGATATAGAGCAAACTACAATTCAAAATATATCAATTGTCTTAGTCTGGGCCGCTATAACAAAAATAATACAAATTGGATGGTTTAAACAACAGAAATTTATTTCTCAAAGTTCTGGAGACTGGCTGGAAAGTCCAAAGTCAAGGTACCAGCAGATATAGTGTCTGGTGAGGTCACTCTTCATAGTTTTTAGGGCCATTTCCCATTATGTTCTCATATGATATAAATGGTGGAGGGGGGGGGGAGGGGGGAACAGTCCTGGAGAGAGACAGAGAGAGAGACAGAAATAGAAACAGAGGAAACACACATGAAACAGTTGATAACTTCAAAATGTCCCATACCTTTTATGAAGAATCAAATAAGAAACCTGCAAACAAGAAGAATGGGAAGAAATGTTCTTAAATTGATGAGAATGCCTGAAAAAGGAAGAAACAAATGAGAGTTCACATTAAAAGAGTCTATAGAAAATTAAACAAAAAAGTGAGAGGAGATATATAATTTCCTCTTCATGCTATCAAAAAGCAACTAATAGAAATGTACTCAGTAAAAATTAGTCCTAACCACTGGGTAAAAATGTTAGAACCTTAACCTTAATTGTATTGTGTTTCTGCATACCAGTACAAAAACAAGAGTGAGTGTCACAGTTTTACCACAATAACAAAGCAGCAGGCAAACTGCACATTCACAGCTTCTCTTGAACCCATCAACAAGCTGAGGTAACAGTACAACCAATTAGCCCATGATCTATGGATAGGTAAGCCCCTAATGAGAAACGCTGGACTGGAAGAAACACAAGCTGGAATCAAGATTGCCGGGAGAAATGTCAATAACCTCAGATATGCAGATGACACCACCCTTATGGCAGAAAGTGAAGAGGAACTAAAAAGCCTCTTGTTGAAAGTGAAAGTGGAGAGTGAAAAAGTTGGCTTAAAGCTCAACATTCAGAAAACGAAGATCATGGCATCCAGTCCCATCACTTCATGGGAAATAGATGGGGAAACAGTGGAAACAGTGTCAGACTTTATTTTGGGGGGCTCCAAAATCATTGTAGATGGTGACTGCAGCCATGAAATTAAAAGATGCTTACTCCTTGGAAGAAAAGTTATGACCAACCTAGATAGCATATTCAAAAGCAGAGACATTACTTTGCTGACTAAGGTCTGTCTAGTCAAGGCTATGGTTTTTCCTGGGTCATGTGTGGATGTGAGAGTTGGACTGTGAAGAAAGCTGAGCACCGAAGAATTGATGCTTTTGAACTGTGGTGTTGGAGAAGGCTCTTGAGAGTCCCTTGGACTGCAAGGAGATCCAACCAGTCCATTCTGAAGGAGATCAGCCCTGGGATTTCTTTGGAAGGAATGATGCTAAAGCTGAAACTCCAGTACTTTGGCCACCTCATACAAAGGGTTGACTCATTGGAAAAGACTGATGCTGGGGGGGATTGGGGACAGGAGGAGAAGGGGACAACAGAGGATGAGATGGCTGGCTGGCATCACCGACTCAATGGACATGAGTCTGAGTGAACCCCGGGAGTTGGTGATGGACAGGGAGGCCTGGTGTGCTGTGATTCATGGGGTCGCAAAGAGCTGACACGACTGAGCGAGTGAACTGAACTGATATCTGAGTTATAATAGTTTTTTTTTTATATATGACTGAGCTACTGAGCTGAACTGAACTGAAGCCCTTAATAAAATGCAGGATGATGTAAACATTTGCTTATTTGGAACAGGCAGAGCCAGGCTCAGGAATGAATAATTCAGACAAGATAACCTGGTGAAGTCCTGGAATGGGTTTTCCTTTTGTGTTGCCCTTCTGTTGGAATTGTCCATGGAGACAACCAGGTACTCCCGGAGTACCTAATAGTGGGCACGAGATACCTAATGGTGGGCATGAAGGGTGTCTGTATTCTTAAACCTCAGTCCTATACAGACACTACTGTGTTCCTGTGTCCCAGAGGACTGAAAGTTTCTGGACAGAAGAAATATTACAGGGTAACTTCCTTCACCAAACGTCCTCCCAATACTCAGGGCTGGGTTTTCTGTTTACTCAATCATCATAAATAAAATAAAATATACTTCTGATCTCAAATTCCCAAATACTTATCATATGTCACAGTGTTGTATAAACTGATTGTTCTTTCTCCCAAACTTTGACCATCTTAACAGAGTGAACACTACTGTTTTAAATTTAAGATTTTTTTAAATTAATTTATTTTTTATTTTACTTTACAATTCTGTATTGGTTTTGCCATACATTGACATGAATCCACCACGGGTGTACATGCGTTCCCAAACCTGAACCCCCCTCCCACCCCCCTCCCCACAACATCTCTCTGGGTCATCCCCGCGTACCAGCCCCAAGCGTGCCATATCCTGCATCGGACATAGACTGGCAATTCGATTCTTACATGATATTATACATGTTTCAATACCATTCTCCCAAGTCATCTCACCCTCTCCCTCTCCCTCTCCCACTGAGTCCAAAAGTCCGTTATACACATCTGTGTCTTTTTTGCTGTCCTGCATACAGGGTCATCATTGCCATCTTTCTAAATTCCATATATATGTGTTAGTATACTGTATTGGTGTTTTTCTTTCTGGCTTACTTCACTCTGTATAATTGGCTCCAGTTTCATCCATCTCATCAGAACTGATTCAAATGTACTTTTTAACAGCTGAGTAATACTCCATTGTGTATATGTACCAAGCTTTCTTATCCATTCATCTGCTGATGGACATCTAGGTTGTTTCCATGTCCTGGCTATTATAAACAATGCTGTGATGAACATTGGGGTACATGTGTCTCTTTCAATTCTGGTTTCCTCAGTGTGTATGCCCAGTAGTGGGATTGCTGGGTCATAAGGTAGTTCTATTTGCAATTTTTAAAGGAATCTCCGCACTGTTCTCCATAGTGGCTGTACTAGTTTGCATTCCCACCAACAGTGTAGGAGGGTTCCCTTCTCTCCACACCCTCTCCAGCATTTATTGCTTGCAGATTTTTGGATTGCAGATTATTACATTTCTACTATATTCTCTTGCTATTTCATAGGGGCAACTACTATTTATGGATCACAGTTTTTCTTCATACACATTTAATTTTATATTGATGTGGCATATCAGAAATCTATAATTACAATTTCAAAATTCTTGCAACCAAATAAATTTAAAAATTCAGCAATTTTCAGATTTTGGAAGCATAATACAATGTATATGCTTTTATTATGTAATCACAAAAGAAGTTGGAAACAGCATCACAGTGAAGCATATTAAAATCACTGTATTAAAATCTTATGAATATTTAGTGGTATCAGTTCAGTTCAGTCACTCAGTCGTGTCTAATTCTTTGTGACCCCATGAATCGCAGCACTCCAGGCCTCCCTGTCTATCACCATCTCCCGGAGTTCACTTAAATTCATGTCCATCGAGTTGATGATGCCTTCCAGCCATCTCATCCTCTGTCATCCCTTCTTCTTCCTGCCCCCAATCCCTCCCAGCATCAGAGTCTTTTCCAAAATATTATAAATAATTATGTCAGTTGAGATAGTATCTCATTTTTCAAAAACAAACCAATATAACTGTTTTCTAAACTCTTGATTTCTGAATTGTGAATGAAACTCTTCATATTAAATACCACTTTATATTTTATCAAGCATAATGCACAGTTTTATGTTTGTTCAGTTCATTTGCTCAGTTGTGTCTGACCCTTTGCGACACCATGAACTTCAGCACACAGGCCTCCCTGTCCATCACCAACTCCTGGCGTTTTGCCTAACTCATGTCCATTGAGTCAGTGATGCCACCCAACCATCTCATCGTCTGTCATCCCCTTCTCCTCCTGCCTTCAATCTTTCCCAGCATCAGGGGTTTTTCAAATGAGTCAGTTCTTCACATCAGGTGGCCAAAGTATTGGAGTTTCATCTTCAACATCAGTCCTTCCAATGAATACCCAGGACTGATCTCCTTTAGGATGGACTGGTTGGATCTCCCTGCAGTCCAAGACACTCTCAAGAGTCTTCTCTAACACCACAGTTCAAAAGCATCAATTCTTCGGTGCTCAGCTTTCTTTGACTACTGGAAAAACCATAGCATTTACTAGACAGACCTTCGTTGGCAAAGTAATATCTCTGCTTTTTAATATGCTATCTAGGTTGCTCATAATTTTCCTTCCAAGGTGTAAGCATCTTTTAATTTCATGGCTGCAGTCACCATCTGCAGTGATTTTGGAGCCTCCCAAAATAAAGTCTGCCACTGTTTCCACTGTTTCCCCATCTATTTGCTATGAAGTGATGGGACCGGATGGCATGATCTTCGTTTTCTGAAAGTTGAGCTTTAAGCCAACTTTTTCACTCTCCTCTTTCACTTTCATCAAGAGGCTTTTTATTTCCTCTTCACTTTCTGCCATAAGGGTGGTATCATCTGCATATCTGAGGTTACTGATATTTCTCCAGGCAATCTTGATTTCAGCTTGTTCTTCATCCAGCCCCATGTTTCTCATGATGTCCTCTGCATAGAAGTTAAATATTTTGTATTTCTTTGCAAATATTTCCCCTCTATCTAAAAGCCAGTACTCTCACCATACAACTATATCAAAACATAAAGAAAACACACATTTTCTTCAAGAATTCAGAATTCAGTTCCATGTGGAATTATTTCCTAGTCTCTAGAAAAATCAATTATATTAACTAATAATCAGTGATGCTTACATTATGTCCCCTACTTGGAAAACATGCTATCTTCCTCCCAAGTTCTCACGTTATAAAAGTGATCTATTTTTGCAAATCAATATTTAAATCAATACATATTTAGCATAGTACATTGTGGCTGCTGAATATAGAGGCAGAGAATGAGTACACATTTTATTAGATATTCTAAATAAATACTTTAGAATGTTTCAAATGGTTTCAGGAAGTGTAATTAATGTGTTTGATATCACTTTCATAGAGAGTAACAGATGGATATCAAACTATGGATCTAGAACTATGATACAATTTTCCTTTCAATAAAACCTGAGAACTTTACAGTTCAATTAATAACATTTCTACACAATTGCACAGATTTTTCTAGAGAAGAAAATGATACCTAACAAAATAGCATCATAAGATATTTAACTAAAGTGCAAATATTTTGTTTTGAAATGGTTTATATGTAAATAATGTCATTGAAAAATCAAAACAAAAACAATTAATGTCAATATTATTATTTTTTAAATTTTTATAAACATCTGAATTTATTTTCTAACGCAATAAATATTATGGGTAAAAGTCATACAGTTTATCCCAAAGGAAGCCAGTATATATGTACATTTTTTCCTTCATAGTCTTAAATATAAATAACATTCCCAAGCTTTTAATCCTTTTAAATATGTAAAAGTGTAATAATGGATTGGAAATTATATGGTAACAAGGTAGAATGAAATATAAGAAATTATGTTAAATCTTATTTAAAATATTGTTTTCTTCTTAAATAATCTAAATTGCTTCAGTAATATTCTCTAACTATAAATCTCTCTTTCTGAAGAAAAATTATATAGAAGTGTGAGTAGATAGCTGTGGCAAAACATGAATAATTCACCAAAGAGCACTAAGAAGAATTCCCTTTGCTATACAGTAGGTTCTCATTAGTCATCTGTTTTATGCATAGTAATGGATGTGTGCAAGTGTGCTCAGTTGCATAAATCCTGTCTGATTCTTTGAGACCCCATGGGCTGTAGCCCACCAGGCTCCTCTGTCCATGGGATTCTCCAGGCAAGAATACTGGAATAGGTTGCCATTCACTTCTCCAGGGCATCTTCCTGACCCAGGGATCAAACCCATGTCTCCTGCATTGGCAGGTGGATTCTTTACCAACTGAGCCACCAGGGAAGCTATGTCACTGAAAAGGAGAGGATATATGTATATGCATAATTGATTCACTTTGTTGTACAGTAGAAGCTAATGCAACATTGTAAAGCAAATATACTACAAAAAATTAATCTAAGGAAACAAAAAATTATGAATCAATTTAGAGGTCAACATATTTAAAAAGAGAAAGAAATAATTTTGAATACTTTAGACCCATATTTTAAAATTCTACTCAGGAATTTAATTTAACATTGTTTCAAGCAATATTTTTTACTTCACACAGTTCAGTTCAGTTCATTTTTTCAGAAGTGTCTGACTCTTCACAAGCCCATGGACTGCAGCATGCCAGGCCTCCCTGCCAGGTCAATCACCAACTCCTGGAGTTTACTCAGATTCATGTCCATTGAGTAGGTGATGCCATCCAAACATCTCATCCTCTGTAGTCCCCTTCTCCTACCACCTTCAATTTTTCCCAGCATCAGTTCGGTTGAGTTCAGTTGCTCAGTCGTGTCCAACTCTTTGTGATCCCATGAATTGCAGCATGCCAGGCCTCCCTGTCCATCACCAACTCCCAGAGTTCACTCAAACTCATGTCCATCAAGTCAGTGATGCCATCCAGTGATATCATCCTGGGTCGTCCCCTTCTCCTGCTGCCCCCAGTCCCTCCCAGCATCAGAGTCTTTTCCAATGAGTCAACTCTTTGCATGAGGTGGCCAAAGTATTGGAGTGTCAGCTTTAGCATCATTCCTTCCAAAGAACACTGGTCTCCAGGACTGATCTCCTTTAGAATGAACTGGTTGGATCCCCTTGCAGTCCAAGGGACTCTCAAGAGTCTTCTCCAACACCACAGTTCAAAAGCATCAATTCTTCGGCACTCAGCTTTCTTCACAGTCCAACGCTCACATTCGAACATGACTGCTGGAAAAACCATAGCCTTGACTAGACGGACCTTTGTTGGCAAAGTAATATCTCTGCTTTTGAATATGCTATCTAGGTTGCTCATAACTTTCCTTCCAAGGAGTAAGAGTCTTTTAATTTCATGGCTGCAGTCACCATCTGCAGTGATTTTGGAGACCAAAAAATAAAGTCTGATACTGTTTCTACTGTTTCCCCATCTATTTCCCATGAAGTGATGGGACCAGATGCCATGATCTTCGTTTTTTGAATGTTTAGCTTTAAGCCAACTTTTTCATTCTCTTCTTGCACTTTCATCAAGAGGCTCCTTAGTTCTTCTTCGTTTTCTGCCATAAGGGTGGTGTCATCTGCATATCTGAGGTTATTGATATTTCTCCCTCAAATCTTGATTTCAGCTTGTGTTTCATCCAGCCCAGCAATTCTCATGATGTACTCTGCATATAAGTTAAATAAGCATTGTGATAAAATACAGCCTTGATATACTCCATTTCCTGTTTGGAACCAGTCTGTTGTTCCATGTCTAGTTCTAGCTGTTGTTTCCTGACCTGGATACAGATTTCTCAAGAGGCAGATCAGGTGGTCTGGCATTCTCATCTTTTTCAGAATTTTCCACAATTTATTATGATCCACACAGTCAGAGGCTTTGGCATAGTCAATAAAGCAGAAATACATGTTTTTCTTGAATTCTCTTGTTTTTTCCATGATCTAGCAGATGTTGCCATTTTGATCTCTGGTTCCTCTGCCTTTTCTAAAACTAGCTTGAACATATGAAAGTTCATGGTTAACATACTATTGAAGCCTGTTTTGGAGAATTCTGAGCATTACTTTACTAGTGTGTGAGATGAGTGCAATTGTGCGGCAGTTTGAGCATTCTTTGGCATTGCCTTTCTTTGGGATTGGAATGAAAACTAACATTTTCCAGTCCTGTAGCCACTGCTGAGTTTTCCAAATTTGCCTGCACATCATCTTTTAGGATTTGAAATAGCTCAACTGGAATTCCATCACCTCCACTAGCTTTGTTCATAGTGATACTTCCTAAGGCCCACTTGACTTCACATTCCAGGATGTCTGGCTCTAGGCGAGTGATCACACCATCGTGATTACCTGGGTCATGAAGATCTTTTCTGTATAGTTCTGTGTCTTCTTGCCACCTCTTCTTAATATCTTTTGCTTCTATTAGGTCCATACCAAAGTTATTGGCCCATCTTTACATGAAATATTCCCCTGGTATCTCTAATTTTCTTGAAGAGATCTCTAGTCTTTCCCATTCTATGGTTTTCCTCTATTTCTTTACACTGATCACTGAGGGAGGCTTTATTATCTCTCCTTGCTATTCTTTGAAACTCTGCATTCAAATGGCTATATCTTTCCTTTTCTCCTTTTGCTTTTCACTTCTTTTCACCACTATATGTCAGGCCTCCTCAGACAGCCGTTTTGCTTTTTTGCATTTCTTTTTCTTGGGGGTGGTCTTACTCCCTCTCCCCTGTACAATGTCATGAACCTCCATCCATAGTTCATCAGGTTCTCTGTCGATTAGATCTAGTCCCTTAAATCTATTTCTCACTTCCACTGTATAATTGTAAGGGATTTGACTTAGGTCATAACTGAATGGTCTAGTGGTTTTCCCTACTTTCTTCAATTTAATTCTGAATTTGGCAATAAGGAATTCATGATCTGAGCCATAGTCAGCTCCTGGTCTTGCTTTTGCTGACTGTATAGTTTCTCCATTTTTGGCTGCAAAGAATATACTCAATCTGATTTCAGTGTTGGCCATCTGGTGATGTCCATGTGTTGGAGTCTTCTCTTATGTTGTTGGAACAGGGTGTTTGCTATGACCTGTGAGCTCTTGGCAAAACTCTATTAGCCTTTGCCCTGCTTCGTTCTGTACTCCAAGGCCAAATTTACCTGTTACTCCAGGTGTTTCTTGACTTCCTACTTTTGCATTCCAGTTTCCTATCATGAAAAGGACATCTTTTTTGGGTGTTAGTTTTATAAGGTCTTGTAGGTCTTCATAGAACCGTTCAACTTCAGCTTTTTCAGCATTACTCTTTGGGGCATAGACTTGGGTTACTATGATATTGAATGGTTTGCCTTGAAAACGAACAGAGATTCCTTGTCATTTTGAGACTGCATCCAAGTATTGCCTTTCAGACTCTCTTGTTTACTATAAAGGCTACTATTTCTTCTAAGGGATTCTTGCCCACAGTAGTAGATATAATGGGCATCTGAGTTAAATTCACTTATTGAAGTCCATTTTAGTTCATTCGCTGATTCCTAAAATGTCGATGTTCACTCTTGCCATCTCCTATTTGACCATATCCAATTTGCCTTGATTCATGGACCTAACATTCCAAGTTCCTATCCAATATTGCTCTTTAGGGCATTGGAACTTGCTTCTATCACCAGTCACACCCACAACTGGGTGTTGGTTTTGCTTTAGCTCTGTCTCTTCATTCTTTCTGTAGTTATTTCTCCACTGATCTCCAGTAGCATATTGGGCACCTACCGACCTGGGGAGTTCATCTTTCAGTGTCTTATTTTTTTTGTCTTTTTATAGTTTTCACACAATGACGACTATAATGCAAGTTTGGGAAAGTTGTAACTTCACACAGTGAAGACTATAATAGTTTTCTGAAGCTAGTTCAGAAAAGTTGTTTTTATAACCTGATCCAAATAATATTTATATATCAATTCATATGCATGCAATTTCCATTTCAAAGTTACCTAAGGGTAAACACATATCACATGCACAGGCACAGGCACTTCAAAGGGTAAAAGCTACTAAATTCAGTTCAAATCAAGTTGATTCAATATCAAGTTATCTTCCACTATAAATAAGTATATTTGACTTAAACTACACAAAAACTTAACAAATGGAAATGTTTTGTCTTAGATCATTCCTGAATTAAATATTCTTCATCTTTCAGTGAAAATAGGCTAATGTTATGTGTGTGTCTTATGTGTGACTGTAATTGTATCTATATGAATCAATGTACATTTTTGAAGAATTTTGTGAGCAGCATAATCAGACAAGGCAGATAGAGAAACAGGCAGATAATAAAGTCTTAAAAACAGTGAATTTTAAATTACATTTGAATTAAGAGTACAAATTATATCTGATATTCATGTTCATGGACTAATAGTTGAAAAAACTATGTTAATAGAAGTTATCCCTGTAGGAGAAATTGTATAATGATCAAAGAAAGTTCTGACAAATAACTTATGGGTCATCAAATTTTGTTTGGTTGGTGAACAGATGATAACTAGAGAAGAGTATTTAGGATGATCCAAAATGAAGATGATACAAAATTAAGATAAAGATAGGTATCTTTAATGAGGAAATATAGAAATTTTGTTATATTTTGCTATATGATGTTTTTGTGATAATCATATGTCTCTTCTAACAAAACAGAGGAACATAAAATACAGAATAAAACTCTCCTTATACTGTTGCCTAAAGACTAGAAAACTCCATATGTTAATAGGTGGTATTTCTAAACCTATATCATTGATTGCAAACAGATGTAAGAGGACATTCTTTTAGCACTCTAATAGCTAAAGCTATACAGGATTGATGATTCTAATATAGCACACTGCTGAAAAAGAAATCTTGATTTGCTTATCCAGTTAATCATAAGAACTTATGTTTAAAAAATAAGATATGTCAGTCCAGCAGTTCACAATAAATGGCTGCCTGCTGGGCACTACAAAATTTATTTCAATTTATTATATATATTCAAGTGTGAATACAGCTGATCTCATACCACAGCTCTTAATTTTAAACACAAGACCTCAAATGTTTATTTTTCACTGAGCTCACCAATTATGTAGCCAGGCTTCCCTGGTGACTCAGCTGGTAAAGAATCTGCCTGCAATGCAGGAGACCTGGGTTTGATCTCTGGGTTGGGAGGATTCCCTTCAAGAAGAGAACAGTGAACCACTCCAGTATTCTGGCCTGGAGAACTCCATAGACTACTCCATGGGGTTGCAAGGAGTCAGACACGACTGAGTGACTTTCACTTTCACAGTTTAATAAATCATACATCCTAATTCTATAGATTAAATTGATAAAAATAGAAAATGCCAGCACAACTAAAGAAAGGTGATATTATTAGATATATGTGCCCACTTCTCTTTTTGAAACCTAGAATTCCCCAAAATAAATCAACAGTAGAGACGTTTGTGAAATCCAATTCAAGGGCAGAGAGGAACAGATCAATTAAAATAGAATCATACAATACCTGAAGTTCTCTCTCACCCAGATATCAGGAACAGTCTTCATAAAATCTTTGCAAAGCATTCAAGAATTGGTCCTGAAACAGATGAAATCTTAGTTCTCCTTCAGTTTTGGAAACTGGTCCCTAGCCATAGGCAAATAATTTATTATAATAGCAAAAACAAGAATAAGAAATAGCCCCATTTTCATACTGCCAACTTGTCATTGAAAAATATGAGAGTAACTTAGAACAAAAGTAGAAAATACTTAGAAAAAAATAATGGCTTTACAGAAGAAAAACAGTTTGATGTTCCTACATAACAGAAAGAGTCTCTTTAAAATGACACTTGTAGATATGTGTTTTTAAAAAAAAGATATTGGGGGCAGGGGGGAAAGAGTTGTTCTGTGTTAACTGAGAAACTGATGGACAGAAAAGGAAAAAAAAAAAAAAAAGCAGTGGATAGGCAAGAAATGTGCTTCCCATAGAAAACAACTTCTCATCCTCTTAAACTCCCAAGAAATTTCCCTGTATATTAGAAAAGGCTTGATGTTTTGATTGATAAAGTGCTAGAATATCAACCTTAAATTCTACTACAGTTACTAAAAACCATCCTATTGTGTCAAAAGACTGCTCAGGTAAAATTAATAATCTGTCCTTCAGTTTGAGTTGAATAATAATGAAAGAATTGGAAATTGAGACCACATAAATGATTTAAATGTTAAAATTAGGGCGTAGGGATATTTGTGTCAACTGCTTGACAATTATTTGTTTCAGGAGTTGTTTTTTTTTTTTTTTTTTTGTGGGGTCAGGAAGAGAAGGTTGTGGAATGAAACAACAACCACAACAAAAACTTTGTTAAGAAAATTTTTAAAATGCAAACCGATTTTGTATCAAAAATATCAGCTTTCCTGCTTAAGCAAAAGGTCATTTTCATATTAAAATTCATTTTCCAAACTCAGTTCAAATTTTTTGCCAAAGGGCTTCCAAGGTGGCACAGTGGTAAAGAATCTCCCTGCCAATGCAGGAGACTCAGGCTCCATCCCTCGGTTGGGAAGATCTCCTGGAGGAGGAAATGGCAACCCTCTCCAGTATTCTTGACTGGAAAATTCCATGGACAAAGGAACCTGGTGAGTGGACTACAAACCACGAGGTCAGAAAGAATCAGACGCAATTGAGCAACTGAGCACACACATATACAAAACCTAATTTACCATTTCACAAACTAGAGCTTGTCTCATGCGTTTATTTGTTCTTTTTGAATAAAATATTTAGAGGTACCTGGAGGACCTATACTTTAGTATACTGGTAACTGATTGCAGATATCTTAAGGGGTTCCATCTAACTCTCCTACCCAAGTTTTGTTGTTGAAAAATGCATATACAGAAGTAGCCAAGATGGCAGAGTAGGGAAACCCTAACCTCACCTCCTCCCATGAGCACACCAAAACTGTAACTATTTACATAGCAACTGTCAACTAGAATGGCCTACACACTAGTAGAAAAGATCTAAACTAAAGATACAAAGAAGGAATGTTCCCACATGAGACAGGTAAGAGGAAACATAGTATACTCAAGACCCATACCCTCAGGTTGGTAAACCCTAAAAGAGAGATAATTACACTCCCAGAGATTCTCCCATAAGGGAGAAAGGGGACCAAGTCCCACATGAGGCTACCCCCACTCAGGGGTCCACACACTGGGAACACAAGCCCTCAGATGTAGAGCTTTGAAGACCAGTAGGGTTTTACTTTTCAGAGATCCAGAGAACTGAGGAGAATAGAGATTCCACTCTTAATGGGCTCACACAAAATTTGACATGATCCAGGACACAAGACAGAGGCAATAATTTGAAAGAACCCTGGGCAAATCCACCTTCTGATCTCAGAGAGTCTCCTGGAGAGACAGAAGGCAACTGGAGCTCACCTGGGGGACAAAGACACTGGCAGGAGGCATTTGGGGAAGCTTGCTCTACCATGTGGTAGAGCAAGAACCACTGGCGGTAGCAAGAACCACTGGCGGTGGCAAGAACCATTTTGGAATCCTCTCTCTAGCTTATTAGTGCTAAGAGCCAGCTGTGCAGGAGTAGTCATTTGAAAGGACCATGGGTCAGAGCAACTGGCTGATCGTGGAGAGCCTCCCAGAGCCAGAGAAAAACACCATATTATACCATACAAACTTACAGTTATAAGATAAGTAATAATGTTCAACATGATTAATATAATTAATATTGCTGTGTGCTATTTATGAAAGTTGTTAAAATCTAAAAGTTCTCATAACAAGGAGAAACATTTTTGTTTTTTTTTCTTTTGTATCTATATGAGATAATGTTCACAAAACTTACAGTGGTGATTATTTCATGATATATGTAAGTCAGATGATTATGTTATGCACCTTAAGCTTATGCAATTCTGCATGTCAGTTGCATTTTAGTAAAACTGGAAGAAAAAAACAGTATTATGATTACAGATAATATGTAATGTAATAAAGAAAAAGTTTCATTGCAATTCATTCTCATAAATCTATACATTCTACCAATTTAAATTAGTACTTGAGACTCACAGCCTCCTCAGAGAGTTAGGAACTAGTGCATCAAAACATTTTAAGTATTGATAGTATGTAAATAGAGTGAATAGCTTAATTATATAATGAAGTAACAAATAAAGCAATTAATCATTTAATCTAATGTCATACCTTTAAGCAACTAGCTATCCAAATACCCAAGACTTAATTTGGAATATAAATCACTCTGAAATGTATCCAGAAATAATAAAAAATAGTTGAGATAGAGAAAAGATAGTGATTGCCAGAAAAAAATATTTTGATGATAGGAATTAAGTAATTTTACTGAAAATGATGACCTGATAACCTGTCTCTGAAATCTAGCTGCATGGTAGGTGCGTTTCATCACTGGCAGAGAACTGAGAATTTATGTTTCTTAAATTCAAGCTATCAATATCTACCTTAAAGCATACAGATATCTGACTCTTCTGACTACTTCTTTGATAAAAACAAGTAGGAAACAATGCTGTTCATATACTGCCATTGTTGTTTAGTTGCTCAGTTGTGTCCAACTCTTTATGATACCATGGACTGTTGCTCATCAGGCCCCTCTGTCCATGGGGTTTTCCAGGCAAGAATACTGGAGTGGGTTGCCATTTCCTTCTCCATATACTGCCATAGTTTAGTCTAAATATGAAAGTCAGAGCAGGGTGAAGAGTGAATTGTTGAACTTATCACAGCAGGAATTTCAGCTAATGAGTTCCACATTTATGGCTAAATTTTGAAAGGAATCATTGACCTCTTTAGAATTTATCTATGTGGATGTTTTTAAACTTAGTTATAATTTTATCTTAAAACTATTGCTCTTCATAGTATGTCTTTGATTTCATCTTAAAATTAATGACTGATCTGCTTTCTGTCACTATAATGTTTTCTACAGTTTCTTACAATGGGATTCCTACAGTATGTAGCCTTTACTATCTGAATCTTTGTCATTTCATAGATTGAATTTGAGATTCATATGTATTGTTGGATTTATCATTCCTTTGAACTGTTTGATGTTACTCTAATGTATATAGAAAGGTTTTGTTTATCTAATATTTTAAAATGTGCAGCTACTTGAGTGAAGTCAAAATAGATATTCATGTGAGTACGGTTTATCAGTGCCATTTTTCCAACAACATCTATTCAGTTCCTGTCTCTGTGTCACATTTTGGCAATTCTTGCCATATTTGAAACTTTTTCATCTTTATTATATGTATTATGGTGATCTGTGATCAGTGATTTTTAACATTATTCTTGTAAATACAAAATTATCTCTTCAAAAACCATTTTTCATTGTTTACTACTTTTCACTTTTTGTTTGCCTGTTTTTAAATTTTTATTTTTAATTTAGGCTCTTCTGATATACATTTTTAATTATTTATATGAAATAAAGTCCTTATTTTCTAATACAAATGCTTAACAATATGAATATCTCTATAGCTTTGTTGACACTTGATATGTTTTATATTTGCTGTGCTTACTTTTATTGTCTACAAAATAATTGACTGCATTACTTATTGACCTGATATGTTTTTATCTTTTAGAAAATATTTGCTTATAAATTCTGTTTAATTTTATTATAATGAGAGAATATGCCTCATGTAATTATTGTTATTTGAAATGGTGGGTCATTTACTAGTTTAAATTTTTCTCAGAATTATTTTGCTAATTGTAGAAAAACTTATTATTGACACACCACAGACAGTTTTGATAACTATATTTTCTTTTCCATCTTACTTTTAAAAATTCTGGTCACTATTATCTCTTATTTGAATGTATCAATAAGCATATGTCCTTACCTCAGTCCTTAATACCTTTAAGTCATGTTCTACACCATAATAAATAGGCATTTTAATATCAGTAAGATGAAATATTTCAATGTATCTCATAAAGGCAGTAAAGTGATTTTTTATCAAGCAATATTCTTTTAAAATAAAACAATATACAAGGAATTTAATGTAACCCAGTAATATACTTCATATTAGCATTCATTCTCAATATTAAAACATGTGACATTACTAATACAGTTTTCAGATGTACATCATAGTCACTTAATTAATCTGTCATATCTTATTAGAATCTGCTTTCAAAAACTGAGTTGTTCCTAGTAGGAAATATGATATTGATTATACAGTGATAAAATAAACCAGTTGTAATGGGGTAAGTGATGACCGCACCCCCCTCCCTCCCAAAGACATCCATTTCCTAATCCCTGGATACAGTGAATGTTAACTTACTGGATAAAAGAATATTGACAGAAATGGAGAGATTATCCTGATTATCCAGTGAGGCCTAGATTCAATGCCAAGTCAGATGTCTTGACATTCAATGTCAATATCCTATCGGAGACACAGGGAAGATAGAGGAACAGAGGAGGAGGAGACAGCGTGACTGCAAAATCGGAGGCTGGAGTGATTTAAGTACATTCCCAGGAACTCTGACGGCCTACAGAAACCAGAAAGGCAAGGAATGGGTTCTCTCCTAGAATCTTTGAAGGGATTGAGGCCCTGTCAACATCTTGATTTCAGATTCTTTCCCTTCAGAACTGTAAGAGAATAAACACCTGTTGTTTTCAGCCACTTCATTATAGCAGCCATGGGAAACTAATACAACAGTATTTAAAAGGTGATTTTTTTCAGGATTAGTTATTTTTAAACAATATGAATGATAAGACCTGCAAAGAGATCTCCTTTTAAACAAATAGGTTATAATTTGTATTTAATAAATTATAAATAGTTGCATGTCTTATGTGCTACCACAAATTTGAAGTAAAGTCATAGTCAAATCCATGTTATATTATAATAATAAACACCTGACAAGTCACTAAAATAAATTACAGAAGATGAAATAAAATAAACTTCCTTTAACAAATAGGATTTTATTTTTCATACAAAATACAGTGTTTCTTTTTCAGAAATATTTAGGCAAGTAATAATGAGGATTGAATTTGGAATTTGCAGAATAAGACAAATTAATATAGTCATATAGTGAGATATCCTAACTGATAGTTATGTGTTTTGATACCCTCTTACACATTGCAAGTGTTAATCCAGACATCCTCTTATACTTTCAATGCCAGTACTACAACTTGTCACCTAAATAACTGTAATTAAACATTCTCTCTAGTTGCTGATTAAAGTATGCTGATGAACATTCCCACTGGATTTAAGAGCCTCTCTCATAACATCTACAGTAATCATCACATATTATAATGTCTTTTTTGCTGAAGACTTCTTAAATAATCTAAAATTTAAATTGAACGAGTCTTTGATTATTGCAATCTAAAGTTCAACAGGCGCTTAATCAGAAAGGTGTATCATATCATTGACATCTACTCAGCAATAGGATAATATATATCCAGGGAAATAAATACTTAAACCCTTTGGTCATTGATTTGTGTCACTTTAAAAATTAACATCAACATATAAACCAGAAATTTTTTTCTTAAAAGGGAGCAGCCTAACAAGAGGTGGTATTTTTAAACTGAGCATTTACAACATTCAAATGATCCATTTCTGAGGACTTTGAGATGCACATACTTAATATGCAGACCACTAAAATTCAAATCAAGTAAAAGTTCAAAAACACATATTAAAGTTATTATTTAATTAGGTACATATTATTCATAAATAGAGAAGAAGAATGATATACTAATTCAAGTTCAGATTTTCAAAATATGTATTTCTTCAAACCTGGGGAGAAGAAACTGGTCCATAAGCTCCATGATTTGTGATGTGGTTTAAGCATACAAACACACACACACAATCATCACTATAAAATGCATATGATCCTCTATCACTTAGGATCCAGAGTATAGGGAGAGTATATATCCAGAGTATCCAGAGTACAGTGAGTACAGCATGATCCTAGCCCTAAACATCCATTCTTCTGACTCACACATCTCAGTCTTCAGAGAAATGCCTCTCCACATCCTTTGCTTCATGGACATGAAACAAAAGATGGCTGAGTTCTAATGCTAACGTGATTTGTGGTTTTCCACTGCCAATAAGAGACATGAACATTTATTTGTAGGGTAAGAACAAGAAATTTAATTAAAATCCATTTAGATTTGAAATCATTTTTATAAAGTATTCATGAAGCACCTCTCTTCTTTGCAGATTTTTAAATCTGGATAGTTCCTTAATGTGTGCTATTCTGAAACTTTCTATTGACCCTTAAGAGCCAGAGAGTACAGAGGTTTACCTTTTGTAGGTTTGCCCACATGACTGACTATGGGGTTGTGAGGGACTCAGTTCATTCCAGTCCTTTAATGTCCCATAATACAACAGAAAAGAGCAATGGCAGAAGAAATCAATCCCAACTTATCCCTTGTCGAATATCAGCAAACACAATGTCACAAAACCAATGTGAAGAAATGGAATATAGATTTTCTGCTGACATTTGTAAAGTGTTTGTGTCAAAGTATTTTTCTAATACAGAAAAGGTTAGAGATTAACAAATTATAGCACATGTTTCTTCTAAACTGCTATGTTGGCTGTTTGGACTAATTTTAATAGCTTTTTTCCTTACAAAAATATTTAACCCAATGTGATCAGATGCATTCCTTTAATTATTCATCATTCACACACAAATTTGCATATCACAAGCATATAGAAAATTTGTAAAAACCTCTTTTTCAGATTATAGATTTGTCTACTGGAATTAAAAATAGACCCATGTATCAAAAATTTAGTTTTTGCCAACTATGTTTAGCTTCCCATGCATATATCAAAAAAGGTGTACCTTACTTTCATCTCACAGTGTTACAGGTGTTACAGGTAATTTATATTTTAATATACATTAAAATCAAATATGTAAATGATATAATTTGCATAAGAGATTATATTGTTTTAAATATGCAAAACTTTAAAAATATTTTATTTATATTCATCAATAATTATATCAAAATAATTTGCCACATGTTTAATTCCACCAATATTTATTAAGGACGTAATCAATGACACTTCAGTATCAAACAGTATACATAGTGCCTATTTACAGGGATTAGAAATTCTTTTTTTAATATATTTCTTAGATTTTTAGTTGATTTACAATGTTATACTAGTTTCAGATGTATAGCAAGGTGAATCAGTTATACATATACATATATCCACATCTTTTCCTTAGATTCTTTTCCCATATAGGCCGTTACAGAATATCGAGTAGATTTCTCTGTTATTAGTTGTCTGTTATGTATATATAATAATGTCTATATATCAATCCCCATCTCTGAATTTATGCCTCTCTCTTACCCTGAAGGACAGGGAAGACTAGGGTTGCAGTCCATGGTGTCACAGAGTTGGACGCAACTTAGCACTGAACAGTGGATGTTTTCTGCATCCATGACTCTACTTCTATTTTGGAAATAAGTTCATCTGTACCCTGTTTTTAGATTCCAAATATAAATGATATCATGATATTTGTCTTTCTACATTACTTTATTCAGTACTACAATCTCTAAGTCTGTCTATGTTACTACAAATGGCATTATTTTATTCTTTTTTATGGCTGAGCAACATTCTCTTTGCCGACTAAGGTCCGTCTAGTTAAGGCTCTGGTTTTTCCTGTGGTCATGTATGGATGTGAGAGTTGGACTGTGAAGAAGGCTGAGCACTGAAGAACTGATGCTTTTGAACTGTGGTGTTGGAGAAGACTCTTGAGAGACCCTTGGACTGCAAGGAGATCCAACCAGACCATTCTGAAGGAGATCAGCCCTGGGATTTCTTTGGAAGGAATGATGCTAAAGCTGAAACTCCAGTACTTTGGCCACCTCATGCGAAGAGTTGACTCATTGGAAAAGACTCTGATGCTGGGAGGTATTGGGGGCAGGAGGAGAAGGGGATGACAGAGGATGAGATGGCTGGATGGCATCACTGACTTGATGGACGTGAGTCTGAGTGAACTCCAGGAGTTGGTGATGGACAGGGAGGCCTGGCGTGCTGTGATTCATGGGGTCGCAAAGAGTCGGACACGACTGAGCGACTGAACTGAACTGAACTGAATTGAACATTCTCTTTTAAAATGTATCACGTTTTTTAAGCCATTCTTCTGTTGATGGACATTTAGGTTACTTCTTTGTCCTGGCTATTGTAAATAGTGCTGCAATGAAATGGGGGTTCAGCATCTTTTTGAATTATGGCTTTCTCCAGGTATGTACCCAACAGTGGGACTACTGGATCATATGGTAGTTCTATCTTTAGTTTTATTGTTTTAAGAAGCCTCCATATTATTCTATATAGTAGCAAAGTAATTTACATTTCCACCAACAGCATAGGAGGGTTTCCTTTTCTCCACACCCTCTCCAGGATTTATTGTTTGTAGATTTTTTTTTTTTTTGATGACCAACATTCTGACCAATCTGAGATGATACCTTCTTGTAGTTTTGATTTGCATTTCTCTAACAATTAACCATGTTGAGCATCTTTTCATGTGCTATTTGGCCATCTTTATGTCTTCTTTGAGGACAGGCTATTTAGATCTTCCGCCAATTTTTTGTTTTTGTTTTTTAATATTGAGCTGCATGAGCTGTTTGTGTTTTGGAGATTAATCCTTTATGAGTTGCTTTATTTGCAAATATTCCCTCCCATTCTGAGGGTTGTCTTTTCATTTTGTTTATGGTTTATTTTACCATAGGAAACCTTTTCAGTTTCATAGGTACCATTTGTAATTTTTGGTTTTATTTTCATTACTCTAGGAGGTGGCTCCAAAAAATAATGCTTTGATTTATGTCAGAGAGAGTTCTGCCTCTGTTTTCTTTTAAGAGTTTTACAGCGTCGAGCAATCACTGTATCAGAGAAGGCAACGGCACCCCACTCCAGTGCTCTTGCCTGGAAAATCCCATGGACGGAGGAGCCTGGTGGGCTGCAGTCCAGGAGGTTGCTACGAGTCAGACATGACTGAGCAACTTCACTTTGACTTTTCACTTTCATGCATTGGAGGAGGAAATGGCAAACCACTCCAGTGTTCTTGCCTGGAGAGTCCTAGGGACGGGGGAGCCTGGTGGGCTGCCATCTACACGGTCACACAGAGTCAGACATGACTGAAGAGACTTAGCAGCAGCAATCACTGTAGATGGTGACTGCAGCCATGAAATTAAAAGATGCTTACTCCTTGGAAGAAATGTTATGACCAACCTAGACAGCATATTAAAAAGCAGAGACATTACTTTGCCAACAAAGATCCATCTAGTCAAGCCTATGGTTTTTCCAGTGGTCATGTATGGATGTGAGAGTTGGACTATAAAGAAAGCTGAGTGCAGAAGAATTGATGCTCTTGAACTGTGGTGTTGGAGAAGACTCTTGAGAGTCCCTTGGACTGCAAGGAGATCCAACCAGTCCATCCTAAAGGAGATCAGTCCTGAATGTTCATTGGAAGGACTGATGTTGAAGCTGAAACTCCAATACTTTGGTCACCTGATGTGAAGAGCTGACTCATTGGAAAAGACCCTGATGCTGGGAAAGATTGAAAGCAGGAGAAGGGTATGACAGAGGATGAGATGGTTGCATGGCATCACCGACTCAAAGGAGATGAATTTGGGTAAACTCCAGGAGTTGGTGATGGACAAGAAGGCCTGGTATGCTGCAGTCCATGGGGTCACAAAGAGTCAGACCCGACTGAATGACTGAACTGAACTGAAACATTACATTTAGGCCTTTAGTTCATTTTGAGTTTATGTTTTGTGTGTGGTGTTAGGGAGTGTTCTAATTTCATTATTTTACATGTAGTTGACCAGTTTTCTCTGCAACAATTATTCAAGAGACTGCCTTTTCTCCATTATATATTATTTTCTCCTTTTTCCTGAATTAGGTGATGATAGGAGGGTAGGTTTCTCTCTGGGATTTATATCCTATGCCATTGATTTATAATTCTATTTCTGTGCCATACTGTTTTGATTACTGTTGTTATTGTTCACTCAAAAAATTGTGTTCAACTGTTTGTGACCTCATGGACTACAGCATGCCAGACTCCTCTGTCCTCCACTGTTGGCCCAGGGCTTGCTCAAATTCATTTCCACTGAGACACTGACCCTATCTAGCAATCTCATCCTCTGCCAACCCTTTCTCTTTTTGCCTTCAATCTTTCCCAGCATCAAGACTTTTCCAATGAGTCAGCTCTTCACATCAAGTGGTCAAAGCTTTGGAGCTTCAGCTTCAGCAACAGTCCTTCCAATAAATATTCAGGGTTGATTTCATTTAGGAGTGCCTGGTTTGATCTCCTTGCCATCCAATGTACTCTCAAGAGTCTTCACCTCCACAATTTGAAAGCAATGAGTCTTTGGCACTAAGCCTTCTTTGGAGCATCCCTTGTGGCTCAGTCAGTAAAGAACCTGCCTGCAATGAAGGAAATCACCTACAATGAGGGAGACCAGGGTTCAATCCCTGGGTCAGGAAGATCCCCTGAAGAAGGAAATGGCAACCCACTCTAGTATTCCTGCATAGGAATTTCCATAGACAGAGGAGCCTGGTGGGCTACAGTCCATGAGGTTGGAAAAGCTAGACACAACTTAGCAACTAAATCACCACCACCACCATGCCTTCTTAATGGTTCAACTCTCACATCTATATATGACTACTGTAAAAAACATAGCTTTGTCTATATGGACCTTTGTCAGCCAAGTGATGCATATGTGTGTGTTAGCCACTCTACTTTTTAATATGCTGTCTAGGCTTGGCATATTTTTCCTTTCAAGAAGCAAGCATCTTTTAAGCTAGTGGCTACAGTCACCATCTGCACTGATATTGGAGCCCAAGAAAATAACATCTGTCACTGCTTCTACTTTTCCCCTTTCTATTTGCCATGAAGTGATGGGACCCAATGCATCATATTAGATTTTTGAATGTTGAGTTTCAAGCCGGCCTTTTGACCCTCCTCTTTCACCTTCATCAAGAGACTCTTTAGTTCCTCTTCATTTTGTGCCATTAGAGTGGTATCATCTGCATACCTGAGGTTGTTGATATTTCTCCAAGCAATCTTGATTCCAGCTTGTGATTCATCCAGCCCAGCATATTGCATGATGCACTCTGCATAGAAGTTAAATAAACAGAGTGACAATATACAGTCTTCTTGTCCTCCTTTTCCAATTTTGAGCTTTTAGATTATTTCAGTCCAGTTCTAACTGTTGCTTTTCGACCCACGTACAGGGTTTTTAGGAGACAGATAAGATGGTGTGGTACTCCTATCTCTTTAAGAATTTTATAGTTTGTTGTGATCCACACTGTCAAAGACTTTAGCATGGTCAATGAAGCAGAAATAGATGTTTCTTCTGGAACTCCCTTGCTTTCTCCAAGATCCAACAGATGTTGGCAATTTGATCTCTGGTTCCTCTGCCTCTCTAAAATCCAGCTTGTACATCAGGAAGTTCTTGGTTCATGTACTGTTGAAGCCTACCTAGAAGGATTTTGATCATAACCTTACTAGCATGTGAAAAGAGAACAATTGTACAGTAGTTTGAACATTCTTTGGCATTGCCCTTCTTTTCAATTGAAATAAATACTGATCTTTTCCAGTCCTATAACCATTGCTGTGTTTTCTAAATTTGCTGATGTATTGAAAGCAGCACTTTAACAACATCATCTTTTAGGTTTTTAAAAACTCAGCTGGAATTCCATCAGCTCCACTGCTTTGTTTATATAATGCTTCATAAGTCCCACTTGACAGCATAGGTGAAGATGCCTGGCTCTCAGTGAGTGACCACATCATCATTATCTGGTTCATTAAGATCTTTTTAATACAGTTCTGTGGGTTCTTGCCACCTCTTCTTAATCGTCTCCTCCTGTTAGGTCCTTACTCTTTCTGTCCTTTATTGTGCCCATCTTTGCGTGAAGTATTCCCTTGATATCTCAATTTTCTTGAAGATAGCTCTAGTCTTCCTATTCTATGCTTTCCCTCTATTTATTTGCATTGTCCATTTAGGAAGGCTTTCTTATCTCTTCTTAGTAGTCTCTGAACTCTGCATTCAGTCAGGCATTTCTTTCCCTTTCTCCCATGCCTTTCATTTCTTCTCACCTCTCCTCAGCTATCTGAAAAGCCTCCTCAGGCAACCACTTTGTTGAATTTCTTTTTCTTGGGGCTGGTTTTGGTCACTGCCTCCTATACAATATTATGAACCTCCATCCATATTTCTTCAGGCACTCTGTCTACCAGATCTAATCCTTTAAATCTATTTGTCACCTTCACTGTGCATTCATAAGATATCTGATTTAGGTCATACCTGAAATGCCTAGTGGTTTTCCCTACTTTCTTCAATTAAGCATGAATTTTGCAATAAGGTTCTCATTATCACAGTCAGCTCCAGGTCTTGTTTTTACTGACTGTATAGAGCTTCTCCACCTTTGGCTGCAAAGAACATAATCTGTTTGATTTTGGTATTGAATATTTGGTGATGTCCATGTGTAGAGTCATCTCTTGGGTTGTTGGAAAAGAGTGTATGCTATGACTAGCACGTTCTCTTGAGAAAACCCTGTTAGCCTTTGCTCTGTTTTATTTTGTACTCCGAGGTCAAACTTGCATGTTATTCCAGGAATCTCTTGATTTCTTACTTATGCATTCCTATTCCCTTTGACGAAAAGCATATCTGTTTCGGGTGTTAGTTCTAGAAGGTCTTATAGGTCTTCATTGACTAGGTCAACTTCAGCTTCTTCAGCATCAATGATTGGAACATAGACTTGGATTACTGTGATGTTGAAGGCTTTGCCTTAGAAATGAACTGAGATTAATCTGTAGTTTTTGAGGTTGCACCAAAGTACTGCATTTTGGACTCTTGTTGACTCTGAGGGCAGCTCCCTTTCTTTTAAGGGATTATAGCAGATATAATGGTCATCTGAATTAAATTTGCCTATTGTGGTCCATGTTATTAGTTCACTGGTTCATAAGATGTCTATGTTCAGTCTTGCCATCTCCTACTTCACCATGTCCAATTTACCTTGATTCTTGTACCTAATATCCTAGGCTCCTCTGCAATATTATTCTTAGCAGCACTGGACTTTACTTTCACTACCAGACATATCCACAGCTGAGTACTGTAATGCTTTCTCCCAGTTACTTCATTCTTTCTGGGATTACTAGTAATTGCCCTCCACTCTTCCCTAGTAGCATACTGGATACATTTGGACCTGGGGAGCTCATCTTCTGGAGTCATATATTTTTGCTTTTTCATACTGCCCATGGAGTTCTCCAGGCAAGAATACTGGAGTGGGTTGCCATTTCCTTCTCCAGTGGACCACATTTTGTCAGATCTCTTCACTATGTATGAATCCATCTTTCTTGAGTGGCCCTGAACCTCATGGCTCTTGGCTCATAGCTTCATTGAGTTATGCCAGCACCTTTGCCACAACAAAGCTGTAATCCATGAAGGAGTTTGCCACTGTAGCTTTGTAGTATAGCCTGAAGTCATGGACCCTGATTACTCCAGTTCCATTTTTTCTTACTCAAGATTGCTTTGGCCATTTGAAGTCTTTTATGTTTCCATACAAATTATGTTTTGTTATAGTTCTGTGAAAAATGACTTTAGTAAATTGATAGGGATTGCATCAAAGCTGCAGATTGCTTTGGGCAGTGTAGTCATTTTCACAATATGAATTGTTCCAGTCCAAGAACATGGTATATCTCTCCATCTGTTTGTATTATCTTTGATTTCTTTCAGTATCTTTTAGTTTTCTGAGTAAGGGTCTTTTGCCTCCTCAGGTAGGTTTATTCCTAGGTATTCTGTTCTTTTCCTTATGATAGTACATGGAATTGTTTCATTAATGCCTCTTCCTTGTCTTTCACTATCAGTGTATAGAAAGGCAAGAGATTTCTGTGTATTAATTTTATAACCTGCAACTTTACTGAATTCGTTGATGAGCTCTAGTAGTTTTCTGGTAGTGTCTTTGGGATTTTCTATGTATGATGCCATCTGCTAACATGCCCATTTTACTTCTTTCCCTATTTGTATTTCTTTTTCTTCCCTGATTGCCATAGCTAGGACTTCAAAAACTATGTTGAATGGTAGTGGTAAGAGTAGACATCCTTGTCTCATTCCTGATGTTAGAGGAATGCTTTCAGTATTTCACCATTGAGAACAATGTTAGCTGTGGATTTGTGGTGTATGGTCTTTATTATATTAAGCTAGGTCCCCCTTATTGGGCTTCACAGTGGCTCAGAAATAAAAGAAACTGCCTGCAGTGCAGGGGACTCAGGAGACACAGATTCAGTCTCTAGGTGGAGAAGAACCCCTGGAGGAGGGTATGGCAACGCCTTCCAGTAATCTTGCCAGGAAATCCCATGGACAGAATGGACAGAGGAACCTGGCACATTAAGATCTATTAGGTTTCAAAGAGTCAGACACAACTGCAGTGATGGAAGCACGATCATGAGATTCCCTCTATGCCCACTTTCTGGAGAGTTTTTTATCATAAATGTGTGTTGGATTTTTCCAAAATCTTTTTCTATGTCTTTAGGGGTGATCATACATTCTTTTGTTCTTCAATTTAAAAATATGATATATCACACTGATTGATTTGTGTGTACTAAAGTATCTTTAGATCCTTGGGATAAATCCCACTTGGTCTTTACTTATGATTCTTTTAATGTGTTGGATTCTATTTACTAGTATTTTGTTGAGAATTTTTGCATTTGTGTTCATCAGTGACCTGTAATTTTTTGTGTGTGATATCTTTGTTTGGTTTTCCTATCAGGGTGATCATAGCCTTGTGGGGTGAGTTTGGGAGTGTTTCTTTCTCTGCAATTTTTTTGGAAGAGCTTAAGAAGGATTGGTATTAGCACTTCTGTAAATGTTTGACAGAATTCTCCTGTGAAGCCATCTGGTCCTGGACTTTTGTTTGTTGGAAGATTTTTAATCACACTTTCAATTTCATTACCAACTTGTGGTTGGTCTGTTCATATTTATTCCTGATTCAGTCTTGGAAGTTTGTCTCTTTCTAAGAATTTGTCTATTTCTTCCAGGTTGTTAATTTTATTTGCATACAGTTGCTAGTAGTAGTCTCATAAGATCCTTTGGATTTTTGTGGTGTTAGTTGTAACATCTCCTTTTTCATTTCTAATTTTATTGATTTGAGTCTTCTACCATTTTTTCCTTAATGAATCTGATTAAACATTTATCAATTTTGTTTATTTTCTCAAAGAACCAGCTTTTAGTTTCATTGATCTTTGCTATTGCTTTCTTCATCTCTGTTTTATTTGTTTCTTCTAAATCTTTATTATTTTTTTCCTTCTACTGATTTTGAATTTTGTTTATTCTCCTTTCTCTAATTGCTTTAAGTGTATGGTTAGACTGTTTATTAGAGTTTTTTTTTTTTTATTTCTTGAGAAATTCTTGGAAATAGGCTGGTTGCAGAGCTGGAGCAGGAACAGAGTAGGGTAACCCTGAAATATCTTATATGCAGAAAGTAAGAAAATGCTCTAAGAATGATGGGACACGTGAAAAGAGGATAGAACACTACTAAAATTGGGAAACTTTGATTATAAGTAATAATGAGTGACAGATTATAAATAATTAAATAAAAAAAGGAATTTAGTAGTCTTTATTAGCCAAAGGGGGAGGCAGAAAGAAACAAAGTAGAACATGAAGAATAAAAAAAAGAAAGATTCTACATTGTTAACAGAATGTCAACTAATAGAAAAATAATTAGAAAATCACCATCAAACATCATGAAAATAATTGATTCATGCAAGAATCAAAATAAATTCTAAAATTAGTTGGTGTGTATTGTGTGAGAAACAGGATATTTATAAAAACTCAAAGTATTACCCCACAAAAATATTTATAATTAACTTTAAATCATGGTTACACTGTAGATGGACTTCCCTGGTGATTGAGTGGTAAAGAATCTGCCTGCCAATGCAGGAGACACAGATTTGAACCCTGGGTCAGGAAGAGTCCTTGGAGAAGAAACTGGCAACCCACTCCAGTATTCTTGCCTGCAAATTCCCATGGACAGAGGAGCCTGGTGGACTATGGTCCACAGGATGGCAAAAGAGTTGGACATGAAATTAACAAAATGCTGAACATGGTCTATGAATGACTCCTGATACATTGCATGAAGATGCCCCAAATGACTGCCCCAAATCAACAAAAATCTAAGCTTAAATCATTGAACACAATGCCAGGTGAAAGTGAAAGTTGCTCAGTTGTGTCCAACTCTTTGCAACCACATGTGCTTTATAGTCCATGGAATTCTCCAGGCCAGAATACTGGATTGGGCAGCTTATGCCTTCACCAGTGGATCTTTCCACCCAGAAATCAAATTGGGGTCACCTGCATTGCAGGTGGATACTTTGCCAATTGAGCTATGAGGATCAGGAGTACACTACAAAATCAGTCAGTCAGTTCAGTCACTCAGTCAAGTCCGACTCTTTGAAATCCCATGGACTGCAGCATGCCAGGCTTCCCTGTGCATCACCAACTCCCAGAGCCTACTCAAAGTCACGTCCATTGCATTGGTGATGTCTTCCAACCACCTCATCCTCTCTCATCCCCTTCTCCTCCTGCTTTCAATCTTTCCCAGCATCAGGGTCTTTTCCAATGAGTTGGTTCTTCAGATTGTCAAAGAATTGGAGTTTGAGCTTCAGCATCAGTCCTTCCAATGAACATTCAGGACTAATTTTCTTTAGGATTGACTGTTTGAATCTCCTTGCAGTCCAAGGGACTCTCAAGAGTCTTCTCCAACACCACAGTTCAAAAGCATCCATTCTTCAGCACTCAGCTTTCTTTATAGTCTAACTCTCACATCCATACATGACTACTGGAAAAACCATAGCTTTGTCTAGATGGACCTTTGTTGGTAAAGTAATGTCTCTGTTTTTTAATGTTCTGTCTAGTTTTTCATAGCTTTTCTTCCAAGGACCAAGCATCTTTTAATTTCATGGCTACAGTCACCATCTGCAGTGATTTTTCAGGGCCAAGAAATAAAGTCTCTCACTGTTTCCATTCTTTCTCCATCAATTTGCCATGAAGTGATGGGACCAGATGCCATGATCTGAGATTTGTGAATGTTGAGTTTTAAGCCAATTGGCTCCAAAATCACTGCATATGGTGAATGCAGCCATGAAATAAAAGATGCTTACTCCTTGGAAGGAAAGTTATGACCAACTTAGACAGCATATTAAAAAGCAGAGACATTACTTTGCCAATGAAAGTCTGTCTAGTCAAGGCTATGGTTTTTCCAGTGGTCATGTATGGATGTGAGAGTTGGACTATAAAGAAACCTGAGCACCGAAGAATTGATGCTTTTGAAGTGTGGTGTTGGAGGAGACTCTTGAGAGTCCCTTGGACTGCAAGGAAATCCAACCAGCCCATCCTAAAGACCAGTCCTGGTTGTTCATTGGAAAGACTGATATTGAAGCTGAAACTCCAATACTTTGGCCACCTGATGCGAAGAGCTGATTCATTTGAAATGACCCTGATGCTGGGAAAGATTGAGGGCAGGAAGAGAAGGGGATGACAGAGGATGAGATAGTTGGATGGCATTATCAACTCAATGGACATGGGTTTGGGTGGACTCCGGGAGCTGGTGATGAACAGGAAAGCCTGGCGTGCTGCGGTTCATGGGGTCACAAAGAGTCAGACATGACTCAGCAACCGAACTGAACTGAATGAAATATTTATCAACAAAATGCTATGATATCTGAAATTTTCTTTGAAATACTGTGAGGTGGGGATGAAGTTGATAAGAGTGTAGATTTAACAAGATGTTGAGTACTTTGAGTTCAGTAGGCTACTTGTTCATTTTTCCTGTTTTTAGAAATGGCAGAAGTCTTCCACAACAAAAAGTACATATGAAATATATATATATATATATATATATATATATAAAATAAAGAACATTAAGAAAAGATGAAAGGAAATTATTAAGTTGTCCAGGAGGGGACTTAAAAACAATTTCCAGAGAAGACAAATTTATTCCTATTTAATTTTGTTTCTATTATTGCCTTCCCTATGTTTCATATGATCTCCTTTTTATAATTAAAGACATTACTGTAATTATACAATTAAGTCTGCTCAATAAGCAGACTTAACACAATATTTTAATTTTTTTCAGTTAAAGTAATAACTTGTTATGTTCAATCTATGTTTCATCAGTAAAGCAATGACAACATTAAGGTTTCCATCAAATGTATGGATTATAAGGTAATTTTACCAGGGCCAATGAAAGATACTAAGTGCTTTAAAGCTTGGCATCTCCCCAAATTTTAACACTTCACTAAATTTTTCTTTCTGGCAATTAAATTTACAAGGCTTTGAATATGAAGGAGCTGGTAAGAGACCCCAGAAGACATCAATTAGCATTTTACCACAGAAGGAGAGGACCTAACTCTGAGTGCTAATAAATGAGTATGTTTGAGAAGGGAAAGGGTCAAAGTACCATCAATTAGAGTATTAAAAAGAAAAGAGAGGAAGGTACAGAGAGCCAGAGGTGGCAATCCTTAGAAGGGACCACTTCTGAGAGAGAGAAATTTAAAAAGACATGTCCCTTAGAACTAGCAAATAATGTTAAAAATAAAAATGTAACTAATGATAAGAGTATTACTGAAACATGAGGGTACCAAAAAATCAGAGGAAGCCAGACCAAAAAGAGTATCATTACACTGAGAAATAGGAAAGCCACCCAAACCCATAATCCTCTCTATTGATAATGCACTCAATTATTTTAGGAAAAGTCAACACACTTAAAACAACAGCAACAAAACAAAATCATTAAATCTACAAAAGATGTACATAGAATAAAAAGAACATGAGAATCAAAAATTTTAGCAGACATAAGTAGGGAAGATCTATGTTAGAAACAGAAGAAAAAATTTAGACAACTTGCAATTCAAACAAAATTTCTCATTCTTAATTTCTGAATTGGTATATACTGATGGTGGATTACTCAGTAAAGAGTCTTCCTGCAATGCCGGAGACTCAGGTTCAATCCCTGAGTCAGGAGATTCACCTGGAGAAGGAAATGGCAACCCACTCTAGTATTCTTGCCTGGAGAATTCCATGGACAGAGGAGCCTGATGGGCTACAGTCCACGGGGTCACAAAGAGTCAGATATGACTGAGTGACTAACACTTCACTTCTAAGTACACATAAACAAAAACTCTTTGTGCTTCTCAATATATTTTGAGAGTGTAAAGTGATTCTAAGACTAATAATTTAGTGTACATATAACTGGAGATATTGAAGAATAAAAACAAAGTGATAGAAGAGAACCTATATTTAAAACTCTAAGTCAAGGAACCTTTCCTGAGTAAAATAAAACTTGCATCTGCCTACCGAAAGAGTATAGAGAAACCAAGGACAGTTGACTCCAAACTTCCAGCTCTAAGGAATATACTGAGAACGTGAAAGTCTCTCAGCCGTGTCCAGTTCTTTGTGACCCCGGGGACTATATAGTCCAGGAATTCAGCAGGCCAGAATACTGGAGTGGGTAGCCATTCCCTTCTCTAGTAGATCTTCCTGACCCAAGAATTGAACTGGGGTCTCCTGCATTCGTGGGTGTATTCTCTACCAGCTGAGCTATCAGGGAAGCCATGATAAGGGAAGCCATACTAGCACATACTGAGAATATGTGCTATCTTAATATCAGCTAAAGGAATGTGTTTTTTATTTTATTTTTAATCAGAGGATATTACTTTACAATATTGTGATGGTTTCTGCCATACATCAATGTGAATCAGCCATAGGTATACATATGTGCCCTCCCGCTTAAATCCCCCTCCTATCGCCTCCCCATCCCATCCCTCTAGGTTGTCACAGAGCATCAGCTTTGGGTTCCCTTTGTTAAATAGCAAATCCAGTTATATAGTGAGACTTGTGCCTGAGATTTTGATCCATTTTTCAAAAGCAAGATCAACTGTAAGTAAGTGAATTGAGTTCTGGCATCTGTCTTGTAGAGAATGTGGGCAATTTTTTAGCTTCTTTGCATCTTAGTTTCCTCATCTGTAAGATAAGATAATAATAGCTCCTATTCTATACAGATCTTGTGAATTTTAAAATATTTATATATTTTAAAAATTTAGAAGCATTCAGACATGGAGAAATCACTCAAATGTTCATTATTGTTGTTATCAATATTTAAGCAAATATCCTTATAATATAGGTACACACAGACTTCCAGTCAAAATTTCCTAGTTCCTAGAAAAATTTCCACTTGTGAAAAATTTCATAGGTTATTCTGATATTCACAATTTTTTGAAATATCATTTCAGTTCCTGTATCTCAAATAATATTTAAGTGTTTTCTTCACTTTTAACCATTAGAATTGATGTTTTCTGTAGTATTCTAAGATTCTTTTCCATGTTAAGGAAGTTTGCTTTCATTCTACAATTAACATGAAATTTTACACAGAAGAAATAAATTTTATCAAATAACATTTAAGATGTCAAAATTATTATCTGATTTTTCTCATTTGCATAAATTGACACACTAGTAATTATCTTTAGTTTGATAGCCCTTGCTGACTTGATTCTGTGTTCAAATGTTAATACACAACTTTATATGACTTTTATTACTTACTCTATCATTTCTCTTGATTCCCTTGAATTTACACTTGTTTTCAATACATTTTTGAGGACAATTATTGACATTTCCAGAATTAATTCATTAACCTGGGTTTAAAATATTCAATGGATAGTTATTTTAGAGAATGCTTCTAAAACTTATTTTATACAGGACAATGCAATACCTTCACTCTCTATAGAGTTCCTGTACTCTTTAAAAGTTTAGTATTTCTGGGGTCATTTAATTTGGTTTTGACAAGGAAAACACGCAAAACTTAGTGAAATTGTCATCTTATAATTACATCAGATTTTTGAAAATGAATCAAAACACTGGCAAATATATAGAAAGCAAACAAATACTTCAGAATTTAAGAACGGTCACTTAACTGTAATTACCTCTCCTAATACCATTGACAGATTTTAGATTTAGTGGTATTCCTAAATTAAAACAATCTACAAATATGGAAAGTGAAAAATAGGACCTTTTAAAAGCATAATTAATGTAAACATTCCCAGTTATTAAAATTTCTAATTCCTATCAACTATTAAAAATTAACCTCTTTGTTGTTCAGGAATTTCTTATAAATACATGTAATAAAATTCCACATATATCATATAAATATATATTGCTTTTGATCAATGAACTATAAGTAATCCACAACTCCAAAAGTAAAAATTTACATTGCAGTTCACAGTAAGAGAAGAAAAAATGCATTTTCTTCTATAGCTTTCTATAAGGTTTGCCATATATGTTCTCATAAAATAACAAGGAACCTAAATATTTTAGAATTTTCCTGGTTGGTGTTGAAAAGTCAATAGTGAACATATATATATATATATACACATCAACTTTTAGAAGTCAGTAACTAAAGGTAATAAAATAATCAAGATTTAATTTGCATTTAAGAATAAAAAATATTGGGTATCAGCAAGTATTCAGATTTATTGAGTCAGAAATGCTGTTACAGCTCATGTGTACATGGAACATTAGTCATTCATTTTGTTAATCTAACATAATATGGAGTATAATTTTTCAGAACATCAAAATAATAGCTTTTACTTCATTTCCTCACTTCTATAAGGACATGCACAATAGACTCTGCCGCTACATATGCACCCTATTAGGGCTAATTGAAAATAGATGGTACAATTAACCTGCTTCTCAGTAAAAAGCATTAACACTTAATGTGAAAGTCTAATCACAATAAAAAGAGGTTCACATTGGAAGAAAATGTGGTGAATAATTCAAAATCATCTGATTTTCTCATATAAAGTAAATTAAAGAAATAAAAAGTTAATATAACAACACCAAAAGCAGCAATTATACCATTTGCATTTCTAATCTTTGCTTTCCTTCTCAGATGTATTCAATTTCAGAAGACTCTCTAAATGAATTAACACAATGACTCATAGTATCTAGGTGCAGCATAGCAAAACTGAGCAGGTGCTCATAGAACAAAAAAGCAGTAAACGGAACCATTAAAACACAAAGTATGAAAATTATCAGCAAACTCTTATGTAGGGAAAACCACTTGGATTATTTTAACAAATTTCATTAAACACAGACTTTTTTGATGACACTATAACTCAAAATTCAATAAGCTCTTTAAAGATGTCAAATATATTATTCAGTTAATCATCTTTAATTTTGTGTTGAAGTATCGTTGATTTATAAGATTATACTAGTTTCAGGTGTACAGCATAGTGCCTCAGCATGTTTACTGATTATACTACATTAAAAGTTATTAGAAAACGATGGCTATAATTCACTGTGCTGTGTGATATATCCTTTTTATTTATCTATTTTATGTATAGTAGTTTGTATTTCTTAATCCCATATCCCTGTCTTGCTTATCTATACAGTCAAGCCACCTCAAGATGGCTGTTCTCTTGCTCTGTGTATGTCCCTTGCTGGACCAGTCCCTGCTTTACCTACATACTACTCACATGACCTGCTTGCCTTGATCCAGCTAGTGATCGTTCATTCTCATCCTTAGGCCAGAAGAGCTCTACTTGCTAGTTTATTAAAAGGAAACCTCTGCCTTCTTATCAGCTCCTTAAACTAAGGGGCCTTGAGAGACATGCTGCTCCACCTTCTGGTTTCCCTGGTAACTAACGGGCCAACCAGACATCAATTCACTATATAAAAAGTAGACGCCTCCTCCCCTGAGTAGCAAAGTTGGCTGCTGTAGCTTGTTGTGTGCTCACCCGCCTGCCCGCCAGCCTACACGCATTGTGGAGTGTCACTCTAGGACATTTTGCTTCAGACATGTAAGATCCCCTATCCAATAAGCCACTGGTGTCTCTGTCACTGGGCTCTTCTGTCTCTAGGCTGGGCAGCTCGAGGCTTGCAGGCCTGCGGGGTGCAGCCCGATAATTGGTGACCTGGTTAGGAGGCTGAGGAAATTTCCATGAGCCCTCAGTATGTCAGGAAATAAAGTTTAGCGGGCCTCCCACTAGCATGGTGGTCCCTGTGACAGCTGACCACCATGAGATATTCTGTCATACTGATGATATCTTCAGAGTCTCTTTCCAGTTTAAAGGTAGCAGCCCTATGCTCATGGCTCATTTGACGGCAATGGGGGAATGGCTGCTGAATACAGACAAAATGCAAGGATCTCTATTATCTATCAAATACTTGGATGTTATCTGCTTGGGTAAAATAAGCATATCCCTGACACACACCCCCCTTTAAGTAATTATAGAAACAGGCTTTATTAACTTAGAGACAGGCATGTGAATTGAGTTTGGCCAGTTACCCTAAGGGTTTGGTTTGGGACCTGTGGTGATGGCAAAATGATGAGTACCCTTGGGCTTCTGGTCCTAGCTATGGAAGGGGCAGGGCGGTGATATAGTGTGATGGAACAACGCAGTTCTAACATGCTGTAGAGTGCAGCTCTGTGCAATCTACAACATGTTACAACAGGTGGAAGACATTACAAAAGACCTACTCATGTTACTGGCAATGCAAAAACCCAATATTCAGGGTCAGGAACAGATGTGAGGAACATACAGGACCCCCATGGACATCCATAGTGACCAAGGAATACACTTTACCAGCCATAAAGTTCAGGAGTGTCTGACAAAAGTGGCATATGCTGGCATTTCCCCTGCCCTACAACCAGTCTGCTGCAGGGATAATTGAAAGGATGACTGGGTTGCTTAACAACTGAGACAAGAAGCTTGTTCTCTCCACAGGTGTAAATATCCCAGGAGCAATCACTGAAGTGCTTATACCACATTAATCCAAAAATAACAAGTCACCCCAACCTGAATTCAACTGTTTTAGCCCTTGCTGCAGGATCTATCCCCAGAAACACACATGAAAAAACCCTGGGGCTGACAGGTAAGTCCCTGGTGCTTTGGGTTTGTTGCTGCCACATGAGGAATAGGATTAGGAAAGAATAATTGGAACTGACATATATACACTATTGATATTGTGTATAAAATAGATAACTAATGAGAATCTGCTGTGTAGCACAGAGAACTCTACTTAATGCTCTGTTGTGACCTAAATGGGAAGGAAATAAAACAAAGAGGGGATATAGGTATACATACAGCTGATTCACTTTGGTGTACAGCAAAAACTAATACAACATTGTAAGGCAACTATTACTTACACTGCAATAAAAATTAAAAGAAAAATCTAGTAAGAAAAAAGTTGCTATATATATATATATAACAGAAATGGGCTACATATGTTCATTAAAATATGTGTATAACTTATTCATAATACCACAAATGGAATAACCTAAGTGTTCAGAGTAAGAAAATGGGAAAGTAAATTATGGCATAATCATATAACAGATACTACGCAGCAATAAAAATTAATGAACTATAACTACATTTAAAAACAGGTATGAATTGTCACAAACCTAATGCTGTAAAAGATACATTACTGTCTGTATCATATACTTCTATTTACGTAAAATTCAAAATAGGAAAAATTAATCTATAGTGTTAGAAGTCAGAAGTGCACTTATCCTTGGAGAGGGGTAGACTGAAGGGAAGCTTGTGAGGAACTTCTGGCACTCTAGTGATGTCTCGGTTCCTCAACCCAGTTTTGGTTACATGTGTGTGTTCAATTTGCAAAAACTGTTTTGACCTTTATACTCATGATTTGCGTGCTTTCTCCCTTGTATGTTATCAATTAAATAATTGCTTGCAAAATTTAAAATAAAGAATTTATAGATTTCACCTGTATTCTGCCCTGTCCCAGGTAAGACTACTAAAGTAATTAATCTGATTCCTTACTGAAGAAAGGCACCATTATATTAATGTTGTGATCTCTTAGACAGAATCTCCAGTATTTGGTGCCAACCATGGATGGTGGTCTTCTCTGTTGGCTCAGAGGCTAAAAGCGTCTGCCTGGAATGCAGGAGGCCCGGGTTCGATCCCTGGGTCGGGAAGATGCCCTGGAGGAGGAAATGGCAACCCACTCCAGTACTCCTGCCTGGAGAATCCCATGGAGGGAGGAGCCTGGTAGGCTACAGTCCATGGGGACGCAAAGAGTCGGACATGACTGAGCAACTTCACTTTCTCTCTGGGGATGGTGGGTAGATGGGTAGTTTCGGTACTGTAGGCCAGGACAAAACTGCAGTCAGATATGGTATTATCTCAGAATGCTATTAACACTTGTATTTTGCTTGATGGTCTTGATTTTCCTTTATTTTGCCTGTTATACAGCTTACATCTGATCCCTAGTCTGAACGACTAAGTGACAAAGGTGGTCTTCCTGCTGAGTTTGATTGTTTGGTCTACAGTGAGATATCTTTGTCTTCTCAACTTCCATGAAAAATTGACCCAATAAGCACCTGGCTCTAAAGTTTGCCCACTTTGGGGGCTTGGGATTGCATTTTGCTTTTGTATTGTATTTGTTGCCATATACCTCTACATACCTGACCCAGGGATATTACAGAAGAGGAGTGGACCAAGACTGGAAAAGGTCATGAAGGATAATTAGAGATGTATTATAGTCAGGCCACTCAAGATGGCTACTCTCTTGCTCTGTGTATATCCCCTGCTAGACCAGGCTCTGCTTCACTTACCTACTGCTCACATGAACTGCTCACCACCTGCTCCAGCTAATGACTGTTCTAATCCTTAGGCCAGAACAGCTCCACCTACAATTTAATAAAGGGAAATCCCTGCCCTCGTGAAGCTCCATAACCTGAGAGTCTGACAGGGACCTACCCCACCTTCTGATTTCCCTGGTAACTGAAGAGCCAACCTGATGTCAATTCCCAATATAAATGGTAGCTGCCATCTCCTCCTCCCCTGAGTAGTGAAGATGGCTGCTATAGCAGGCCTGCTTGTCAGCCAGCCAGCCAGCCAGCCAATGTGGGGTGTTACTCCAAGACGTTTAGCTTCAAAGTTGTAAGATCTCTTATACAATAAGCTGTTGATATCTCTGTCACTGTCTCTTGGCTCTTTCTTTTGTTTCAAGGCTGGGCAACTCCAAGTCTTACACACCTGCATGGTGAAGCCCAACACCTTCCCTTCTTTCCTCTCCCTGCTGGTAAACACTAATTTGTTTTCTTTACCTGTGTAGAGTTTGTTTCTGTTTTGTTATATATATTAATTTTTTTTTTAGATTTCACATGTAAGTGATATACAGTATTTGTCTTTTTCTCTGACTTATTTCACTAAGTATAATGTCCTCTAGGTATATCCATGTTTCTGCAAATGGCTGAATTCCATTCTTTATTTACAACTGAGTGATAAAAAATTGTGGATATATACATTATCTTAATGCGTACATCTGATGAACACCTTGGTTGCTACCATGCACTGGCTATTGTAAACAGTGCTGCTATGAACATGGGGTGCATGTATCATTTTGAATTAGTTATCTCATAGTTTTTCAGATATGCATCCAGGAATCAGTTGGTGCATTGTGTGATAGTTCTTTTAGTTTGGGAGAGCCTCCATACTGTTTTGCATAGTGGCTGAACCAGTTGACATACCCACCCAGTGTACAGGGGTTCCCTCTTTTCTCCACATTCTTGCCAGTGTTTGTTGATTTTTTGATAGCCATTCTGACAGGTGTAAGGTGATATCTCTTTTGCATTTGCATTTCCCTGATTAGCGTTGCTTTGAGAATCTTTTTATGTGCCTGTTGGCAACATGAAAGTCATATTTGGAAAAGTCTGTTTAGATTTGCTGCTCATTTTTTGATTGGGTGGTCTGCTTTTTGATATTTGAGTTCTGTAAGCTGATATATTTTGGATATTAACTCCTTGTTGGTCATATCATTTGAAAATATTTTCTCTCATTCAGTAGGTTCTTTTTGATGGCTTCCTTTGATGTGCAAAGGCTTAAGTTCAATTAGATCCCATTTGTTTTGCTTTTCTTTTGCCTTAGGAGACAGCAATATTTTTCACCTACAGTTTGTCAGTGTTCTGCCTGTTCTTCTTTAGGAGTTATGGTTTCAGTTCTTACACTTGCATCTCTAATCCATTTTGGGTTTATTGTATGTGATGTGAGGGAATGTTCTAGTCTCATTGTCATATTTAGCTGTACAGTTTTCCCAGCACTACTTACTGAAGAGACTTATCATTTGCATATTCTTGCCTCCTTTTCAGTTTTTCCTCTTTAAAAAAGTAAATTGTCTATAGTGATCATTTCAAAATCTACAACTTTAGTTGTCCCATGAGTTTTTAAGTGTGTTTGGACTTTTAAAATGTCTTTTTATATAAGAAAAAAAAAAACTTTAAAGCTGATTTAAAGAACGTTCTGAATACACTTGCTACCCCTCTTGTATACTTGGGGTAGACATCATTAATCGGTTTTCAGACTGTTTGTTAAGTCTACATTTAGTTATAGAATGCTTCATAACAGTCTCAAGGCTGCAACTATCAATTCTTGGGATTTCTATAATAAAAGAATCACTTGGAAAACCAAGTTTAAAGCTCTATTTGTTTAGGACTGAGATAAATTAATCAAAATAATTATACAAACTCACTTCAAAAGATGGGGCATGTAGATAACTGCAGGGGCATTACTTTATGACATGAGAAAAATATTATTTGGAGCTTTTAGGGATTGTTTTCTTGAGAGCTGAAATTCCAAATATTAACAGAATTTGAGCTGAACATAAGTGTTATACTAGGATAATAAGGCTTCAACTAATTGATTCTGAAGACAGAGTTGGGAAGGGATGAGATAGAGCATTGCTGTTATTACTAAAATCCTTTTAACATTTAGTTTTTCAGTTTTGTTCCTATTTTCTCTTTCTTCCTGGTTCAATCTGGGGAGGTAATACCTTTCTAAGAATTTGTCCATTTCTTCTAGATTGTCAATTTTATTGGCATACAGTTACTTATAGTAGTCTCAGGATTCTTTGTACTTTCAATGGTGTCTGCTCTAACTTCTTTTTTTATTTATGATTTTATTGAGTTCTCTTTTTTCTTGATGAGTCTGGCTAAAGGTTTATCAGTGTTGTTTATCTTTTCAAAGAATCAGCTTTTACTTTCACTAATCTCTTCTATTTTCTTCATTTGTATTTCTGCTCTGAATTTAATGATTTCTTTTCTTCTACTAACTTTGGGTTTGCTGTTCTTTCCCTAGTTGCTGTAGGTGTAAGACTAGGTTGTTTGAGGTTTTTCTGGTTTCCTGAGGGTCCCTCTTAGAACTGCTTTGGCTATATCCCACAGGTTTTAGGTTGCCGTACTTTCACTGGTCTCTTAAGTATTTTTTGATTTCCTCTGTGATTTCTTCAGTGTAGTTTTTTTTTAAGTATGTGCAAACATCACTTTTGTGAAAATTTAGATTTATAATGTCTAGTAGTATGAATATGAGGGGCTTCCCTGATGGCTCAGATGGTAAAGAATCTGCCCGCAATGCAGGAGACCCAGGTTTGATCCCTGGGGCAGGAAGATCCCCCGCAGAAGGGAATGGCTACCCACTTCAATATTCTTGCACAAAGAATTCCATGGACAAAGGAGTCTGGTGGGCTACAGTCCATGGGACCACAAAGAGTCAGACATGAAAGACCAACTGAGCACACACACACAGTATGAGTATGATCTCTTTATCTAAAGTAAATGTTTTTCTCAATGTTAATACTCACTGCATACTAAGTGGTCCCTAGAACCCTGAGAGAGAAATGTACATCTCTAAATACCTGAAGAGGAGGGAAGATTGAGTTACTGGGGGGCCTCTTGTCTATTAAGCAGAAGGAAACAGTACCAAATAAATGGTCTAAAAACTAGAAAGTGTTTGTGTGCTCTCTTTGAGACTATTAAAATTATATAGTGGCCTGAACAGATAACTGCACCTGTTACATATTCAAAATTTTGTTTGGAGAGAGAAATTTCTGCAGTAAAGACTCAGATGTGTTATGTCCAGTCACAAACAGCATTGGGAGTTTTTCTGAACCTGTGAATAAATAGACGTTTACTGTCTGCTGAAACTTGTGAAAAGTTATAAGGTAAAGACAATTGTAAATGGAATAAAATAAGAATGAAAAAAGATCCAAGAAATTAGTGGACAAGAAAAGGTGTATCCAATTATTGTTTCATATGGTAATCAGCATTAAATGTTAAATTTATTTTTTTATTTTTTATTTTTTTCTGCTCAGCTTTTTTTTTTTATTTTTAATTTTTACTTTACAATTCTGTATTGCTTTTGGCATAGATTGACATGAATCCACCACAGGTGTACATGCAATTTATAGGCATTCATATTGCAGTGCAAGAGATGCAGCAGAAGCCATGTGCTCGACCCTTGGGTCTGGAAGACCCCCTGGAGAAGGAAATGGCAACCCACCCCTGTATTCTTGCCTTGAAAAATCCTATTGACAGAGGAACTTGGCAGGCTACAGTCCATAGGGTTGCAGAGTTGAACTTGACTTAGCAACTAAACAACAATTATTAATCTACTTAAGATACTGGAAACTATATTTAAAATCAAAAGCATTTCACAAGAAAAAGGTACTTTTATTATTTGACAATGACGTATTGAAAAGTCACACAGAATTACGTGACAAATCTAACCTTTTCCTTGAAATATCAGACTGACCAACAAATTTTTAATACTCTATTTTCTGAAAGTAAGAAATAATCCTACACAGATGAGAGTTTTATTTCTTCTATTTAATTTGTTTAATCACTAGATAAAGCCACTTTGTCTTTGCTATTGAAAATATTCAACCATACATTGACATATATACTACCATATGTAAAACAGAGCTAGTAGGAACCTGCTGTATAACACAGAGAGCTCAGCTCAGTGCTCTGTGATGTCCTAGAGAGATGTAGTGGGCTGGGGGAGAGAGAATCAAGGAGCGGATATATGTAAACATATAGCTTTACATTTCATTGTACAACAGAAACTAACATAACATTGTAAAAAAATACTACTCCAATAAAAACAGAAAATATTCAATCATTAAGCAAATAGAAACATGAGCTGACTGATTTTGACAATAGGTTCTTAGGACTAAAAGCCTTCCACCTCCCAGAATACTGGAAATAAAAGCAAAGATAAACAAATGGGATCTAATTAAAATTAAAAGCTTCTGCAAAACAAAGGAAACTATAAGTAAGGTGAAAAGACAGCCTTCTGAATGGGAGAAAACAATAGCAAATGAAGCAACTGACAAACAACTAATCTCAAAAATATATAAGCAACTTATGCAGCTCAACTCCAGAAAAATAAACAACCCAATCAAAAAATGGGCCAAAGAACTAAATAGGCATTTCTCCAAAGAAGACATATGGATGGCTAACAAACACATGAAAAGATGCTCAACATCACTCATTATCAGAGAAATGCAAATCAAGACCACAATGAGGTACCATTTCACACCAGTCAGAATGGCTGTGATCCAAAAGTCTGCAAGCAATAAATGCTGGAGAGGATGTGGAGAAAAGGGAACCCTCTTACACTGTTGGTGGGAATGCAAACTAGTTCAGCCACTATGGAGAACAGTGTGGAGATTCCTTTAAAAACTGGAAATAGAACTGCCTTATGACCCAGCAATCCCACTGCTGGGCATACACACCGAGGAAACCAGAACTGAAAGAGACACATGTACCCCAATGTTCATCGCAGCACTGTTTATAATAGCCAGGACATGGAAGCAACCTAGATGTCCATCAGCAGATGAATGGATAAGAAAGCTGTGGTACATATGCACAATGGATGGAGTATTACTCAGCCATTAAAAAGAATAAATTTGAATCAGTTCTAATGAGATGGATGAAACTAGAGCCGATTATACAGAGTGAAGTCAGCCAGAAAGAAAAACACCAATACAGTATACTGACACATATATATGGAATTTAGAAAGATGGTAATGAAGACCCTGTATGCGAGACAGCAAAAGAGACACAGATATATAGAATGGACTTTTGGATTCTGAGGGAGAGGGAGAGGGTGGGATGATTTGGGAGAATGGCACTGAAACATGTATACTATCATGTAAGAAACGAAGTGCCAGTCTATGTTCGATACAGGATACAGGATGCTTGGGGATGGTGCATGGGGATGATCCAGAGGGATGATATGGGGTGGGAGGTGGGAGGGGGATTCAGGATTGGGAGCTCGTATACACCCGTGGTGGTTTCATGTCAATGTATGGCAAAACCAATACAGTACTGTAAAGTAAAATAAAGTAAAAATAAAATAAAAATAAATAAATAAAAGCCTTCTTAATGGAATGAGCTAGAGCTGGGAAAGGTAATGGCACTATTCAAATTGGGTGGGTATGCACCTCTCAACCCTGCTTTGCCTCTAAACCAGAAGTTATGACACAAAGTACATACTAGACAAGTCTAATAAATTACATTTATCTATAACACATTTGATTTCTTGGAAAAATACTCAAGACAATCAAGTCCTGCCAAGGTCTGAGTCTTCTTCTCTATAAAATTAAAGAACTTAGATAAGAGCTAAGAGTATATCTAATTTTATATACTACTTGCATAAAATAAGGAAGCAACTAACAAAAATATAATTAAATAAAAGTGTTAATATAGCATTAATTATTTAAGACTAACACAATAAGAATGCTAGATCACAGAGGGAGATTACAGTAACTATTGTGGACTAAATATGTGTGTACCCTCAAACACACACACCCAAACCCAACTTTGTACACACAGAAACATGTCCACACCATTCCTCCCTCTACACCTCCACCTGAGTCTCTCCATACACACAAACACACCTGTATCTCTACACACATATACCTGTCTCTGCCTACACACACCCTATCTACCCCTCTATATCCAAATCCCAGCTTCTCTACACACCCCCACACAAAAATCCCAGTCTTTGCACAGGCATACACAGACACAGTTAGACCTACACCACGTCTCTACCTTCACACACACTTAACTCTCCCTCCTTACACACAGCTCCTTCTCTCCCTCCACAACGTCGTCTCACCCTCAGCACTCTCTCACACACAGCTCTCCACACATACACACAGACCTCACCCAATCCTGTTTCTCCCTCCACACTCAGACAATAGTCTCTCTACACACACATCCACACATACCCCAGTAGCTACACACACAAAGAAATATACAGATACACACACTCATTTTTCCACACACTCACATTCACATCTCTAACTCGACACTCACACTCCAGTCTCTCCATACGTCCACGTGCAAACATCCACGTACCCATCTCTCCCTCTATACACATACCCCAGTCTATCTACATATACATACCCCTGATTCTCCTTTCACACTTACACAGGTTCAGATACACTTCTTTTCCTCCAGTCAAGCCCATCCCTGCCTGTCGGCATCCACACACACTCACTCACTCACACAAACCCATCTAACCCTCCACATGCACATCTCTTTTCCTCCACAGCCTCCTTCTCTCCCTCAACACAAATACACTTGCCTGTCTCCCTCCACACCCACCTCTAGTCTCTACAAACATAAGCACATAAGTAGCACCCCTCTCTCCCTCCACACGCATACCCTAGTCTCTCTCTACACACATGCACATCCCAGTCTCTCCAGACATACATACAACACACACCCCAGTTTCTCAAACACAAGCACCCACACTACATGTCTCATTCCAACACACAGCCCAAACTCTTCCCATTGCTCCCTTCACAGTCTGACCCCACCTCTCCCTCAACACACACAACCTGTTTCTCCATACCAAACAGCCATCTCTCCCTCCATAACACACCCCTGCCTCTATACCTCTATACCTATCTCTACCAACAAACACCCTCTTAACTCTCTCCACACCACCTCATCTCTCCACATACACACACAAACACAGAAATCCATCTTTCCACAGAGATCTATACTCATACCCATCTCAAATTCTACACCCACACCTCAGTGTCTCCATACACACACAGTCTACACACTTATACCTGTCTTTACCTACAACACAGCCTCTCTCCAAAACACCATCTCTACATATATACCACAGTCTCTCCACACATACACCCTAGTATCTCCACACACACAGACATGCACACAACCATCTGTCTACCCAAAACCCAATCTCTACACATACATACTACTTCCATCTTTCCAAACATCCACACCCATGTCTCTAACTCCACACCCAACCTCAGTCTCTCCATACAGACACATCAGTTCAGTTGCTAAGTCATGTCTGACTCTGCGACCCCATGGACTGCAGCACCCCATGCCTCCCTGTCCATCAGCAACCCCTGGAGTTTACTCAAACTCATTCCATCCCACTTCTGACAATGTTCTAGTTGTGGGCTTCCCTTGTGGCTCAACTGGTAAACAACGCACCTGCAATGTGGGAGACCTGGGTTTGATCTCTGGATTGGAAAGTTCCCCTGAAGAAGGGAAAGGCTACCCACTCCGGTATTCTGGCCTGAAGAATTCCTTGGACTCTATAAGTCACAGTCGCAAAGGGTCACAAAAGAGTCAGATACCACTGAGCGACTTTCACTTCCCAACTTAATGTACACATACATGCAAACACATAAACACAAGTCTCCCTCCATATGCACCCCAGTCTCTACAACCACACCCAGACTCCTGTTTCTCCTTCCACGCTTACATCTCAGTCTCTTCACACGAAAACACTCACCCATCTTTCCCTCACCTTCTTTTTTCTCCCTCCAAACCCACATCTCTCGCTCCATAACCCAACCCAGTCTCGACACAATCATACATACACCCCTATCCCCACAAACACCCATACCCCTCTCTCCTGCAACACCCCAATCTATGTCTGAACACTCACATGCACATGCACACACTCGTGCACACATACATGTATCTATCTACACATAGACATTCCCTACTCCACTAGTCTCCCTCAAACCCCCTTCTCTCCATCAACTCCCAAACACACCCATCCCTATACACACAGAGTTGTCTCTCCCTTTACATGCCTCCATTTCTCCTTCCACACCCCTCCAGTTCTCTCTCTACACCTCCATTGATTGAAATATACACCCCTTCTCTCTGATAAACTCAAAGCCCAGTTTATAAACAGACAAATACATACACATCAATTTCTCCACATGCTCACACCCCCATCTATCCCTCCACACACCTCTGGTCTCCCACACACACCCCAGTATATCCATACACAGCCCCCACATACCTTTATATATGTACTCACGCACATTCCAGTCTACACACACACACCCCACATCTATCCCTCCACACACACCATCCCACATTCTCCCATTTCTTCCTACACAAAATTTTGTCTCCCCCCAGATTCCCCATCTTTCAACACACATATAAATACCTATCCCTCCCTATAAACACACACTGCACAACTTCTCCTCTACATTTAAACTCCCGTCTCTCCCCCAATAATCACACCCCTGATAGTCTCCTCCACATAGACACACACCTGTTTTTCCATCCAAACACACAGCCCAGTCTATCCACACACATATTCTGCTCACCCTCCATAATCCCCAACTCACCCTCCATGTACACACACACCCAACTCACTGTACACACACACAAGCACACTCATCTCTCTCCACACCCACAAACTAGTCTCTAGAGATACATATACACACAAAAGAGCCATCTTTCCATAATCACAAACACCCACTCAGTCTCTCCCTCCACACCCCCAGTCTCTCATTACACTCACAAACACATCCGTTTCAGCCCCCACAGACATATAGTAGTCTCTCCCTGCACACATTTCCAGTCTCTACACACACACACACACATACACGACTCTTCCTCAATATCCACACCACAATCTCAACACACACACTCGCAAACACCATCTCTCTACACAAAAACTGCCTCTATTCCCCTCACCACACCACATTAGTCTCTATACACACACACCCCTGCAGCACCCACACATACACCCATCTTGCTCTCCACATGCAACAGACTCATCTCTATACACAGTCCCATCTTTCCCTCCACAATCTCATCTCCCTCCACACACACACAAACATATGTGCATCTCTACCTCTCTATCCCCACCTCTCCCTCCATGCCCACAGGCCACTTTCTGAACACACACACTCACACTTGTTTCTCCCTCCACACTCTCCCTGTTCCCTCCCTTCACATGCCTTTCCTCTATCCTACACACACACACACACACATACATATACATACATACATACATACATATACATGCCTGTCTCTCTCCATTCCCATCCCCAGTCTCTCCTAATACATCAACAAACACAAACCCATCTCTCCCTTCACACAAACACTCCAGTCTCTACATACACAGACCCATATCCTGTCTCACCCTCCTCACAACCATTTCTGTTTCCACAGATACAAACACAACCCATCTCTGTGCATCCCTGTCTGTACACCCACACACCTGCCTCTTCCTGCTCACCATCTCCTGAATCTCCCTCCACATCCCCTCATCTTCCCTTCCACACTGACACCCCAGTCACTCTGCACATACACACACATACATGTACATCAGTCTCTGCACACATGTACATACACACATACCCGTCTCTCCCTCCATATTGGCCCCCAGTCTACACATACAGAGACCAAAACCTCATCTCACTCCACACACACGACCCCACATTCTCCTCATGTCTTGCTACACACATACCTGTGTCTCTGTTCAGACCACCCCATCTCTCAACATGCTCATACCCCTGTCTCCACACACACACACACACACACACACACTTGTTTCTGCTTGAAAATACATTGTATTCCTTGCTAACACACCCCATCTCTACCCTTGTCTCTCCAAACACACACATGCAAACATGTACATACCCATTTCTTCCTCTACACACCTACCCCAGTCTCTCTACATATACAGACCCATTTCTCCTTTCACACTTAGGAAGACACAGATACACTTCTGCTCACAGATACACTGTTCTCCCTTCATAGTCAACCCCATCTCTACACACACACACACACACACACACGTCTCTGCATCCACACATTTCCCAATCTCTCTCTTACACACAAACCCATCTAACATTCAATGTGCACATCTTCTCTCCCTCCACAGCCTCCTCTCCTTCAACACACACACACACACACACACACACACACACCATTTTCCTTCTACATTTTCCCTGTTTTCTCATTCTACCCTACCACCCAACTTCTCCTGCACACACATGCCATCTCTAATACACACACATACACAGGTCTGTCTCCCTCTACACTCATCCCCAGTCTCTCCACACATAAAAACACACCCCTCTCTCCCTCAACACACATACACTCTACACACACACATCCCAGTCTCTCTTGATAAATAAACACACACCCCAGTCTCTCAAAAACACGTCACCACACTTTATCTCATTCCAGCATGCACCCCCAGACTCCTCCCTTTTCTCCCTCCACATTCTCACCACATTCCTTCGTAAACACCCAGATTCTGTCTCTCCATACAAAATACCTATTTCTCCCTCCTTAACACACTCCTGTATCTGCAACATACACCTCTCTTTACCTACATACACCCCCTTATCTGTCACCACACCTCCTAGTCTCTCCATACACACAAACACAAATCCATTTCCAGAGAAACCCGTCAGTCCAGTTCAGTCGCTCAGTCGTGTCCGACTCTTTGCAACCCCATGAACTGCAGCCCGCCAGGCCTCCCTTACCATCACCAACTCCTGGAGTTCACCCTAACTCAAGTCCATCGAGTTGGTGATGCCATCCAGCCATCTCATCCTCTGGCATCCCCTTCTCCTTCTTTCCCCAACCCCTCCCAGCATCAGAGTCTTTTCCAATGAGTCAACTCTTCGCATGAGGTGGCCAAAGTACTGGAGTTTCAGCTTTAGCATCAGTCCTTCCAATAAACACCCAGGACTGATCTCCTTTAGGATGGACTGGTTGGATCTCCTTGCAGTCCAAGGGACTCTCAAGAATCTTCTCCAACACCACAGTTCAAAAGCATCAATTCTTTGGCACTCAGCTTTCTTCACAGTCCAACTCTCACATCCATACCTGACCACTGGAAAAACCATAGCCCTGACTAGACAGACCTTTTGTTGGCAAAGTAATGTCTCTGCTTTTTAATATGCTGTCTAGGCTGATCATAACTTTCCTTCCAAGGAGTAAGCGTCTTTTAATTTCATGGCTGCAATCACCATCTGAGGTGATTTTGGAACCCAAGAAAATAATGTCAGCCACTATTTCCACTGTTTCCCTATCTATTTGCCATGAAGTGATGGGACCAGATGCCATGATCTTTGTTTTCTGCATGTTGAGTCTTAAGCCAGCGTTTTCACTCTCCTCTTTCACTTTCAACAAGAGGCTCTTTAGTTCCTCTTCACTTTCTGCCATAAGGGTGGTGTCATCTGCATATCTGAGGTTATTGATATTTCTCCTAGCAATCTTGATTCCAGTTTGTGATTCTTCCAGCCCAGCGTTTCTCATGATGTACTCTGCATAGAAATTAAATAAGCAGGGTGACAATATATAGCCTTGACATACTCCTTTTCCTATTTGGAGTCAGTCTTTTGTTCCATGTCCAATTCTAACTGTTGCTTCATGACTTGCATATAGGTTTCTCAAGAGGCAGGTCAGGTGGTCTGGTATTCCCATCTCTTTCAGAATTTTCCAGTTTATTATGATCCACAGTCAAAGGCTTTGGCTTAGTCAATTAAGCAGAAATAGATGTTTTTCTGGAACTCTCTTGCTTTTTCCATGATCCAGCGGATGTTGGCAATTTGATCTCTGGTTCCTCTGTCTTTTCTAAAACCAGCTTGAATATCTGGAAGCTAATGGTTCACGTATTGCTAAGGCCAGGCTTGGAGAATTTTGAGCATTACTTTTCTAGCATGTGAGATGAGTGCAATATACCCATCTCTAATACCACATCCACACCTCAGTCTCTCTGTACACACACATACAACACACACACAACCCCATCTCTACATACACTTTCCCACACAACCCCATCTCTCCTTTCCCCCATCTATCTCTCTGCACACACACAAATATATACAAATGCCTCTCTCTGCCTTCACACTGCCCCCATCTCTCCCTTCACCACACCTCTTCTCTACCCACATACTTCTGTCTCTACACACACAGCCTGTCTCTCCACAACCCCCAGTATTTCCACTTACTCTCTAGTATCTCCACACTCACCCTGCCATATCTGCACACATACAGACATCCACACAACCATATCTCCAAACACATACCCAGCTCTCTCCACACACAGACACACACATACATATACCCATCTATCCACACAGACACTCATTTCCACATTTCTAACTTCACACTCAACCTCAGATTCTTCATACACACAAATGCAAACACAGCTTACCCCATCTCCCTCCATGCACACCGCAGTCTCTACACACACACACAGACACCCGTGTTTCTCCTTCCACACTCACATCTCATTCTCTGGACACAAGCACTCACATTCATCTTTCCCTCCACACCCCAACCCAGTCTCTACACACTTAAACACACACACCCATCCCCCACAATCACAAATACCAATGCCCCATCTCTCCTTCTATATCCCCAATCTCTCCCTCTCCATGCACACAAATATCACTCCATACACGTACCTCCTGTCTCTATACACACACACCCATCTGTATTCCACACAGAGACATCCCCTACTCCCCTTCATAAAACCCTTCTCTTCCTCAACTCCCCCTGCCAACTGATCTCTACAGATAGAGACATGTCTCTCCCTCCACACCACTCTAGTAGTCTTTCTATACCCACAACCCCGTCACTCAAAACCTACAGACAGAAAACACACTTGTCTTTCATCCATACTCAGATCCCAGTCTCTCACATATGCATCCGTCTTCCACACACGTACACACACACATCAATCTACCTGTGCTCACACACTCACATAAGTCTCTGCACATGCAACACGTATGCGTATCTCTCCACATGCAACACACATACACACCCCTGTCTATCCGTCTCTACATACCTCTCGTCTGTCCACATACACATCCATCTCTCCCTCCATATCACCACCCAGTGTCTACCTCCACACCCACAGACACCCCAGTTTTCACAAATACAACCTGTCTCCCTCCACACACATACCCTAGTCCCTCAGTCCACACCAATCCTCCAGTCTCCCCACCAAAACACACACACACACACCATTCTCTCCCTCCTCATACATCACCATCTCTTCATCCACATATACACATACTCATCTCTACACACATACACCTGTTTCTTTCTATACCCACATGCCACTCTTTCCACACTTATCCACATCTCCAATCTATCCCTTGTGCACACCCACACACTAACATTCCATTCTCCATACACACAAACACACAAACACACACCCGTCTCTCCCTTCACACAAACATCCCCAGCTCTCACTCCAGAAACACCTCCCTCTGCACACACCCCTCTCTAAACATGCACAAACACATGCACACACACACACCAGTCTCCACATACAAACACACAGCACAGACTCTCCATACACACACACACACAGACCCACACCCCACATTGCTCCCTCAAGACACTCAAATTGCCTCTCCCTCTGAACATACACCAATCTCTCTACACAGAGATGCCAGTCTCTCTGCAAGGGCAAACACCTACAGATCCCAGTCTCTACACACACAAACTTACACACATATACCACATCTTTCTTTTTACGCAGTCCCCCATCTCTCCCTATACACACACACACACATCTCCAAGTACACGCCCCGTCACTCAACACGCCCCAAACCCAGTCTCTAAACACACAGAACCAAGTCTCTCTACATACACACACCCACACACCAACACCTCCACACACACACACATCCATCTGTCCCTCTACACATCTCCCTTCTTACCACAAACACACTCCCATTTCTCCCTCGACATTTAAACCCTATTCCACACACACAACCCTGCTTCTCCTTTTATACTCATACCACAGTCTCTCCATACACACTAACACATACACAAATCCATTTCTCAGCACACACAAACATTCACACCCCTGTCTCTCCCTTCATACTCCCTCCTGAATCTCATTCCACAACTTCAGCTCTCCTTTTATACCCCCTAGTGGTTCAACACATACACACACCGCCACCACAATCTCCACACACACACACACACACACACACACACTCACACACACTCACTCTCTACCCTGAATCTCCCTCCACTCTCCCCATCTCTCCCTTAACACACATACCTTCAACTCTCTGTCAATACCACTCTGGCTCTCCCTCCATACAGACAACCCAGTCGCTTGACACACAAACATAAACATATCTCTTCATCCACACTCAGAACCAAATATCTATACACACATTTCTCCACAGAAACACACTCCCCAGTTTCTATACTCACACACACACATAAACACACAGTCTTCTCTCCATACAACTAAAACTCACACCCCATCTCACACCCTCATCTGCCCTTCCCATTCACTCTGTCCCTCCTTGCAAACATCAATCTCTCCCTACACACACACAACCCTTTTCCCTCCCCACAACTTCCATCTCTCCCTCTACAAACATATACACCCACACACACACACACACACCAACACACACCAATACTCTGGTTTTCCCTCTACACCATCCCCATCTCTTTCTCCATCCCGAATCTCTCCCTATACACACACATATACATATCTCTCCCTCCAAATATAACATAGTCTTTCCCCATTCATATCCACACAAACACATAGCATAGTCTATCCACGCATGCACACACACACACATGCTCACAAATACAGAGCCCAGTGTCTCCAGACACACACACAGACCCACACCACATCTCTGCCTTTATTCATCCACACCCTTCTCTCAAAAAGGATATGCAAACCCCATTTCTTCACACTCAAATTTATACCCACAATCCTGTCCCTCTCTCCTCAAACACATCCCAGTTAATACACACATACACCCATCTCTCCTTTCACTCACTCACCCTGACACTCCCTCCCTACACAACAACCACTTTGCTACACAAACACACCTCCATATAACCTCATTTCTCCCTGCACATCCCACATCTTTTTCTCTACAGACACACACATGACTCTCCTCCAAACACAATCCAGTCTCTCCACACATATACCAGTCTCTCCACAAGTGCATGCAGACACTCATACAGACCCACACTGGATCTCTCCCTTCACACAGACTCACTCCTTTCTATCCCCATACACAGAAACACACATACAGTCATCTTGGCTTTCACCCTCTCCTTCACTCAGCACATCCATCTCTCTGCACGTATACACACATCTCCCTCAACAACCCCTTTCTCACTCTCAACACCCATACACACTCTTTCCACATGCACATGCACCAACACCCAGTAACACCTTGTTTCTCTATCCACACCCTCATTTCTCCCTACACACACACACACACACACAGACACACACACCCTTTTTTCCTACACACACACACCCATCTCTCCAAAAATACACCCAAACCTTATCACTCCACACAAGCATGCCCACAACCCTGACCCTTCCTCCACACCCCCACCAAGTCTCACACACCCAAAGAGAAACATTCATCTCTCCCTCCACTCACTCACTGCCCCCACATAAAGCAACCTATTCTCTACATATACACACTCCTACACAAACTCGTCTCTCCCTCCACCCAAAAACACACATGCAGCACATTTATCCCTTTATACCCTCACTCTTTCACACCCACAACTCAGTCTCTACATGCACACTCTAATATGTCTATCCTTCAAAACACACACACACACACACACACTCCCTTCCTTCACATCCCTCAATTCATCCTAAACATCAACACATACAATTCTCCGTACACACACACACACATGCCGACACAACCCCTGGTCTCTTCATACACACACACACACTTCTCCTTTCAAACATACCCCAGTCTCTACACACACACACAAACACATATTCACACCCCTTTCTTTCCACATTTACATAATGACACAACCCAGTCTCTTCATGAAAACACACATACAGACCCACATTGGGTCTCCATCCACAAACACCCCCCTTACAGTCCCCCATCTCTTTTCACACACTCGTCTCTCCTGTTAGACGCACGAATTGCTTTCTACCTACACACACACACACACATAAACCAGTCTTTCCACATATGCACACCCCCAAAGAAGACACAAACAGCTCCTCTCCTTCCACACACACCCCCAACAACCATCTCTCCCTATACCCACATTATGTCTCTCTACACGTACTCCCCCATCTCTTCCTCTACACTTACACACAAATCTCTCCCCACACACTCACATATCTCCCTCTACACTCATAATTTAGTCTCTATACCTACTCCATTACTCCACATATAAAACATCCATACATCTTTCTCTCCCTTCCCACACTGCCAAATATCCCTCTACATACTCCTGGTTCTCCTTCCACAAACTCTCCTGGCTCTTCCTCCACAACCCCAATCCCTCTTCCACACAAACCGTAGTCTCTACACACAAACACACACACAAATCTGTCTCTCCCTCCACACACACACACACCCCCACACACACCCCAGTCTCCCCACACACACTAACACATACACACACAAACCCATCTATCACTCCACAGACACACACCTGACTCTGCCTCCAAAACTCCTGACTCACCCTAAACTCCCTCACATGTACCATTACACACACACACTGATATCATGGTCTCTCCCTAAACACGTCATCCCTCCCTACACAATCAGATACACACATCTCTCCCTCCAAACACATCCCACTCTTTTCACATACATACACACCACACCCCTGTTTCTCTGCATGTGCACACAAATGCAACCAGTCTCTACACACAGACACTCTTCTGTCTCTTCTCCATACATCCTAATCTTTCCTTCCACATTCACCCTATGAAACTGCTGATCTCTCCATACACACACACACACACACACACACACACACACCCCTTTTCTCTCCCTCTTTGCACCTCCTCTGTCTCTCTCTACACAAACACACATGCCCACCTTTAACTCCACACCAACATTCCAGTCTCTCCACACCCATGCAAACACAGAAAACCATATCTTGCCTACACCCATTTCTATTACACACACACACTAACATACTCACACATACATACCTGTGTCCATATACCAAAAAACTACCCCCCTGACTCTTTCCATACAACCTGATATCTCCTTCCTCATTCAACTTGTCTCTTCCTGCAACCACCAATCTCCCCCTACACACAGAGAGACACACAACCCTTTCTCCCTCCCTACACCTCCCATCTCTCCTTCTACACGTACATACACACACAATCCTATCTCTGCCTTCACAATATGCAACACACTCAACACCTCCATACATTCATCTCTACACACACAGCAACACACACTGACACCCTGTCTCTCCCTCTATACCCCCCATCACTCCAAAACCCATCTCTCTCCACACCCATATCCCCATCTCTCCCTAAACACAAACCAACTCCTTCTCTACACACACCCCACAAAACCCCATATCTCCCTTTACGCCACGTCTCTCCCTCAACACACACCTCTTTCCCTCCAAAGACATCCCAGTCTCTCCCCACTCATAGCCACACAAACATACACCACAATCTATTCACACACAAAAAAACATACCCAACTCTGTCCACATGCTCATAAACACACATAGAGCCCAGTCCCTACAGACATGCACACACACATACACATAGACCAACACTATCTGTCACTCCATCCATAAACACTTTTCTCTTCAAAACATGCAAACACCCCATTTCTCCACACATACAAATGCACACACACTGCATTCCTGTCTCCCCAAACCCACCCAGTATATCCATACATACAAATACTCGTCATCTCTCTCTATTCACTCCAGCACATGCTCCATCCACAACTCTGCCTTTTTTACACAGACAAAGCTCTATATAACCCTGTATCTCCCTTAACACCCTCCACATCTATCCCTCTACACACACATACACACAAGACTATCCTCGAGACATAATCCAGTCTCTCCACATATGCACACAGACACCCACAGACCAGTTTCTACATACATGCAGACCTACACTGGGTCTCTCCCTTCACATACTCCCCTCCACTATCCCTTCACAAACACATACACACACCCTCTTCCTCCTTACTCAGAAACACATACACAGAGACATACACTCATCTTTGCCTCCACACCCCCAGCCACTTACCACACCCGTCTCTCCACACACATCTGTTTCCACACACACACACACACTCCTCTGTCTGTCTCTCTGTCCCTCATCTGTCCTTCCACACCACTCTGGCTCTCACTTCAAATGGAAAACCCTGTCACTTGTCACAAAAATGCATCCACATCACTCCATCCACACTCACATTCCAGTCTCTACACATACAGACACACGCTTGTGTCTCCACACAAACACACTCCCCAGTCTGTACACACACACACTCTTCATACACCCAAAACCTTCACCCCCATCCCTCCTTCCCATTTACATTGTCTCTTCATGCAAACATCAATCTCTCCCTACATGCCTTCCACACACAACCCTTTTCTCTTTACTCACACCTCCTTTCTCTTCCTCTACACACACACACACAACCACACCTCTTTAAATCCACACCCATATGCCTGCCTCTCCTTACACACACACACACCCCATCTCTCCCTCCACAACACTTGCCTGACCCTTACCACCCACCTATATGCAACTCACCACACACACATACATACCCTGATACACACTGAACCCCTGTCTCTCCTCTACCCCTTATCACTCTCTCAAACACACATACACACAATTCTCCTTCCAAACACAACCCAGTCTCTCTCAACACATACCCACATATTAACACACACCAATCTACCCATACACATGCACACATGCACATACACACACACACGTCTCTCCCACATGCTCACAGACACAGAGTCCAGTGTCACTGGACATATCAAAAGACCCACATTGCTCTTCTGCCTCCATCCATACACAGCCATCTCTCTAAAAACACAACACAGACTGTATTTCTTCCCACACAGAGTTACATCCATGTCCACTTCACTTTCTAGAATCCTACCCCAGTCTATCCACACATACACACACACACAGATCTCCCTCTACTCACTTTGACACATGCTACATTCACAAGTATGCATTCTCTACACAAACTCACCCGCATATAACCGGGTCTCTCACTCCACATCCCACATCTCTCACTGTACACATACATACATGACTCTCCTCCAGACAAAATCCAGTCTCTCCACATGTGCACACAAACACACAAAGAGCTCAGTTTCTACACACACACAGACAGATCCATACCATGTCTCTCCTTCCACATACTCCCAACATCTCTCTCTTCCTCTCCATCCGCATACACACATCCCTTCACACCCTATCTCTGCCTCTACACATCTCCTATCTCTCTGTGCACACACATCTCTCTCATTTACACTTCAGTCTCTCCACACATGCACACACTTGTTTCTCCCTCCACACTCATACCCCAGTCTCAACATACACACAAACACATACACATGCACTTGTCTCTTCACATACACAAAAGTGCATAAGCCTCTCTTCCTCCACATGCCACCTAAATCTCCTTCCACATCCCCTCATTTCTCTCTCCACAACCACAATCTACCTCTGTCCACACACACACACCAACACACAAACCAGTCTCTCTCCACAACCCCGTCTCACTCACAACCCAGCACCCAGCTCTACACACAAACACACATACACACACACCCTGACATATACTGACACCCTGTCTCTCACTCCATACCCATAACCTCATCTCTCCATAAACACAAAACATCCCCTTCTCAATACACACACCTCATACAACCCTGTTGCTCCTTTCATACCCCTATTACTCTCTACACACACACACACTTCTTTGTCTCCAAACACACCCCAGTCTGTCCCCCCACACACCTACCAGTCTGTACATCCAAGCACACATGCACCAATATCTCCCCATGTGCTCACAAATATACACAGAGCCTAGGGTCTACACAAACATACATATATACTGTGTTTCTTCCTCAAGACATACACCTTCACAATAGCCCATCTCTCCCTTCTACACCCACATACCCATTTGTTTCTCCCTACCCACAAACATCCCAGGCTCCATACAAATACCACAGTCTTTCCAAACTGTGTCTCTCTTTTCACACACATACACACACACACACACACACACACCTCTCTCCCTCTACACATCAACTGTCTCTTCAAATACACACACCCACCTCTCTCTCCACATGTACAACCCAGTTTCTCACACACAATCTTTGTCCTGTTTCCCCCCCACACACATACAAACACATCTCTCTCCACACACAGCCAAAACCATACATCCATCTCTCCCTCCACTCCCTGCCTAAATTTTCCTCCATATCCCCATTCTCTTTCCTTCCACACCCTTGCTCTGTCTTCCTCCACACAGTCCTCCCATCTGCCCCTACACACAGACACCAGTCTCTCTCCACAACCCTACCATCGGTCCCTCCACATTGACACTCCTGTTGTCCACACATGCAGACACCCACAATACCAAAACACTCACTCCAATCTCTACATACAAACACACACAACCCAGATTCTACACACATCTGACTCTTCCTCCACCCCCCACACCATCTTTCCCTCCAAACACTTAAACTCTAACTCTCTCTCTGTCCACATGCTCACAGACATATCTCTCCTTCCACCCACAAATGTCCAACTCCAAAAATACTTGTAAAACCATTTTTTCCACACACCAATACACCTGTACCCATTTCTCTCTCCACAACCCCACTCCAGTCTATCCACACATACACAAACCCAGAAATATCCATCTCTTTCTCCACTGAAAGAGACACTGCCTCCATACACAACTCCTTGACACATCCTCCATATACAACTCCTTCTCTACATGAACATATCCATGCAACCCTGTCTGTCGCTCCAAATCCCACACCTCTCCCTCTACAGACACATACACACACAACACTCCTCCAAACAATCCACTCTCTCCACACACACAGCCACAAATTTCTTCACACGCACACATAAGCACACCCACAGCCCAGTCTCTACAAACACACACATACTTGCTCCTTTCTTCCTTCTTACAAAGAGACACAGACACTCATCTTTGCCTATATGACACTATCACTCACTACACCCATCTCTACACACACATGTACACACACCCATTTCTCCTTCCACACACAAACACACACATGTTTTTCTGTGTCTCTCTATGTCCCCCATCTGTCTCTCTCCACACTCGTTTCTACACACACGCACGCACATACACGTCTCTCCACATAAACACAGACTCCCTCGTCTCTACATAGCACACACACACTCATCTCTCTGTACACTGAGAAAACAAACCCTGTCTCTTTTTGCAAATATCTCCATCTCTCCTTCCAGTTCACAGTCCCTTCCTGCAACAACCAAACTCTACTTACATACACACAAACACACAAAACCATCCCTCCCTCTACACACATGCCTCCCTTTACCCACATGCCTCCCACTACACACATCCTTCTCTCCTTCTTCAACCACCATATCACCCTTAACACCCACATACACTCAACTGTCCACACATACACACACACTGACACATATTGACCTTGTCTCTCCCTTCATCCATCATCTTTCCCTCTATACACACATAGATACGTCTCTCCCTCCCTCCAAACATACCCCAGTCTCTCTCAACACTTAACCACACAAACACAACCAAGTCTCTCCATGTCCTCACAAACACACAGAAACTGATATCTCCAGACTCACACACAAACCCACACTGCATCTCTGCCTTCTCGCCCACATACCCATTTCTCTAGTAACATATGCAAACCCCTTTTCTCCACAATGAAAATTAAACCCATGCCTCCCCACCCCAGTCTATCCACACACATACACACAAATACCCATATCTCCATTCACTCCCTCATACTGACACTCCTTGCGTAGAAAACAATCTTTTCAGAACAAACATACCCCCTTACAATCCTGTCTCCACACCCTACATCTCTCCCTCTACACACACGTGTATCTGACTTGACTCTACTTCAAGCACAATCCGTTCTCTCCACACACACACACACACACACACACACACACACACACACACACCATTCTCTCCACATGGGCATGCAAACACACACACACACACACACATCCCAGTCTACACACACAGAACCACGCTGCATCTCTCCCTCTACACAGTGCCCCCTCCCTCCACATATACATAAACCCTTTTCTTCCTCCACGTACAAAAACACAAACATGCAAATATACACCCATCTCTACTTCCACAGTCCCCATTACTCACAGCATTCACACACATCTCTACAGACACAGCACAGTCTACACATATGTGCACACACACATGGCAGTCCCCACACACATACACACCCTATAGCCTCCACACAATCAGAGACTGCAGTAACCCCCACATGCACACTATTCTCTCCACATACATGCACACACTCCCACAAAGACCCAAACCATGTCTCTCCCTCCATCACACACACTCAAACACTCCCTCTACAGATGTCTTCACATACCCCATCTCTCTCTCCAGAGACAACCAAACCCTCTTCTGTCTTCTTCCATACTCCACCTGAATTTTCTTCCAAATCCACCCATCTCTCCTTCCACACACACAATCCTGTCTCACCCTCCACATTCTGTCTCACCCAAAGACAGTCCCTGTACCCACAGATAGTCAACTTTCCACAAACATAGACACTCTTTCTTTCCCTCTGCACCCTCATGTCTCCAAACATAGAAACACATCCATTTCTGCCTCCATACACACACAACTGTTTCTCCAAAACACATGCAAACCCCCATCTCTCCACACACATAACTGCACTCACTCCCAATTCCTCCCACCACAACACTTCCCAGTCCACACATGGTAACACACACACACAAACACACTAGAACACACACAAACACACTAATCTCTCCACACAGACACTACATGCACATCTCTAACTCTTCTCTCAACCTCCATATCTATGTACACACACAGATACACACCTCTCCACACCCACATATAAATACATGCATCTCAGCCCCTGCACACGCACACACACACACACAGAAACAAAAAACACCCATCTGTCCCTCCACTCATTATCCAGACACTCCCTCCATAAGCAACAACTCTTTCTCTACACAAACACACTCCCATATAACTTTTTTTCTCCTACCACATCCCATATCTCTCCCTCCACAGGAACATACACAACTCTCTTCCAAAAACATTCCAGTCTCTCTACAAACATGCCAGTTTTTCCACATGCACACATAAACACTCCACCCATTATTTACACACACACACAAACAGAAACCCACACCTTATCTTTTCCTCCACACATTCCCCTTCACTTCCCACCCACAATCCTTCCTTTCCCCATGCACAGAAATACAAACACAGACATACACCCATCTCTGCCTACACATCCCCCATCACGTACCATACCAAAACCCAACTCTCCACACACATGTGTGTCTCCCTCCACAATCCCTGTCTCACCCTCAGTACCCACACAAACTCAACTCTACACGCATGCACATGCACTAACACACAATAATGCACTATCTCTCCCTCCTTACCCCCATCTCTTCCCACACATACCCACGTCTCCAAAAACACACCCAAACCCTATCACTCCTTACAAGCACGCCCACAACCTTGTTTCTCCCTCCACATCCCCTTCCACACACAGACACTCGTCTCTCCCTCCACTCACTCACCCCCATCTTTTTTCTCTGTATACAACATCCTCTTCTCTACACACACACACACACACACCCAAGTGTGTCTCTCCATCCATACACACACACACGTCTCTCTCTGTGTCTTCATCTCAGTCTTCATACCACACCCCAGTCTCTGCATTCACACTCACACTCTAAAATGTCTCTTCCTCCACAGACACACACCCATTTCTCTTCCCAAAAGCCCCTACTATTGTACTGTACTGTGTGTGTGCTCAGTCATGTCCAACTCTTTTGTGACCCCATGGACTATAGCCCACCAGGCTTCTCTGTCCATGGGATTTCCCAGGCAAGAATACTAGAGTGAGTTACCATTCACTCCTCTAGGGGATCTTCCTAACCCAGAGATCAAACCCACATTTCCTGACTGCATCTCCTGCATTGGTAGGTGGGTTATTTAACATTTGAGCCACCTAAAAATCTCAATTCACCCTAAATACCCACATACCCAACTCTCCATACATACACACAGCAACACACACCAATACCCTCTCTCTCCCAACACATCCCCATCTCTCACTCCAAAAACACATAGGCACATCTCTATATTCAAACATGCCCCAGTCTCTCCACACACAAATCTGTCTCTGCATAGGTACATAATCACATTCTCTAGTTCTCCACAAAAACACATAAAGACCTACATTGTGTCTCTCTATCCACAAACACACCCACCACTCCCTCGTCTCTCCCTATACATACACACTCCTTTCTACCTCCACACACACACAGACACAAACCAGTCTCTTCATATACACACACACCAGTCTCTCCACATTCATATGCATAGATCCACACCCAAAAAGAAAGAAATAGCCTCTTTCCCTGATCACACACACGTCCGCAGCACCCATTTCTCCCTATACCTACCTGATGACTCTCGATGCACAGACACCTCCGTCTCTCCCTCCACATTTATACCCTAGTCTCCATACACACACACACACCCTATCATAACAAACACAGAAACACCCACAAATCTTACTCTCCCCCCACATTCTACTCTCTCTCCTTCCATAAACTCCTGGCTCTCTTTCCACAACCCCAGTCTCTTCCTCCATACACACACCCTTATGTCTACACACAAACATACACACAAAACCATTTCTCCCTCCACACACACACCACATGCCTGACTCTCCCTCCAAAACTCCCGACTCACCCTAAGTACCTTCACACACAATACAGACAACTTTCCATGCACATACCTACTCCCTGTCAGCTCCCTCCAGACACATACCACACTCTCTACACACACAAACATCTCCAGTTCTCCACACACACACAAACATGTGTATAGTCCAGTCTCTCCCTACACATAGGTAGACCCACACTCTGTCTCAACCTCCAAACACCCACACACCCACACACACCTTCAACTAACACACTTACCTTCTCTTCAGACACACACCCCCATTTCTGCATCCAAATTTCCACTGCAGTCTCACCACATGTACTTGCACCCCTGTTGTTTCTCCCCTCACACTTACACCCCAGTCTCTCCACATGCATAAAGACACACAACACTTCTCTCCCTGTCCACACCACCCTTCTCTCCTTCTGCACATACACAGACACAAACCCAGAAACATCCATTCTGCTTTCACTCACTTACCCTCCATACGCTCCCTCCATACACAGCTCCTTCTCTATTCAAACGTACCGCCATACAACTGTGTCTCCCCGTCCACACCCCACATCCCTCCTGTAGACAAATACACCCATGACTCTCCTCCAAACACAATCCAGTCTCTCCACACATGTACATAAGCACACGCAGTACAGTCACTCCACACACACAATCACATACAGACCCACACCATGTTTCTCACTCCACACACTCCCCCTGCTCCCTACACATGCATACCTTTCTCCATGTAGAGAAGCACACACATACACATAGAGACACATACTCATCTCTGTCTCCACACTCCCCCATCACTTAGCATACCCGTAGCTGTCTCTGTGCACACATATGTGTCTCCTCCACAAACTCCATCTCACCCTCAATATCCACACCCAACTTTCCACACACAGAGACACCAACACACAGTAACACATTGCCTTTCCTTCCACACCCCCATCTCTCCCCGCATATACACATACCTTTTCTCTCCACATTTGTTGTCCAGCTCAGTCATGTCCAATTCTTTGCCACCCCGTGGACTGCAGCATGCCAGGATTCCTTGTCCTTCATTATCTCTGGGAGTATGTTCAAGCTCATGTCCATTGAGTCAGTGATGCCATCCAACCATCTCATCCTCTGTGGTCACCTTCTCCTCCTGCCTTCAATGTTTCCCAGCATCAGGGTCTTTTCCAATGAGTCAGCTCTTTGCATCAGGTGGTCAAAGTATTGGAGCTTCAGCTTCAGCATCAGTCCTTCCAATGAGTATTCAGTGTTGATTTCCTTTAGGATTGACTATTTGCTCTCCTTGCTGTCCAAGGAACTCTTAAGAGTTTTGTCCAGCACCACAGTTCAAAAGGATAGGTTCTTCGGCTATCAGCCTTCTTTATAGTCCAGCTCTCACACCTGTGCATGAACACTGGAAAAACCATAGCGTTGACTAAATGGACCTTTGTCAGAAAAATGATGTCTCTATTTTTTAATATGCTGTCTAGGTTTGTCATAGTTTTTCTTCCAAGGAGCAAGCATCTTTTAGTTTCATGGCTACAGTCACCATCTACAGTGATTTTGGAGCCCAAGAAAATAAAGTCTCTCACTGTTTCCATTGTTTCTCCATCTATTTGCCGTGAAGTGATGGGAACAGATGCCATGATCTTAGTTTTCTCAATGTTGAGTTTTAAGCCAAGTTTTCCACTCTCCTTTTTCACCCTCATCAAGAGGCTCTTTTGTTCCTCTTTGCTTTCTATCATTAGGCTGGTGTCATGTCCATATCTGAGGTTATTGATATTTCTCCCAGTAATCTTGTTTCCAGCCTGAGTTTTATAGAGTCTCCACATATACACACACACATATCTCTCTCTAAAAACACACCCAAACCTCATCACTCCACACAGCACATCCTCAACCCTTTCCCCCCCTCTACACCCCTACCCAAGTTACTCCACATATACAAACACTTATTTCTCCCTCCACACATCCCTATGTCTCTCTCCACACACACAATTGTTTCTCCCTTCACACACACACACTCCATTTCTCCCTCCACATACACACGGCATGTCTCTCCCTCTGTATCCTCTCTCTCCATTCACCCACTCACCTCAGTCTCTCTCTACACACACACACATTTCCACCGTGGCCTCTCCACACACACACACACACACACACACACACACACACACTCAAATACACTCCCCATTCTGCACACACACAGACACACACTCAACCTTCCATACACTGAAAACCCAGACACCTCCTCTGTCCATCCACATTCACCCAGTCTATCCTGCAACCACCACACACACACATGCACACACACATGCACACACACACACATACACACCCCTACACCTTCTCTCCCTCTTCAGACCTCCCTCTCTCTCTCCATACACACACACCCAGAAGAATCCATTCTCCCTCCACTCACTCATTCTGACACTCCGTGTATATACAACTCCTCATCTACACAAACACGCCCTCATACAACCCTCTCTCTCCCTTCACATCCCACGTCTCTCCCTCTACAGACACATACACACACGACTCTCCTCCAAACACAATCCAGTCTTTCCACGTGTGTGGAGACACATGCACATACGCATACATACAGCCCAATCTTTACAGACACATACACCACATCTCTCCCTCCCTCCACTCACTCCCCACCTTTCTCCCCAAAGATACACACTCCTTTCTTCCTTCACACACAGGAACATACACACAAACATACACCAATCTCTGCCTCCACACACCCTTTCTCTCAGTCACACCCATCTCTACACACCCACATCCCAGTATCCATGAACATCAGTTCACATCAGTTCAGTTCAGTCTCTCAGTTGTGGCCGACTCTTTGCAACCCCATGAATCGCAGTACACCAGGCCTCTCTGTCCATCACCAACTCCCGGAGTTTATTCAGACTCACGTCCATCGAGTCAGTGATGCCATCCAGCCATCTCATCCTCTGTCGTCCCCTTCTCCTCCTGCCCCCAATCACTTCCAGCATAAACCCCCCACAAAGACCCAAATTTTGTCTCTCCCTCCACACACACCTTCACACATCTCATCGCTTCGTCTACACATCTCCCATCTATCCACACCAAGCACCCCATCTCTCCTTCCACCTTTTACTTCAGTCTCTACACACACACACACACACACACACAATCTGTTTCTCTCGTACACTCATCCCCCAGTCTCTATACACACACAGACACATATACCAATCTCTCTATTTACATAAAAATCCAAGTTGCTTCTTTCTCCACACCCCACCTTCTCTCCCTCCACATCCCACTGTCTCTCCCTACACTCTCAGATACACACATCTCTCCCTCCAAATACATCCCAGTCTCTCTACTCACACAAACACATACACACACATGCTGTCTCATTCTCCACATCTCATCTCCTCTTCTACACCCTCCCATGGCTCAGCACATCCACAGCCCAGTCTCTAAATACATTCAGACAGACACACACACATACCCCAGTCTCAATACACAAATGTACTCTGACCATATTCTATACATACACACATGTGTCTCTCCATCTGTGTACCCATCTGTCCCTCTACACCCAACCATAGTCTTCCACACACACATCACACATCTCTGTCTCTCCTTTCACACACACACACACCCATTTGTGCAGATATACTCTGTCTCTCCACAAGAATGCCTCTTTCTCCACATTGACACACCTGTTGCTCCACACAGACACACATACACACCAAAACACACACCCCAATCTCCACCCACACAGACATAGCCCATATTCTACACACAAATAAACACACAATACTCCCCTGTCTTTCACTCCCTCATGCTTTTCTGTCCCTCCACACATGAACCTCTGACTTGTGTCCCACACTCCTCTGGCTCTTCCTCCTCACAGACAACCCTATTGCTTGACACACAAATGTACATCTCTCTCCACACAGTCACGATTCAGTCCTTACACACACCCTTTTCTCTGTATAACCAAAACCCACACATCTGTATCATTCCACACACCCCCATCTCTCCTTCCCATTCATCCTGTCTCTTTCTGCAACCATCAGTCTCTCCTACACAGCACATGTATACACACAAATAACCCTTATCTCCATCCCCACACCTTCTGTCTCTTCATGTACACACAGAAACACACACACAAACACATATTTAACTCCACAACCATACTCCACTCTCTACACATACACACATGTGTATTTCCACCCCATAAAACCCATCTCTCTGTTCACACATACTCACTCCACAAACTTGTCTCACCCTCACCACCCACATACACCAACTCACCACACACACACACCCCAGCACACACTAACACCCTCTCTCTCCCTCTACAGCCTCTGTCTTTGCCTCCACCCACCATCTCTCCCTCTATACACAGGCACACATCTCACCCTTCAAGACACCCAGTCTTCACATATACCCACACACACACCACAGTCTGCCTACACACAGTCTCTCCCCACGTGCTCAGAAACACATAGAGCCTGCTCTCTCTAGACACACAGACCCCGCTGCATCTCTGCCTTCATCCACACATACCCATCTCTTCAAAAACACACACAAACCCCGCTCTCCACACATGTAATTACGCCTACACCCCCGTCCCTCTCTCCACAACCCCACCCAGTTTACCCATTATCCCGTTATTCCTAGTCTAACATACAAAAACACCCGTCTCTCCCCCTACTCACTCACTCTGGTACTCCTTCCATTCACAAATGTCCCTTCTCTACAAAAACACATCCCCATACAACCCTGTATCTCCCTCCACACCCCACATCTCTTTCTCTATTGCACACTCACGACTCTTCCAAATGCCATCCAATCTCTACATGTGCACACAAACACATATAGCCATCTCTACACACACACACAAACACACCCCTCTTTCTTCCTCCATATACAGAAAGACAAACATACAGACGTTTCCCCATCTCTGTTTCCACACCCTTCATCACTCACCACATGCACACCAATCTCTACACACACACACATACACAAGTCTCTACACAGAACATACACCCTCCCACTAAGACCCAAACTGCATCTCTCCCTCCACACACACACAAACATGCTCACATACCCAGTCTGTTTCTCTTCACATCTCCCATCTCTCCACCCACACTGCAATCTCTGTCCACATTTATACTCATCTCTCCACGCACTCATATGTCTGTTTCTCCCTCCACAATCTATACCCTAGCCTCTACACTCACAAACACAAAGACATATACACCCATCTCTCTATATACACAAAAAATCAAAAGCCTGCCTCTTCCTTTTGCACCCCCACTGAAATCTCCTTTCACATCCCCTCAATTTCTCCCTCATCCACCCAAACATATCTCCCTCCTCATCTACCTCTCCACACACACAACCCAGTCTCCACACACACACACAAACACAAACCCATCTCTCCCTCCATATATGCACCCTAGTCTCTCCCTCCACAACCCCCATCTTACCCTTAACACTCTCATACACCCAACACTTCACACACACACACATACCCCAACACACACTAATACCATCTCTCCATCAACAACCCCATCTCCCATTCCACACACATATCCTCATGTCTTCCTAAACACAAAATAACCCCTAATCTACACACATTCCACACAACCCTGATACTCCCTTCATACCTCCATCTCTCACATACATACACTTCTATCCTTCCAAACACACTCTGGTCTCTCCCCACACATACCCACACACATTAAAGTCTGTCCACACACAAACATGCACCTAAGTCTCTCCTCATGTGCTTAACAAATAACACAAAGCCTGATTTCTATACACCCCCACACCTCTCCCTCCAAATATACACCTTCACAATAGCCCTTCTCTCCCTCCACACATCTACCACCTTCCCTCTACACATTCTTCCTGTCTCTCCCTCCACACACAAAGACTCATTTCTGCCTACACACACACACACACACACACACACACACACACATTCCAGTCTCCACCAGAAATATGTGCCACTGTCTCTTCCTCCAAACACATGACCTCCTACTCTCCATCAGCACTCCTCTGGCTCTCACTTACTAATCCCATTGCTTGATTCAGAAACACATATTTCTCCATCAACACTCACAACAAAGTCTGTACACACACACACACACACACACACACATCTCTCAACACAAACACACACTTTCCAGTCTCTCCAAAGCACTACACACCCATCTCTTTATACACCAAGAAAAAACACTGTTTTCTTTGCAGACACTCCCATGTCTCATTCCCATTTGCCTAGTCTCTCCCTTAAGCAACAATATTTCCCTACACACACACAACACACACACACACACACACATAATCTCATATCTCCCTCCAGAACCTCACATTCAATATGATACACATTCAAATTTCCAGACACTGATACCCTATCTCTCCCACTGCACCTCCATCTCTCCCTAAACAGTTCAGTTCAGTCCCTCAGTCATGTCTGACTATTTGTGACACCATGAACCACAGCAGCCAGGCCTCCCTGTCCATCACCAACTCCCGGAGTTTAACCAAACTCATATCCAGTGAGGTGGTGATGCCATCAAACCATCTCATCCTCTGTCATCCCCTTCTCCTCCTGCCCTCAATCTTTCCCAGCATCAGGGTCTTTTCAAATGAGTCAGCTCTTCATATCTGGAGGCCAAAGTTTTGGAGTTTCAGCTTCAACATCAGTCCTTCCAATGAACACCCAGGACTGATCTCCTTTAGGATAGACGGGTTGGATCTCCTTGCTGTCCAAGGGACTCTCAAGAGTCTTCTCCAACACCACAGTTCAAAACCATAAATTATTCGGTGCTCAGCTTTCTTTATACTCCAACTCTCACATTTATACATGACTACTGGAAAAACCATAGCCTTGACTAGGCAGAACTTTGTTGACAAAGTAATGTCTTTGCTTTTTAATGTGCTGTCTAGTTTGGTCATAATTTTCCTTCCAAGGAGTAAGCAACTTTTAATTTCATGGCTGCAATCACCATCTGCAGTGAATTTGGAGAGGCCCAAAAATAAAGTTAGCCACTGTTTCCCCATCTACTTGCCATGAAGTGATGGGACCAGATGCCATGATCTTCGTTTTCTGAATGTTGAGCTTTAAGCCAACTTTTTCACTCTCCTCTTGTACTTTCATCAAGAGGCTTTTCAGTTCTTCTTCATTTTCTTCCATAAGGGTAGTGTCATCTACATATCTGAGATTCCTGATATTTCTCCCAGAAATCTTGACTCCAGCTTGTGTTTCTTCCAGCACAGCATTTCTTATGATGTACTCTGCATAGAAGTTAAATAAGCAGGATGACAATATACAACCTTGACGTACTCCTTTCCCTATTTGAAACCAGTCTATTTTTCTATGTCCAGTTGTAACTGTTGCTTCCTCACCTGCATACAGGTTTCTCAAGAGGCAGGTAAGGTGGTCAGGCATTCCCATCTCTTTCAGAATTTTCCACAGTTTGTTGTGAACCACACAGTCATAGGCTTTGGCATCATCAATAAAGCAGAAATAGATGTTTTTCTGGAACTCTCTTGCTTTTTCAATGATCCAGCAGATGTTGGTAATTTGATCTCTGGTTCTTCTGCCTTTTCTATAACCAGCTTGAATATCTGGAAGTTCATGGTTCACATATTGCTGAAGCCTGGCTTGGAGAATTTTGAGCATTACTTTACTAACGTGTGAGATGAGTGCAATTGTGCAGTAGTTTGAGCATTCTTTGTCATTGTCTTTCTTTGTGATAGGAATGAAAACTGACCTTTTCCAGTCCTGTGGCCACTGCTGAATTTTCCAAATTTGCTGACATAATGATTGCAGCACTTTCACAGCATCATCTGTTAGGATTTTAAATAGCTCAACTGGAGTTCCATCACCTCCTCTGGCTTTGTTCATAGTGATGCTTTCTAAGGCCCACTTGACTTCACATTCCAGGATATCTGGCTCTAGGCGATCACACCATCGTGATTATCTGGGTTGTGAAAATATTTTTGTACAATCCTTCTGTGTATTCTTGCTGCCTCTTCTTAATATCTTCTGCTTCTCTTAGGTCCATACCACTTCTGTCCTTTATTGAGCCCATTTTTTTTGCATGAAATGTTCCCTTGGTATCTCTAATTTTCTTAAAGAGATCTCTAGTCTTTCGCATTCTATTGTTTTCCTCTATTTCTTTGCATTGATCCCCGAGGAAGGCTCTCTTATCTCTTCTTGCTATTCTTTGGAAATCTACATTCAAATGGGTATAACTTTCCTTTTTCCCTTTGCTTTTCACTTCTCTTCTTTTCAAGCTATTTGTTAGGCCTTATCAGACAGCCATTTTTCTTTTTTGCATTTATTTTTCTTGGGTATGATTTTGATCCCTATCTCCTATACAGTGGCATGAACCTCTGTCCATAGTTCATCAGGTACTCTATCAGATCTAGTCCCCTAAATCTATTTCTCACTTCCACTGTATAATCATAAACGATTTGATTTAGGTCACACCTGAATGGTCTAGTGGTTTTCCCTACTTTCTTCAATTTAAGTCTGAATTTGGCAGTAAGGAGTTTATTATCTGAGCCACAGTCAGCTCCCAGTCTTGTTTTTGCTGGCTGTATAGAGCTTTTCCATCTTTGGCTGCAAAGAATATAATAAATCTGATTTCAGTGTTGACAATCTGGTGATGTCCACATGTAGAGTCTTCTCTTGAGTTGCTGGAAGAGGGTGTTTGCTATGACCAGTGCGTTCTCTTGGCAAAACTCTCTTTGCCCTGTTTCATCCTGTACTCCAAGGCCAAATTTGCCTGTTATTCCAGGTGTTTCTTGACTTCCTACCTTTGCATTCCAGTCCCCTATAATGAAAAGGACATCTTTTTTGGGTGTTAGTTCTCAAAGGTCTTGTAGGTCTTTATAGAACCGTTCAACTTCAGCTTCTTCAGAGTTACTGTTTGGGGCATAGACTTGGATTACCATGATATCGAATGGTTTGCCTTGGAAACAGAGATCATTCTGTCATTTTTGAGATTGCATCCAAGTACTGCATTTCGGACTCTTGTTTTCTATGATGGCTACTCCATTTCTTCTAAGGGATTCCTGCCTGCAGTAGTAGATATAATGGCCATCTGAGTTAAATTCACCCATTCTAGTCCATCTTAGTTCACTGATTCCTAGAATGTCGATGTTCACTCTTGCCGTCTCCTAAACAGACACACATCAATTTCTTCTTCAATGCACACATACTTATCTCTGAAAAAACACATGCAAACCCCATTTCTTCACACACATAATCACACTCACTTCCTCCCTCCATAACACCGCCTTAGTCTATCCACACAGAGTAACACACACACACACACACACATGCACAAACATACACACACACACTAATCTTTCCACACAGATAACCTCACCTACATCTTTACCTCCATGTTGAACCCCAGTATCTATGCACACACACAAACACTCATAAGCATGTCTGTTTCTACATACACACACGTTATAAACAAGCAAATATAAACACACTGCCCAGTCTTTCCACATGAACAGGGGTAAAAAAACCCCATCTTTCACTCCAAACACATCAGTCTCTTCTCTATACAAACTCACCCCCATACAACTTTTTCTTTCTTGACACAGACACATCTCTCTTTCCTCACATACATATACACATGCAACTCTCCTCCGAAAATACTCCAGTCTCTCCAAACACATGCCAGTCTCCACACACACACACACACACACACACACACACACACACACAATCAACCCAGTCTTTATACACACAAACACAACACATATACCTACACTATATCTTTCTCTCCCTCCACACACTCCCCTTCACTCCCTCCCCTCCACACACCTCTTTCTCCAGACATAGAAATACACACCCATTGTGCCTCCACACCCAATCATTTAACACATCAACAGCTTTCTGTATCTCCACACATAGAGTTTTGTCTCCCTCAACAACCCCCTTATCACCCTCAACACCCACACAAACTCAATTTTCTACACACACATGCACTGACACCCAATAACACCCATCTCTCTCTCTACGCCCCCATCTCCCTGACACACACACACCATTTTCTCCCTACACACACACACACACACACACGTCTCCAAAAGTACACTCAAACGCTATCACTCCATACAAGCACATAACCCTGATCCCCCCTCCGCACCCCTACCCATCTCTCATACACACAGACACTCAGTCTCTCCTTCCACTCACTCACTCCACCTCTCTCCTCATATACAATGTCTTCTCTACACCCATATAGCCATGTCTGTCCATCCTGATACACACACATGTGCACATCTCTCCTCTATATCCTTGTCTCTCTCTCACACCCATACCCCAGTCTCCCCCCCCAACACACACACACTCTGACTCAACATTCCCTTCACAGACACACACCCATTTCTCCTCCTCCAAAGCACCCACACACTCAACTCTCCAAACACACACCCCAACACACACCAACACCCTCTTCTCTCCTCCACACCCCTTGTCTCTCCCTCCATATTCCCATGTCTTTCTTCACACACATATACACACACGTCTCTCCATTCAAACACACCCCAGTCTCTACACACACACATACCCCCTGTGTGTACACAGTGACATTCCCTAGTAACTCCACAAAACATACACATAGTCCCATTTTGTGTCTCCCCATCCACAAACTCACACCCTTATATCCCCACATCTCTCCCTACACAAGCCATTTTCTACCTCCATATACACAGGCACCAGTCTCTCCATATACACAGGCACACACACTCCAAAAGAAGAAACAGCATCTCTCCTTCAACAACCCCCCCATCACCCATTTTTCCCTATACCCAGCTGATGTCTCTCCACACACACCCCTATCTCTCCCTCCACATATACACCCCAGTCTCTCCCCACATACTTACACCTGTCTCTCCACACTCATACCCTAATCTTTATACACACTCACACAAAAACACCCACATATCTTTCTCTCCCTCTATACCCACCCCATGAATCTTCCTCCATATTCTGTTATCTCTCTTTCCATAAACTCTCCTGGCTCTCCCTTCACAACCCCAGTCTCTTCTCTACACATACATGAATATCTACACACAAACCCATTTCTCCCTCCACACACACACACCTGGCTCACCCTCCCTAACTCTCGACTCACCCTAAGTACCCTCACACACAATACAGACAACATGCCATGCACACAGCGACACCCTGTCAGCTCCTCAACACCCCACCGTCTCTGTCTACACTCTCAGATACACATGTCTCTCCCTCCAAACACATCCCTCTCTATCCACACCCAGACCCATCCCTGTTTCTACACACACACACACACACACACACACACACACCCCATGTCTCTTCTTCCACACGCACGCACCCATATCTTCCTAACACACCTCCCTTCTCTCCACAGACACACACCCCTGTTTCTCCCTTTACACTTACACCACAGTCTCTCCACATACCCAAACACTGTGTCTCCCTCCACACTCCCCATCTCTGTTTCCACATCTCTTCATGGCTCAACACATTCTGCTCCAGTCGCTAAATAAAGTCACAGAAATCTCACATACACAATCGCAGTTTCCTCAAACATACAGCAGTCTCTACACATACATTCACACACACGCCACATACCCAGTCTTTCCCTCTGCACATCTCCCATCTCTCCACACACATAGACACCCCTCATCTCTCCCTGCACATGTACAACCCAGTCTTTCAGACACACACTCATACCCATTTCTCCCTCCACACTCACACCCAAATCTCTCCACACACATGGACATACACACATACGCACAAATCCATCCTTCCATATACTTACAAAGCACAAATTAATCTCTTCCTCCACAGCCTGCCTAAATCTCCCTGCATGTCCCCACTCTCTCTCCCTCTACACAGTACCCACATCTCTCCTGTTACACACACATACACACACACACACACACATCTCTATCTCCACACCATCCCCATCTCTCCCTCCACATTGACACAGCTGTCACTCCACACAAAAAGACACACATCCCAGTCTTTGCACTCAAACACATGTAGCCCAAATTCTCCACATACATACAAAACCATACTCTTCTGTCTCTTCCTCCATTCTCCGCCCACTTGTCTCTTCCTCCAAACACACACCTCCTTCTCACCCTCAACACCCCTCCAACTCACACTCCACAGCCACAACCCAGTCACTTGATACACACACATTGGTCTCTCTACAAAACTCACACTCTCCAGTCTCTACAAAACACACATACACATACTCTTCTCTCCATACACTGAAAACTCACACCCCTTTCTCCTTCCACATACCCCTTCTTTCTATCCCATTAACTCTCTCTCTCCCTGCAACCACTGATCTTTCCCTATAAATACAGAGACACCTCTTACTCCCTACCCACACCTCTCTTCTCTCCATCCACACACATACACACACACATGCACATGCACACACACACGCAGACATCTTTAATGCCACATCCATACTCCAGTCTCTCCACACACACACTCACCTGTCTCTCCTGCACCTCCCATATACATTCAGCTCTCCACAAACATATACAAACATGTCTTTCTCTCTCCCTACTCATAGCCAAGCACACACACCATAGTTTATCCACACACACACACATCACACTACACATACACACCCAGGTCTCTCCCCACATGCTCACAAACACACAGAGCCCAGTGTCTCCAGACACACACAGATCTATACTGCATCTCTGCCTTACCCATACAAACCCATCTCTCACAAAACACATGCAAAACCCATTTATCCACACTCAAAATTACACCCATACCCGTTCCTGTCTCCACACCTTCACCACAGTCTATACACCAACACACACAAACACCCATCTCTCCCTTGTCTCACTCACCCCAACACTCCCTCTATACATGATAACCATTTCTCTACACAAACACTCCCCATACTACCCTATCATACCATCATCATCTCTCTCTCTCCACATAAACACACACACACACACACCATTCATCCTCTATCCACAGAAACACACAGACACACACACAGCCATTTCTGTCTCCACACCTCACCATCATTCACCACAACACAACCATCTTTATGTTTATAAACACACACACACACCTATCTCTGCACACATACACCAGTCTCCACACACTCATAAAGACCCAAACTTCATCTCTCCCTCCATACACACACACCCGCACACCCTGCCTCTCCCTCTACACATCTCTCATCTTTACACATACAAACACACACATGTCTCTCCACACAAGCAACCATACTCATCTTTCTTCAAATCATACCTGAATACTCTTCCACATCTGGCTGTCCCTCCCTCCAGAACCCCAGTTTCTCTCTAAACAAACAGTCCCATCTCTCCCTCCACAGATACACACCCATCTCTCCTTACACACACATACACACACCCTTGCCTCTCCCTCCATACACACACACCCCCTCATCTCTCCCTCCACAACCTGTCCCACCATCAATACCCATATACCAAACTTTCCACAGACACCTACACACCCTGATATTTGGTTTCACCATCTTCACCCATCATCTTTCCCTACACAGATAACCACTTGTTTTTCCCACCACACATACACACACCTGTCATCTCCAAAAATACATTCTCTACATCCACACCCTTGTTCCACCCTCTGCAACCCCATCCCAAGCTGTCCATACACTGTAACATATACACACACTACTCTCTCCACTCAAACATCCTCACCCTAGTCTCTAACTCCACATTTAGCCCCAGCATCTATATACACAATTACACACACCTTTTTCTACTACACACACACACCTGTATTTCCCCATGCACATACAGACGCACACACAGCCCAGTCTCTCCAAACACAGATAAACAAAACCACCCATATCTCCCTCCTCTCACTCACCCCAACACTCCCTCCATACACAACCACCCCTTCTCTATACAAACACATCCCATACAACTATTTCTCTTCTGTCACAGCAAACATCTTTCTATGCACATGCATTTACACACATGACTCTCCTCCATAAACACTCCAATCTGTCTGCTAGTTCACATGAACACATACTCAGCCTACTGTCTACATACATACCCTGCATCTCTCTCCCTCCTCCATATGCACACATGCACCTTTTTCTTTCTTCATACATATAAACACACAGAGAGACATACACCAATCTTTGCCTCCACACTCCCTGGTCACCTCGCACACCCCCAGCTGTCTCTCACACACATACACATCTCTTCTGTAACCCCTTTCTCACCCTCAACACCAACACCCAACTCTCCACACATATATGAACCAACACACAATAACACCCTGTCTCTCTTTTCATATCCCCCATCTCTCTCTAAACACACACACACATTTCCTCTCTACATACACACACACATACTTGTCTCTTCAAAATCACACCCAAACTCCATCACTCCACACAAGCACACCACAACCCTATTCCTTCCTCCACACCCCCACCTCAGTCTCTCCACATACACAAACACTTTTCTCTCCCTCCATTCACTCACCTAATCTCTCTCTCCACACACACCAACCTCCTCTCTACACACATGCACACATACACACACCCTAGTCTGTTCAGAAAACTCCCACAAAGACCCATATCCTATCTGTTCATTCACATACACCTCACATACTCCCACCCCTCCCTCCACACACACACTCCTTTGTACCTCCATGTACTCACACACCAGTCTCTCTCCACCCCCACACCCATCTTTTCCTATACGCTTCTCTTTCTACACACACAATGCCTCCTCCATCCATCCATATTTACAACCCATTCTCTGGCCACAAACTGACACCTGTCTTCCTCTTCACTCATACCCCAGTTTCTGTGCGCACACATGCACCTCTATCACTCCACACACAAAAGCACCCACCCAGCTTTCTCTCCCTCACACTGCCCTGCATCTCTTTTCCTCATCCTCCTGTCTCTTCCACAACCCCAATCTCTTCATCCATACATACACACAAATCCATCTCTCCCTCCACACACATCATTTTCCACATGCACAGTTACACAGACATGCATGTCTTAACTCCACACCCAAGTCGTCTCTCCACACACACATTCATCTCTCCCATCACTTACTCATCCCCTTCTCTCCATATACAACAACCTCTTCTCTACACCACACCTTCCCACAAATAACACTTTCTCTCCTTTCCCCTACCCCGACATACACATAGGCACATATCTCCCCCATACCTCATCTCTCCCTTCACACCCATACCCCACTGTCTACACACATACTCCAAAGTGTCTCTCCCTCCTCAAACACACACACATCTACTTCTCTTCCTACAAAAGCCCTGACTCACTCTGAACATACATTGACACCTCATCTTTCCTTTGACACTCCATCTTACCCTCCTCACATTTGTCCCAGTCTTTCCCTTAACATAATGCAATCTCATATTTACACCCTCACCCCCACACACCTCACATCTCTCCCTCCACACCCCACATCTCTCCCTCTACACCCCACATCTCCCCCTCCTCACATATACACATGTGGATTGCTATATTCTTTTAGTTTTTGCTTGCCTGAGAAATTCTCTCACCTTTCTATTCTAAATGATGATCTTGCTAGGTAAAGCATCCTAATTTGCAGGGTTTTCCATTTCAGGACTTACGTATTTTGCCATTCCCTTCTGGTCTGCAAAATTTCTGTAGAAAAATCTGCAGATAGCCTTATGAGAATTTCCTTGTAACTGACCCTTTGTTTTTTCTCTTATTGCCTTTAGAACCCTCTCTATATCATTAAATTATGATATGTCTGTTTATGTTCATCTTCTTTGGGACCCTCTGTGCTTCTTCTACCTGGATATCCATTTCCTTCTTCAAATTTGGGACATTTGCAATTTTAATTTCTTGAAATATACTTTCAATCCCTTTCTCACTTTCCTCCACTTCTGAAACCCCTATTTTGGATAGGTTGGCATGCTTTCTGTGATAAATCTCATATGTTGCTTTCATTTTTTAAAACTTGTATTAATATTTTTGTCTCCTGTTTGGGTAGCATCTTATTCTCTAACTTTCCAATATCCAGAACTGTGAGAAACAAATTTCTATTGTTAAGCCACAAAGAATCTAGAACTGACTAGGACAGTTTCTTACATTATTGCTTAAGTTCCAAATTTGGCTTTGAACGTCCTGACAAATAATGTAATGATTCAGTTATATGAATGATATTTTCTCTTACTGAAGAAAAGTTGCACCAGATGCCATTAAACAGGTAAAGAAGACTTTATTCAGAACTATTGAACTAGAGAGAGAGAGAGAGCACGAGCACGTTCAACTCAGTTGAAACAAAAAGCAAGATGACTTTTAAGTATCAGACTGAAGTAGTGGAAAGTCTGCTCAATGTGATTATACCATCTGCATTTGCTTAACTAGCACTTTATAAAGTTAGGTTCCTACCTTTACACAGAGACTTACAGATAGGGGTGCTATATTCTTTATGTCTTCAAAATTTGACATTTCAAAGGGATGGTTTCCAGGTTTTTGAGAAAGATTTTCTTGGGTTAAAAAACTGGCAAGAGAGCCCCTTACATATCAAAGGGCAGAGAAACAATATGTAATTACAAGTATTCTAAAGCAAGTGCTATAAAAAAATGGAGGTTAGGGCATAAACCCCTTAAGAAGAATCCTGTCTAAAGTTTAGTCAAGCTGAGGGGAACTTTAAGGCTATTTCGGTCACTGGAAGCAGTAGTAACATAATTATTCTTCTCAATGAAAAAAGTTTACACCAATGTCCATTTTTAAAAGAAACTTATGCGTATTTCAATGAAGAGTCAATGCCATTCAAGAAAAGGATATATTTATTTTTATGCCAAAAAGTTATGTAAATAAGTCAAAAATTACCCTTTACATTAGTAAACTTGTACAGTCTTTAGTGGCAGAATTATGAACTTCCAAAAACAGAGTAAAAACTACTAATATTAGTAAGAAACAAATGGACTATCTTTTTGATTTAGTGAATCATTTATCCAAACAGAATAATACCACTGCATCTTTTCATTGTAGCTCAGTCTCTTATCTCTAACAAGGAAAGATATACTCAACTCCAAAGCCATTGCTTTCCTATCACTTCTTAAATGATTAGGGTCATATTACATTATAAATGAATTATATCTAGAAGTGTCTTAGGACTCTTGATAGGGCTTTCAAGCAATTTAAAAGTAAGTATTGTGGTCTATTACTCTAAATTAGTAGAGCACAGATAATTCATCAAGCAGTTTTGCATATGCAATTACTATGTGGTCTTCATGGTAGCATTTAAGGTGAACAGGGCATGTATAACTGTATCCACTTTATTATTACACAAGCAGGACTCAGAGAAATAAAAGATAAACTTGATTTGAGTGACTACCATATTGAAACAGGCAGGATATGAAACAACAGAGTGCCTAAAACAAATACTGATGTAGGAAGCAAGGAGATAGATAACAAAATCTCTTCTATATGGTCAATAGCACTCAACAACATACTTTTGCATCATTTTTTATTCTCATTTTTAAAAGAATATTTAAATCAACAAAAGCTGAGGGCAGATTAGAGGTAATTGAATTTAGGCTGTATCTGTAAATCTCTTATATGTCTCAGAAATATTCTGAACTAAGATAGTAAGTTGCCTTAGTCTACCATTGGATATATAAGGTAGATGGAATATTTTATCAAATAATGTTAAAATGAAACAATAGATATAAAATAATCATGTAACATACTACGACCTGCAGTTATATTACTGAACCAAACTTGGATCCTCTTGCCACAAACAGTAAAGCCAATCTGTTGACACTGGATTGTAGTGAAGGAAAGCATAGCATTTCCTGCAGGGTACCACATGAGAAGAATTGGCAGCTTGTGCTCAAAAGACCCAAACTCCCCAATGGCTTTCAGGAATGGGGTTTTAAAGGCAGTATGAAGGAGGGGGCTCTAGGGCACGTGATCAGCTTGTGGACAATTCTCCAATTGGTTGGCATCAGGTGACGTTTCACTCATTTCCAATCTTCTGGCTTTAGTCAGACTGGGGTCTATGTGCCTGCAGTTAGTAGTTTTCATCTGGTGGGTGCCTGCTTCCTGTTTAAAAACAACAACAACAAAACCCACCATCACAAAACACACACACACACACACACACACACAACTTAAGAATGTGTGTTAGACCTTTATATTTTTCAGGGAACTGGAGTTTTGATGAGTCTGTGTGGCTGGTTTATAGTCTAAATTGTTACCAGTTTCCTGGCCCAACAGGTATTATTTCTACATCTTCATATTCTTTAATCATTGACTCTTAAGCCAACCTTTTGAGACTTGGGGGATGCCTGGGAGACTAATCCAAAAGGCTTTCCCTTCAAAGGACAATAATAAAGGTGCTTGTATACAATTTTAATCCCCCCTTTTCTCTGACATTTCTCCATCTTGGAGAGAAACAGGTTTGGGACAAGCAAGGGAGTAAAATTTTGGATAGAGAGGTTAGTTATAAGCTCAGCAGAGTCTCTATGTTTTAAAGTTATAAATAAAAACTCAGAATTTCTAATCAGAGGTGATTAGGATGTTAATAACAAAGCTACAAAGAATTCAGGTCTTCTAGGGTAAGTAAGAAGGCAGAGAAGGATCAGTGGCATTTCATGTGCTATAAATATAGATACAGACATGGGAAAAGTAAAAGTTTATTGGAGAAAATGAAAATAAGGGGTGGGCTGCATGTTTTCTTTACGTGGATAATTGTGTTAGAATCATGGATAAGCTTAATGAAGTAGGGAAGAAACAAACATATACCTATGTATAGACACATAATCTGGCAAGTGTCATAGTAATTAAACAACTAATTGGATTTACAGGTCAAGGAGGTAAAGAAAGTAAGAGCACTTGATAGAGAATAAGTATTTTGAGGAAGATACAGAAAATACACTAAGAGAGACTTCAATTTGAAGCTAACGAACTCAAGATTAAGTAAAGATTTAACTTTGATCAGAAATAAATGCCTTTGTCCTAGAACCCAAACAAGTACCCAAGAGTATTTTTTATTCCCACTTATTTTCATCAGTATGTATTTTAAAACTTTGCCTTACAAATTTATCTTTGTTAAATGTTTAGTTCCATGTTGAAGCTATATATAATATTCAGAAAACAAAGAAACTCAACTATGACTTCTGAAATTCACCAAAGCAAAAATAACAATATCCTCCAAAACTTAAGGCATATAATAAAGAATTCCTTCAAATTTAACACAGAATTAAAATAGGCAGTAAGTTAGAATTTGAAATAATGTTTCTTCTAAAGCTGACCTTTGGGAGGTCACTTGATTTTGAATGACTCATTTACTTTTTGTTAACTTTTTATTTTTAGACAATTTTGAAATAGATGAATTGCAAACCTACCACAGAGAATTTGAGTTTATCTTTGCACATTGGCACCTTATAAAAGTTTCTTTCTCTTTTGGCTTGCATAGTTTACAACAAAAAATCTGCCATAATTCATATTTTTATTCCTCTGTACAATGTCTTTGTCATTAAGAGTTTCTCATTGCCTTTTTTCTGGCAATTTCTTAGGTTTTTATTTCATTGTTTATTTGTGCTCTGATAAATTTATTTTGTGGCTTAAGAGTTAACATATTTGGAAAATTCTTGGCCTTTATTTCTGCAAATGATTTCATCAGTCCTGTTTCTTTTTGAATTATCATTAGGCATGTCAACTATTGATAGTCTTGGATGCACTGTGTTTTTTTGTGTTTTTTTTTTTTTTTTCCTCTTTGCACTTTTGGATAATTTCTGTTGACTTCGTTTCATTTGAGACATTTTCATTTCATTAATTATAGGTTTCATCTCTGCTGAAATATGTGTTCTTTTATATTTCTCATCATTTTCATTAGAGTCTTTAGAATATTAAACATATTTAAGTTCCATGTCAGATTTAATAGGCCTAACAAATGTGTCATATCTGAGTCTTGTTCTGGTAAGTGCTTTGTCTTTTGGGAGAGTGTCTCTTTCCTTTTTTTGTGTCAGATTTTCTGCTGAAAGCCAAATATATTGAATAGAATGTGACTGTTTTGGTATCCAGTTTTTAAGTCTGGGAATAGTAACATGTCTCCTTCTGCCATAATTTTAATATGAGGATTTGCATTATCTAGTTAGGAATTAAGCTGGGTTCGAGGATAGTTAATATGGTCATGCTCAGCGCACTAGTTTTGTAATTCTTCAAGCAATATGTTGTGTCTTGATAAGGGCTTGTGTTGCAAAGCGGTTTTGTCTGTTTTTTGGTCCCTTTGTTCTACCCCTGGTGTTAGGTATTTCCTCTGCACTACACCTCAGAGAGGATTTCTTCCCATTCTTGTATCCCTCCTCTGTAGCTCTCTCAATAATATTTTGTTGCTATTATGCAAATTTGTTAGTCTGAGGAGGTGGAACATTAGGAAGACTTTTTCTGTTGTTACTTTTAAAGTTAATCTTTGGAAGGTGCCATATTCCTTGTCTCAAAAGTGTGGTTTCCTCAATGTTCCTGCCCCTCTCCCTGCTGTACTGCTAGGTCTAGCACATTGTCTGGCCTTTATCTTATGAGGAGTTATTGTCTGTTTTCTTCCACACGTTCTAATATATTTTTCACTAGGAAAAGTGACAGTGTTTTTTGTCATCCCCACTTTGGTGGCTCGGATGGTAAAGAATCTGCCTGCAATGCAGGAGACCCAGGTTTGATCCCTGAGTTGGAAAGATCCCCTGGAGAAGGGAATGACTACCCAATCCAGTATTCTTGCCTGGAGAATCCCACAGACTGAGGAGCCTGGTTAACCCCTGTAATCCATGGGGTTACAAAGAATTGAACATGACTGAATCACTAACACTATAGATAAAGACTTAGTTCACAAGTAAGAGAGGGAAGTAAACCTGTGGCGTTTCAGGACACTCTCACTGTGGCTGCTTTTCCACTCGCATAAATCTATACAACACACTTAAACTTTCTCCAGTGTAACAGGAGCAACCCTCCAATGTCTGTAGCATCCTGGCTTTTATAAACTCTTGTAAGACACCATTGAACTCCACCAGTTCATCAACTGTGATTTCTGAATTCCTTTCACTGACATCTATGTGCATCTATCCCAGGGATCTCACAGAGAAAGCAATGGCACCCCACTCCAGTACTCTTGCCTGGAAAATCCCATGGGCGGAGGAGCCTGGTAGGCTGCAGTCCATGGGGTCGCTAAGAGTCGACACGACTGAGTGATTTCACTTTCACTTTTCACTTTCCATCATTGGAGAAGGAAATGGCAACCTACTCCAGTGTTCTTGCCTGGAGAATCCCAGGGACGGGGGAGCCTGGTGGGCTGCTGTCTATGGGGTCTCACAGAGTCGGACACGACTGAAGCAACTTAGCAGCAGCAGCAGCAGCAGCAGCAGCAGCAGCAGGGATCTCAGGTAAGTCTATGTTTGGTTCTCTCCTATTTGTATATAAATTTCTCTTTAGGTTTTTCCCTAGTTGGTTGCCCTCCTTTCTGCTTCTGATTCAAGAAATCTCTTGAATTTATTGTTTGCCCAGTTCTTGTCATTCATAAAAGGTGGAAAAACACAATTGACTACATCAGAAGACTGGGATAAGTAAAAGCATAAATAATCAAGGCAGATCTCTAGGCCTAAAGTATTTTACCAACTATTGAGGAATTTTAGCATACTTATAAAATACATATAAAGTTGAATATTTTATTAAAACAATATTTTAAATAAAATTTCTTCAAGAAATAGAATTCTAGAAATATTTTATAAATTAAAATTTGAACAAGACTCATGAAATATAAAGGAAATATTCCTGGTCCAACAGAGGGGTGTGTCTGCTTTTTAACTGTACTTAAATTATTGATGAGTTATTATCAAAAAAAGATACAAAATATTTGTTTTACCTTTAAACACTACACATGGAAATCTATAATGGATTCGTGTTTCCTTGTGTTCTCTTCAAATTTTGCAAGGAAAATATAATGAAAATGAAATCTCAGGAATTTGACCCTACAATAGTTATACAGCTCTACATGATTATTATAAATGGTAGTTGTATATAAATGCAAATGTCATTGTTTATATCAAAGTCTACAAGATTACACATCCTCTAATGCACACTGGTTAATTTGAAATAGCTTTTTCTAAAATATAAATAGGGTTTTCATTTTTCATAATTATCCATAAAATGAAACTTGAATTGACTGACTATTTGCCAAATGGTGTTTCATTAAAGGGAAAATTAAAAAAAAAAAGACAAACTACAATTGGACACAAAGTTAGAATATGAAATACTGAAAGACAATACCACCTTTCTTAATTTTATGGTATTAAATAACTTGAGAACATATTTTTATGGTTCCCATTTGAATTTTTGTAATCTTTTTGGATTTGGATTTACAAACTCAAAACCCCATTAGGCCAACTGTCTTCAACCCAAACCACAGAGACAGCGCATTTCTATTCCTAACTCTCCTACCATAGATTCTGTGAGAACAATGTATTAAGTTACTACATAATTTACCATAAAAGTTAGTAAATTAAAATATAAGTGTTAGGGAAAACAACTTCCCATGTGTGGCTGAGACAATATTTTTTAAAAAAGGAATAAGAAAGTGTTATTTTAAATAATTTGATTAGATGATGGAAGGAAATGAAGAAGTTTAGTGTTAAGTAGTTCTTATGTTTAGGGTGACAGTATGAAAAAGAAATCTGAAAATTATCAATGACAAATGCTATAATACAGAAAGTGAAATTTTACTTTTTACTGGGTTTTTCAAGATAGAAATATATACTAGAAAATTGCCACATATATTCAGACATGTATAAGTCCTATAATAATAAAAACAGAAGTAAATGTGGTGTTCTTGTGTTTTGAAAAATATGTGTTAGTCAGACCTGTCTGACTCTGAGACCCCATGTGAACTGTAGCCTACCAGGCTCCTCTGTCCATGGGATTCTCCAGAATACTGGAGTGGGTAGCCATTCCCTTCTCCAGGAGATCTTTCTGACCCAGGAATCAAACCCTGCAGGCAGATTCTTCACTGTTTAGCCACCAAGGAAGCCTAATTTAACGCAAACAGAAGTAAATGAGGTCTTCATGTATTTTATTCCAATCAAAATCAGTAATATTTACGTGCCAGTCACTTTGACAGGATCATCATAATTCTGTATTACCAGTCCCTATCCTGCCATTGAGGAATGGAGATTTAATGAGAGAAAGATACATGAATAAGCAAACAATAAATTACATAGGTGAGAGAATACTTCTATGTGAATCATACAATAGTATATTTCAGAAATGAACGAAACATGAATCTGTTAAAGGAATATTGTTGTTGTTGTTCAGTTGCTCAGTTGTGTCTGACTCTTTGCAACCCCATGGATTGTAGCACACCAGGCCACCCTGTCCCTCACCATCTCCCGAAATTTGCCCAAGAAATGAATGTTACTGCCAGGAAACTGCACATTAATTCAAAAATTCTTACTTAACATTTAGGTTTACAACAGCATGCCGTCACTAAAGAAGGCAGGCATTTAGCCAGAGTTTTCCAAACATTCCTAATGAATCAAAAAATGAATCAGAGTGGCATAGAGCAATTTGCCAAGGCCCCATCTTGACCCTACTCTAAGAGAGAGAGTTTCAACTTTGGGCCTTCTGTAAAGATTTGTATATGTGGATATTTGCGTCCTAATCATATATACCACCATGCTTTCCATTCAGTGTGAGTTCCTGTGGGTAAAAGAGTAAAAAGTGTTAAAGAAAGTTTATGTGTGCTCCCTTGCTATTGAATGTATCTGTTGTGTTTGTTTTGTTTTGTTTTTTTTTTTTTTGCATTAATCTCTCAAATTTATCTTCTTGAACAGCTTGCATCTAATAGGGAAGGAAATTTGTATTAAATCAGAGGTCAAGTTTTATCCCAAAGCTGACTTGTCCTGAATCCTGAAGTGTGAAATAGCTATTTGTCCTCTGAGTGGAGGAGTTAGTAAATTTTTCTGGTCACAGTGAGAAGTTGGTTAAAAATCAGAGCTATCTATAACTTGCTATTTGCAATAACATGGATGGACTTGGAGGTTATTATGCTAAGTGAATTAAGTCAGATAAACACAAATGCTGTATATCATATGTGAAATCTAAAAAATACTACAAATTATTGAATATAACAAAAAAAAATAGACTTACAGATATAGAGACTATCTTATTTTTAAAATGTATCCCTCTTTGGTCACTTGAGTCTGAAATGCACAATCAAGTCATTTTATTATTCACCAAAGATATCTCTGATTCTCCTAGGTTGATGATATGTGATACTTTGTGCTTTATTATTCTGTATAAAAATTTTAAAGACAACTAGCTTAAGTGTAGTGATTGTTGATACAGAATAGATACGTTGTGAAGGGAAGGAAAAGTGTTTACTAAGAAACAAAAATAAACAACTTACTCATCATTTAATATTTCTCCCAACATAGAAATTTCTTCTGTATGTCAAGAAGACAGTATCCTTTTCAGGCCCAATTTCTTCCCTCAATGGTAAACCCTCTAGTCTGTGCATCCTCTCATCCTTTTTCATACAGTACATACTTATCAGGACTTCATCCAAGTGACCCCATACCTGCTTACCTATAACATCCAACTACTGATCCTGTTCTTTGGAGACACACAAGATAAGTGTAACCTCCTCTATAAAGCATTAAGGCACAGGGAAAATATATTTTATTTTGATGAATATTTTTGACCAAGTTCAAATTACTTTCCTATCCACAAGAATTTGTTGTATGCCTAGTTCTACAAGTTATCATCCAGTGATGGTAGTTATCTCTTCCTTTGTCTAGGGCATTTTGGCATCTTTACCATTTACTATCCTACTTGTGTTGTAATCACTAGTCTAATTTAGTTAATGGTTTAATTTTTTGGTATGCATGTGAAATAAAAACATTACACAGACATTCATGTACACACCTAGACCTATAGATACACACACAGATGTAGAGGTACATATGTCTGTCTACCTGTCTATCGTATACACACACACACACACACAAATCAGAATATCTTTGCTAGAGTTTAACGTCTTGTAATGTCTCACTGTTTCAATCATCCTACGAGCGACACTTATCAAACCACTCACAACTTTAGTCATCTTCTGGGAGAAATGTTTTGAATGGAAGATCTATTGTAAGGATGGACAAAGGAGCTGATAAGAAGGGAAAATTACCATAAATAAGGAATTTGTCAGGCTTCATAAGCTCTATGTAATGAATAGATTTGTTCGTATGTCTGCCTTGTCAAAATCCTTTTAGAATAAGGATAAAAATACTATTTTTTGATACTGCTTACTTTGATATAGATTTTCATCCTAATGAGCCAAAACCTGCTCACTATAATTTCTAACCACTGATTCTTTTTTTGGAGATACACAACTTAGAAAATCTCTCTCTCCATGCCACCATTTGTCATAAAACTCTGTGATATAGTTAAACTCCATGATACAAAATGTGTATATATTGTTTATTTTGGAGAATATGTGGTTATATGAAGTGAGGACTCATAGATAATTCAATTCTGAAGCTTCCTACTTGGGTACTTAACTTGATGAGTGAGACATGAAGTATGAAACAGTTTGGTGAAAAAAATCATGATTTCTGTTGTATATACTTTGATACCTGAATTCTGATCTCTGGTAGACTTCAGATTGGAGATAGCAAGTAATCATTTGGATATTCAAGTTTTGAGATCAGAGGAAAGGTTTTGGCTGATAATATGAATTTGGAAGTCATCTACATTAAGACAGTATTTAAATCTTTGTAAAAGAATGACATTCTTTAAAGAGTGGGCAAGAATAATTCCCAGGGCCAGTCCCTGAGAAACCCAAATTTCAGTCAGAACCAGTAAGGAAACTTAAAACATTTTAGTGAAACAAAAGTCACTAGTAATGACAAAAATACAAAATTCATCATTTCTGACTCAAACTCATCCAGCTAGTCTTCATTCACTACCTTAATATTAGCTCTTTGACCTAGACAAAGTATATATTAAGTAGAATCTAGTTAGTCCTTCTGGGCCAGGCTGACTGGCTTTTCAGTAAGCATTTCTTTGAACTTAACTTGTAAAGAACATAAGGCTGTAACTGTGAGATAACCATCCCAACAATCTCTGAACTAACTAGGAATCTTGAGAAGTAGGAAATGAGTCTCAGCGGTATATTACCTGCTCTGTTACTCCATGTGGCTTGTGAAAATCAGGTAACACATACTCCACTGAAATAAAATATGAAAGCAGCTCATCTTCTATTAGAATATTTCATAATTTTCTGGCTCTTTCACAGGTACTGATTTCATGCTCGAAACTGATAGGTGATAATTTACCATGAAACTAATTTAAATCATTTAAATCTCTCTGAAAGAGACTATGAACACTGGGTTGAAAAATTTGTCCTTGAAATATCATATATGTCAGTGTTATCTGAAAACTTACATGTTTATTATCCTCTGAAATTCTCCTAATCTACTCCTCTTCTACAGCTATCCAGTTTCTTGGATTTCCATAGTTTTATTTGTACAAGATCAAATTGTTTGAATAAATGTAGTCACTGAATTAATCAAAAAACAATGTTGTAAGTAATAATAAAATAATAGCATAGAACTAAAATCCAAGCAACATAATACAACACTGTTAATAATGTATGATATAAGTAAAGTAGAAACTACAAACTCTACTTTGTTTAGAATACAACCTGGGATAGGCTTCAGTGCTATATAAATCAAACTTGTTAAATGTCAAGAATATTGATTATAAAATTGTTTTTCTAAACAAAACTTTGACATTGTAAAATTTGAACTATTTTAATAGCTGAAGTAGTTTATGATAAAATCTACTTTGTGAAAATGTGTTCTTCAACAAGCAGTAACCCATCAATATAGCATTACAGACTACGAACAAAAGCTGAATGTCCTTTTTTGAGAGAAAATGTACTCAGACTGTTCAATGTTTTTCTTACATTTGAATGCTTTTAAAATTCTGCTGCCACATTAGGAGTACATAGTTTTGGTTATAGCCAAGAGACAATATCATAATTATTAGCGAGTGCAGATTGATTTACCTCTGATTTTAGCTATTTATGTGGGAGAATAAAATGTTCAAACTCAGACAACTTTATGTTCTCTTTACTAAGCAAGGGAAGGAGCAGGTAGAGGGAGAAAATGAATATGAAAATCTGTCATAAAGCAAGTTTAGGATGAAGGAAAATATGTTAATTATTATTGTAACTTGTGTTTCCCAGCAACACTAACACCGGGTTTAAAATTAAGTAAAGCTATCACCTTATCCCATGGTTTTGCTGGCTTATTTTTCTACTTTTAAATTTCAAGATCTCTAGCTTTCACTATCTCCTTCCCTATTATTCCCTGGAGAAAATACTTTTCAAAATAAAGAACTAAATCTATTCAGATAAGCAAAAAATCACTGCTTAAAAAGTATTAAAGGAAATGTTTTTAGGCAAAAGTAGTAAAGTAATTCCAAATAGAAGTGCATTAAAATAAGAAAGAATAAAGAACACCAGAGAAAGTAAATATCCAGGTAAACTGAAATTAACATTATTTGAAAGAATAACAAAATATGTTGTAATGTGCAAATATATGTGAAATTAGATGACTAGTGAAGAAAAAGGTGAGACAGTGGCAAAGAATTAAAGTATAGCACAATTCAAAACGTGAGGTAGTAACAGAGGTCATAATTTAACATCCATGTTATGGATGCATAGTGTAATCTCTAATTTCAAACAGAATTAGTAACAAGCTACTAATGGACAAATAGTATAATAAAAATGCTTGATTGATCCCAAACTGGGAAGAGAAGAAATTAATTACATATACATTTATTCATATAAAAATAATGCATACTTTAATAAGAATTCATCCAGCAATATAAGATGTGAAAATAAAGATCTAAACTCATCATGCTAAAACTGGATTCTTTGCTCATGATGTATTTGGATAAAGAGGCTAGTGAATTCCAGTTCATTAAAAAATGCTTGCTCCTTGGAAGAAAAGCTACGGCCAACCTAGACAGCATGTTAAAAAGCAGAGACATTACTTTGCCAACAAAGGTCCATCTAGTTAAAGCTATGGTTTTTCCAATAATCACGTATGGATGTGAGAGTTGGACTATAAAGAAAGCTGAGTGCTGAAGAATTGATGCTTTTGAACTGTGGTGTTGGAGAAGACTCTTGAGAGTCCCTTGGACTGCAAGGAGATCCAAACAGTCAATCCTAAAGGAAATCAGTCCTTAATGTTCATTGGAAGGACTGATGCTGAAGCTGAAACCCCAATACTTTGGCCACTTGATGCAAAGAAATGACTCATTGGAAAAGACCCTGATGCCAGGAAAGATTGGAGGCAGGAAGAGAAGGGGACAACAGAGGATGAGATGGTTGGATAGCATCACTGACTCAATGGACATGAGTTTGAGTAAGCTCTGGAAGTTGGTGATGGACAGGGAAATCTGGCGTGCTGCAGTCCATGGGGTCCCAAAGAGTTGGACACAACTGAGCAACTGAACTGCACTGAACTGTACTTGAGTAACTTGTAAAAACAGAAAAACATGGTCTGTGTTTCCTTGTTTCTAAAGTTCCTTTACATGCTTCTAAAAATTGGTTAATGAAATTAAGCTGAGAGTCTTTTCAAATTAAATTCGCTTTGCATTTTTACTATAATTTTATCAGTAATTTATATTTGATCTGAATGAAGTATATCAAAACTAGCATATAAATATATAAAACCATACATCTGTAATGTACATAGTATGCATCAGAAAAAGAGAAAAAAAGGATGTTTTAAGTAGAATTCTTAAAATTCTTTAAATTCTTATGAAGATTTTATGTGCAGATAGAATGCCGCATTTTCAATACAATGGATTTTCTAAACAATAGACTTTCTGAACTACCAAAACATATGAAATGATTAATTAAAACCAATTTTAACATGTACAATTGAGGGTATACCTCTGGATTTTTAAATTGTTTTTCAAGTATTAAAAATAAACCAAAATAAAAATCAACTCAAGGACAATAACTTGCCATCCTTTATTTTTTACAATGGAATAACTCATTCTCAAAATCCTCTTACTATCTCTGGAATGAAAGTATAGTTTCAAGAAACACACACACACACACACAGAGGAAAAAAAAATAACTTGGAGAGTATAGAGCTACTAAAGATGGCCAAGAGTATATTTTAGAAAGTAGTTTATATATATATATATATATATATATATATATATACACATTTTTCTAGATACTCTTTTGCATACTTAGTGGGGCATGCCAGCTATCAATGCAGTTTTTGATTGTTTGTTTTCATAACATAATTAAAAGAATCAGAGAAGAATTACAATCATAAATCATTAGTTTAAAATGGGAATCATACATTTATAGAAATAACTGGCTGTTATTGACCTTCACATTTCCTGATTTATAGAAATATCTATTGTTTAACCATGGGCATGCCACCCATAAATACCTCTTAGAGATCAACAACAATGAGTTAAAATACCTAGTTTAAATGGACAAAGGAAAACTGTGGAGACAATAAAAAGATCAGTGGTTGCCAGGAATAGGGAAGAGATGAACTGGCAGAGCACAGAGGACTTCTAGAGCAGTAAAAAGACTCTATATAGTATTATAATAATGGATATGTATAATCATACATTTGTCCAAATCCATAGAATGTACAGCACTATTTGTGAACCATATTTAAACTATGGACCCAGATTATGATGCATCAATTTAGGTTCATCACTGGTTAAAAAAAAAAAGTGCCATTCTGGAGAGTGACATTAACTGAAGAGTTGAATGTGTAGGAGTGAGGGGTGCACGGGAAATCTATCTCCCTTTGAGCTTTGCTGTAAAACCTAAAGCTCCTCTAAAATAGAGCCATAAAAATGAAGAGTATGAATCCTTCACAGAAGTACAAATTTAAATTTGATAAAATTAATACATATGGCATGCAAAACTGAAATAACATATCGCTTCTAGCTTCTTAAACGGGAATATAATTTATAAAAGCTGATAATATTCAACATTTGAAAGTAAATGAAAAAATTTTATACATTAATAATGGAGGTACAGTTTAACTTTGTTCTTCCTTTGACATTTTCTGAATTCTGTTTTTACATGAATTCTGTTTATAAAATGTAGAGTTGTGCTATAATTTCTAATGTGATCTTTTTTCTCTTTAAATGGGGATAAACTCATTTTACATTTATTTTACATTTACTTTTTTGATATATGTTTATTCAGGTTCACCCCATATTATTCTATATTTCTGTTCTCATAATGTTTTTTATTTTCTTGTTTACATGTATATATTTTCTAATATTTAGCAAAGCTTTGAGTCCTGTAGTTACCTTTATAATTGTTACTATATAAGCTTATTTTCTAGCTTTCTGTTTCTTTAAGGATCAAAACAATTAATTCTCTTTGAGAAAAAAAAAGGGAAAAGGAGAAAAAAGTGAGTTTCTCTTTCTCTCCTTTACATTCTTTTATTTCTGTAAGACAAGTATATACAATTATAATTCCTGTGTTTACCTTTATGCTGTTTACCATGTGTTTTATACACAGTGTAATGCTAGCTTTATAGATAGGATAGTCAGTCAATCTTCTCTGCCTCTCTTCTTGTGTACCGTTTTCCCCTTCTATACCATCTTTCTACATTATAGAGTATGTAATTCTTATTTTTACACCTTTAAAAGATTACATATTAACATCCTAATGGGGAGAGAACTGGAAGCATTTCCACCAAGATCAGAAACAAGGTAGGGAAGTTCCTCCCCATTACTCTTTTTCAGTATTATACTGGAAGCCCTAGTTAATGCAATAAGGATACACATTGAGAAGGAAAATATAAGGATACACATTGAGAAAGAAAATATAAAAGTGGGTTTGTTCACAGATGCCATAATTGTATACACAGAAAACATTTAAGTATTGAAACACACACCTGAAACTAATAAGCAATTATACTGAGGTTGCTGGATATAGTTTCTTATACAAATCAACCGCCCTCCCATATACTATCAATAAAAAAGTAAAATTAAAACACAAAACCATTTACATTTATACCCCAAAATTAAATACTTAGCTATAAATGAGGAAACTTAACAAAACCCCTATTAAACAGACTAAATAAATGGATAGATATTCCATGCTTATGGATAGGAAGACTCGATATTGTCACAATGTGAGAATTTCCCATCTTTATCTTAAATTCAATGCAATCGCAATCAAAATCTCAATATGTTCATTTGTGTAAATTATCAAACTGATTCAAAAGTTTAGAGAGAGGCAAAAAAGCCAGAACAGTCAACACAACATTGAAGGAGAACAGTTAGTAGACTGACAATGACTTGCCCTACAAAAAATGATAAAACTTTTGTCATATTATGTGTAATTGAAACATGTATTTATTAAAAAGCAAAATATTTACCAGCTTATAATATTATAGTGTTCTACTTCACATTGGAATATGAGTGCCCTCTCGAAGGACTTTTATATTAATAACATTATTGTTATAGCATATGATCAATGAATATTTTATTTGAAAATTGAGCCCATATAGTTTTTTCTAAATGACATAAACAGTTATGTTCTCATGAATGCAAGTATGTGTGTGTTTCTTCGATTTGTTGTTTGCAGTAGTTAATATGCAATTTCAGGGATTATTTCTCTTAGCTATTGCATGGGGTTTAAAAGATGCAAATTAAAGCATTTCTTTAGTTAGCATCGCCTACTTTTCTATCAACTTGAAAACAATAATATACAGTTGAATGGGAAGGCTGACTAAAGTACTTGAGTATCCATGGATATTGATAATCTTAGTGGGTTCTGGTACCAATCCTCCCCTGAATGCTAAGGAATGACTATTTTAAAATCAGATTTCCTTAGTAAGTAAAGCACAACAACCACTTTTCAGCAGAATTATTTGAAGCTCCTATGTCACCATTAAAAATAATATGATACGACTCTAATGTATGAAAGGGAATAAAAAATAAAACTTGCCTTGGATTACCCAGGAATGTGAGAATTTTTTACATTTTCAAATATATTAACAGATTAAAAGATGATTTCAGTATACTCTGGATAATGCTTTATTAAAACCATTGATGATAAATACTTTTAACATACTAATAAGGAAAATGTCCTTGTCTCTATGAAGAATAATATAAAATAATAATTATATTTTATATAATAAAATATATAATAGCAGTATCTCATTTTGTATAAATTTTTTACCAAGGCATCTCAGGGCTCCAAGAGCAAGTATGCCTGCAAAGAAGATGAAAACTACATCACCTTTTTACAACCTAGCCACAAAAGACAGCATTTATTTCACATTCTCTTGGTTACAAATAAGTAACAAAGCTATTCCAGATACAGGAAAACATAATAAAGATGAACCTCTTGAGAGGAGAATGATGAAGGTCACATTGTAGGAAAGCATGTGGCATGGTAGGATTTTTCACTTTATGGTGAAAAAAAAAATTCTGTCACACTGTGCTATTTGGAGACAGATCACATCATTTTTGTATGTAAAATATCCTCATTCTTTTCCCTAAGATCACCAGTCTCAGTTTATTACAACAGTTCAAAAACTATGTGTCCAAACACATGCACCCCAGTGTTCACTGCAGCACTATTTACAGTCCTCAAGATCTGAAAGCAACCTAAATGTCCATTGACAGAAGATGGATAAAAACGTGGTACATAAATACAATGGAATTTTACTCAGCCATAAGAAGGAATGAAATTGGGTCATTTTTGGCAACGTGGATGGACCTAGAAACTGTCCTACCGAGTAAAGTAAATCAGAAAGAAAAAAACAAATTTTATCCTATATTAGCGCATATATGTAGAATCTAGAAAAATGGTAGAGATGAATATGTTTGCAAGGCAGAATAGACACAGAGACATAAGGTACAAACATATGGACTTTTCATTCTCTGTGTGCCAAAAAAAGGGGATGGGATGAATTGGGATTGGCATATGTACACTACTATGTTTAAAATAGATAACTTTGAGAACCTACTGTATATCTCAGGGAACTCTACTTAATGCTCTGTGGTGATCTAAATGGGAAAGAAATCTAAAAAACTGGGGAGACATATATGTGTGTGTATATATGTGTGTGTGTGTGTGTGTGTATGGCTGATTCACTTTGATATATAGCAGAAACTAACACTTCACAAAGGAGAAAAGAAAAGATATAAGCATCTGAATGCAGAGTTCCAAAGAATAGCAGGAAGAGATAAGAAAGCCTTCTTCAGTGATCAATGCAAAGAAATAGAGGAAAAGAACAGAATGGGAAAGAACAGAGATCTCTTCAAGAAAATCAGAGACACCAAGGGAATATTTCATGCAAAGATGGGCTCAATAAAGGACAGCAATGGTATGGACCTAAGAGAAGCAGAAGATATTATGAAGAGATGGCAAGAATACACAGAAGAACTGTACAAAAAAGATCTTCATGACCTGGATAAATCACGATGGTGTGATCACTCATCTAGAGCCAGACATCTTGGAATGTGAAGTCAAGTGGGCCTTAGAAAGCATCACTACGAACAAAGCTAGTGGAGGTGATGGAATTCCAGTTGAGCTGTTTCAAATCCTGAAAGATAATGCTGTGAAAGTGCTGCACTCAATATACCAGCAAATTTGGAAGACTCAGCAGTGGCCACAGGACTGGAAAAGGTCAGTTTTCATCCCAATCCCTAAGAAAGGCAATGCCAAAGAATGCTCAAACTACTGCACAATTGCACTCATCTCACATGCTAGTAAAGTAATGCTCAAAATTCTCCAAGCCAGGCTTCAGCAATACATGCACTGTGAACTTCCTGATGTTCAATCTGATTTAGAAAAGGCAGAGGAACCAGAGATCAAATTGCCAACATCTGCTGGATCATGGAAAAAGCAAGAGAGTTCCAGAAAAACATCTATTTCTGTTTTATTGACTATGCCAAAGCCTTTGACTATGTGGATCACAATAAACTGTGGAAAATTCTTCAAGAGGTGGGAATAACAGACCACCTGACCTGCCTCTTGAGAAATCTGTATGCAGGTCAGGAAGCAACAGTTAGAACTGGACATGGAACAACAGACTGGTTCCAAATAGGAAAAGGAGTACATCAAGGCTGTATATTGTCACCCTGCTTATTTAACTTCTATGCAGAGTACATCATGAGAAATGCTGGACTGGAAGAAACACAAGCTGGAGTCAAGATTGCCAGGAGAAATATCAATAACCTCAGATATGCAGATGACACCACCCTTATGGCAGAAAGTGAAGAGGAACTAAAAAGCCTCTTGATGAATGTGAAAGAGGAGAGTGAAAAGTTGGCTTAAAGCTCAACATTCAGAAATGGAAGATCATGGCATCCGGTCACATCACTTCGTGGGAAATAGACAGGGAAACAGTGGAAACAGTGTCACACTTTATTTTTCTGGGCTCCAAAATCACCGGAGATGGTGACTGAAGCCATGAAATTAAAAGACGCTTAGTCCTTGGAAGAAAAGTTATGACCAACCTAGACAGCATATTCAAAAACAGAGACATTACTTTGCCGACTAAGGTCCGTCTAGTCAAGGCTATGGTTTTCCCAGTGGTCATGTATGGATGTGAGAGTTGGACTGTGAAGAAGGCTGAGTGCCGAAGAATTGATGCTTTTGATCTGTGGTGTTGGAGAAGACTCTTGAGAGTCCCTTGGACTGCGAGGAGATCCAACCAGTCCATTCTGAAGGAGATCAGCCCTGGGTGTTCTTTGGAAGGAATGATGCTAAAGCTGAAACTCCAGTACTTTGGCCACCTCACGCGAGGGGTTGACTCATTGGAAAAGACTCTGATGCTGGGAGAGATTAGGGGCAGGAGGAGAAGGGGATGACAGAGGATAAGATGGTTGGATGGCATCACGGACTCGATGGACTTGAGTCTGTGGGAACTCCGGGAGTTGGTGATGGACAGGGAGGCCTGGCGTGCTGCGATTCATGGGGTCGCAAAGAGTTGGACGCGACTGAACTGAACTGAACACTTCACTCTAAAGCAACTATACTCCAATTAAAAACAAAACCAAAAACTATGTACCCAAAGTTCACATATTTGTGATCTGTATCAGGTCTTCATATGGAAGAGACTCCTCAAGTATTATTCCACTGGAAAACTAAAAAGGCAGTGAATGTATCACCTTACCACCAACATGAAATTATGGGAAAGGCATAGAATAACAACCATAGACATTTATTATTCTGCTTGGGCTACCATCACAGCATACCACAGACTGGGGGTTTTAAACAAAAAAGAATTTTCACTTTCTCAGAGTTCTGTAAGCTGGAAGTCAAATATCAAGGTGCCAGTAAGATTGTTTTCTGGTGAGACCTCTTTTCCTGGTTCTTTTTTGTGTCCTCACATGGCCTTTTTCTCTGTGAGTACACATCTCTGGTCTCGTCCTACAAGGGTCCTAACCTTGTGACTTCATTTAACCTTACCTCTTTAAAGCTGTATCTCCAAATAAAGTCACATTGGGGGTTGCGGCTTAAACATGAAGTTTGAGGAGATGCTATTCATTTATAACACATTTCTTTTAAATACTGTGGCCAGCTAGAAGCAGATAGTATTCACTGGACAATAGCAATTCTAAAATCCAGCCAGGACCACTTTCACACTTCCTTGATTGGCGTTCATCTATGTTTTTTGAATTCTCCATGATTCCTAATTCTGTCCTCTGGGCTCTTGCTTCTACTCTTTATAAGCCCACTTTTCTATATAAAGTGGCATAGTCTACAAGTATCACTTGCTTCCTGTTTGTCAAAGACTTCTCACTGAATACTCATTAACCCTTTCACTTCAAACTGATATAATTTCTTTACAATGTTATGAACTTGCTGTGAATCAATTTATAACCTACTCTGTTCAGAAAAAAACAAAAAGGAAAAAAACATAAAAACATGCTGATGGCTTTAGCCATAATGCCCACCTAAAAAATAAAACATATTCCTCAAATCCAGGTTTACCTACAACTACATGATTTGGGCTGACCAGAAAACAGATGAAGGTATTAGACAGGAGGTATTAGATCTATAAAATGACAGAATCTGACTAGATTATTTTGAACAAATGTGAATTATGAAAAAAAGACACAGAAGTTCCAGTTAATTAGTTGTAGATGCTAAATCCCTAAGTAGAACACATTAAACCAAAGTCATGTGGGTGAAAATTTAGTGGTGAGAAAACATCTCAAGCAATAAATTTAAAATGTTATAATCCTTTTGCAGAAAGAAGAATGGATAAATAACAGAAGGCAAAGAAAAGAAATGAATGAATCCAGCAGACACTTTAATTTTCTAACTCCTATTAGTAAAGGCTATATTACAGTATCTGGATTCAATGATAATTCCCATGTAGGCAAAATTACCCATCCCTTTGTTCTTCAATTTGAGTAAATTTTATCTCCTATCTAATCTCTGAATAATCTCTAATGAGAAAGAATCCCTAACAGGATGGTAGCTTCAGAGTATTATCCAAATTCTTTCAACACAGTTGGTTATAAACATTAAAGCTAGGTTAAGAACTATAAATTATATGAGTGGACTAGTAATAACTTACTAAATCTTTAGTGAACTGAAAAGAGTCTTATACCCAAAAAATTGTTTAGTTCAGTCTCTTTGTCATGTCCAACTTTTTCCTACCCCACGGACTGCAGCACACCAGGCTTCCTGTCCATCACTGACCCTTGAAGCTTGCTAAAACTCATGTCCATCGAGTTTGTGATGCCATCCAACCTACTTATCCTCTGTCATCCCCTTCTCCTCCCACCTTCAATCTTTCCCAACATCAGGGTCTTTTCCAATGAGTCATTTCTTTGCATCAGGTGGCCAAAGTATTGGAGTTTCAGCTGAAGTATCAGTCCTGAATATTAAGGACTGATTTCCTTTAAAATGGACTGGTTGGTTATCCTTGCAGTCCAAGGGACTCTCAAGATTCTTCTCCAACACCACATTTCAAAAGCATCAATTTTTCGGTGCTCAGTTTTCTTTATAGTCCAACTCTCACATCCATACATGACTACTGGAAAAACCATAGCTTTGACTAGAAGGACCATTACTAGCAAAGTAATATCTCTGCTTCTTAATATGCTGTCTAGGTTGGTCATAGCTTTTCTTTCAAGGACCAAGCATCTTTTAATTTCATGGCTGCAGTCACCATCTGCAGTGATTTTGGAGTCCAAGAAACAGGACACTGTCTCTCACTGTTTGTATTGTTTCCCTATCTATTTGCCATGAAGTTATGGGACCAGATGTCATGATCTTAGTTTTTGGAATGTTGAGTCTTAAGCCAGCGTTTTCACTCTCCTCTTTCACTTTCAACAAGAGGCTCTTTAGTTCTTCTTCACTTTCTGCCACAAGGGTGGTATCATATGCATATCTGAGGTTACTGATATTTCTCCCAGCAATCTTGATTCAAGCTTGTGCTTCATACAGCTCGGCATTTCACTTGATATACTCTGCATATAAGTTAAATAAGCAGGGTGACAAGATATAACGTTGATGTACAACTTTCCCTATTTGGATGCTGTCTGCTGTTCTATGTCCAGTTCTAACTGTTGCTTCTTGACCTGCATACAGATTTCTCAGGAGGCAGGTAAAGTGGTATTCCCATCTTTTGAAAAATGTTCCACAGTTTGTTGAGATCCACACAGTCAAAGGCTTTGGCATAGTCAATAAAGCAGTAGATATTTTCCTGAAATTCTCTTGCTTTTTCAATGATACAATGGATGTTGGCAATTTGATCTCTGGTTCCTCTGCCTTTTCTAAGTCCTGCTTGAACATCTGGAAGTTCATGGTTCACGTACTGTTGAAGTCTGGCTTGGAGAATTTTGAGCATTACTTTGCTAGCGTGTGAGATGAGTGAAATTTTGTGGTAGTTTGAACATTCTTTGGCATTGCCTTTCTTAGGGATTGGAATGAAAACTGACCTTTTCCCATCCTGTGGCCACTGCTGAGTTTTCAAAATTTGCTGGCATATTGAGTGCAGCACTTTCACAGCATTATCTTTTAGGTTTTGAAATAGCTCAACTGGAATTCTACCACCTCCACTAGCATGTGAAGTAAAGTGGGCCTTAGAAAGCATCACTATGAACAAAGCTAGTGGAGGTGATGGAATTCCCATTGAGCTGTTTCAAATTCTGAAAGATGATGCTGTGAAAGTGCTGCACTCAATATGCCAGCAAATGTGAAAAACTCAGCAGTGGCCACAGGACTGGAAAAGGTCAGTTTTCATTCCAATCCCAAAGAAAGGCAATGCCAAAGAAGGCTCAAACTCCCACACAATTGCACTCACCTCACAAGCTAGTAAAGTAATGCTCAAAATTCTCCAAGCCAGACTTCAGCAATACATGAACTGTGAACTTCCAGATGTTCAAGCTAGTTTTAGAAAAGGCAGAGGAACCAGAGATCAAATTGCCAACATCCACTGGATCATGGAAAAAGCAAGAGAATCCCAGAAAAACATCTATTTCTGCTTTATTGACTATGCCAAAGCCTTTGACTATGTGGATCACAATAAACTGTGGAAAATTCTGAGAGAGATGGGAATACCAGACCACCTGACCTGCCTCTTGAGAAATCTGTATGCAGGACAGGAAGCAACAGTTAGAACTGGACATGGAACAACAGACTGGTTCCAAATAGGAAAAGGAGTACATCAAAGCTGTATATTGTCACCCTGCTTATTTAACTTCTAGGCAGAATACATCATGAGAAACGCTGGTCTGGAAGAAACACAAGCTGGAATCAAGATTGCCGGGAGAAATATCAATAACCTCAGATATGCAGATGACACCACCCTTATGGCAGAAAGTGAAGAGGAACTAAAAAGCCTCTTGATGAAAGTGAAAGAGGAGAGTGAAAAGGTTGGCTTAAAGCTCAACATTCAGAAAACGGAGATCATGGCATCTGGTCCCATCACTTCATGGGAAATAGATGGGGAAACAGTGGAAACAGTATCAGACTTTATTTTTCTGGGCTCCAAAATCACTGGAGATGGTGACTGAAGCCATGAAATTAAAAGACGCTTAGTCCTTGGAAGAAAAGTTATGACCAACCTAGATAGCATATTCAAAAGCAGAGACATTACTTTGCCGACTAAGGTCCATCTAGTCAAGGCTATGGTTTTCCCAGTGGTCACGTAGGGATGTGAGAGTTGGACTGTGAAGAAAGGTGAGCACTGAAGAATTGATGCTTTTGAACTGCGGTGTTGGAGAAGACTCTTGAGAGTCCCTTGGACTGCAAGGAGATCCAACCAGTCCATTCTGAAGGAGATCAGCCCTGGGATTTCTTTGGAAGGAATGATGCTAAAGCTGAAACTCCACTACTTTGGCCACCTCATGCGAAGGGTTGACTCATTGGAAAAGACTCTGATGCTGGGAGGGATCGGGGGCAGGAGGAGAAGGGGATGACAGAGGATGAGATGGCTGGATGGCATCACTGACTCAATGGACTTGAATCTGAGTGAACTCCGGGAGATGGTGGTGGACAGGGAGGCCTGGCATGCTGTGATTCATGGGGTCGCAAAGAGTTGTACACGACTGAGCGACTGAACTGAACTGATGCTCTTAAGGCCCACTTGAGTTCACATTCCAAGATATCTGGCTCTAGGTGAGTGATCACACCATTGTGGTCATCTGGGTCATGAAGATTTTTTTGTACCGTTCTTCTATGTGTTCTTGCTACCTCTTGCTAAAGTCTTCTGCTTCTGTTAGGTCCATACCATTTCTGTCTCTTATTGTGCCCATCTTTGCACAGAAAATTATTAGTATTTCCCAAAATTTATTTCATAAGTAAAAGAATACACAAAGGTGAAACAAAACATGCACATTATAAAAATGAAATTAAAAGTTGGGCATTCATGTTTTGTGACTCTATTTTTAAAGCTAACTCTTCTGGGGATTTCCCTGGTGGTCTAGTGGATGTGATGCTGTGTTTCCATTGCAAAAGGTCAAGTCTGATCCCTGGTCAGGGAACTAGATCTACCACATGCTACAGCTTAAAGATTCCACATGCCCCAACTAAGACCTAGAGCAACCAAGTAAATAAATATTAAATAAAGCTATCTCTTCTGAAAAAAATGCCAGGCTTGTTAACTCAGGGGGAAAACTAAAATATTCATAACTTTGTCATTCTTATTTGAGTAATCAGAATCATGCATACAAAGATATGTTTTTCTCACATAAGACTCAGCTAACCAATACTGTTGGATAAGGATGTTAAAACTCATTCAATTGGAAAACCAAGAGATCATTTCTCCAGGGTACCTTAACCAACAGATCTTAAGAATCATTTAAACTACAACTAATTATATTCAACAGAGAAGGCAATGGCAACCCACTCCAGTACTCTTGCCTGGAAAATCCCATGGATGGAGGAGCCTGGTGGGCTGCAGTCCATGGGGTCACTAAGAGTCAGACATGACTGAGTGACTTCACTTTCACTTTTCACTTTCATGCATTGGAGAAGGAAATGGCAACCCACTCCAGTATTCTTGCCTGGAGAATCCCAGGGACGGGGGAGCCTGGTGGGCTGCCATCTATGGGGCTGCACAGGGTTGGACACGACTAAAGCGACTTAGCAGCAGCAGCAATTATATTCAAACTTAAAACTAGGTGACAATGTTTAAAAGAGCCCCTGTCCATATGACCCCCTTGGGGTCACTTAGAGTCAGACAAAACTTATTGGGAGAACAAAGCTAAGAATGGGTAATATGAAATATCATGAATGCTATGAAAGTGAAATTAGCATGTAGATAAATAATTTATGGAAAATATCTCATATGCCTAGAATCTTGATTTTTCTTGCATGTTATTAAATATTTACATGAAATATAGCTACATATTAATATCTGAAGTTTTACTTAAATATACATTTTTCATGTTGCCCTTATATTTTAATGAAAATTGAGGAATTGCCCTGAGTATGGCTTAAGACAGAACAGCAGAAGTACACAGTCCGCCAAAAAGACAAAGGTACTGTACCTTTAGATAAAATGGGTAAATTGATGCATTATAGAAATTCTGCACATCATTTATACATGTCCAAATGTAATAGCATAAAATGCATCCTCATAAATCATTTCCCTTTCATTATTTAAAGTATACTAAGGTTACCTCCAAAGTTAAGAAAATATTTGCCATTTTATTTATTATGAGATGGAAAACAAAGCCAGTAATCTGTTTTAGAACTGCAAGTGCATTTTCCCTTTGATTTTTGCTTCTTTTCCTTTGCTTTTATGATATTTTGATGCTGATTTTACCAGAGAAACAAAGCCCGTGATAATGTGAGACATAAATTTCTTCAGCTAAATGGAGTCCATTAAGTGAAACACTGAGTGCAAAGCTGTTAGATAAGGAATGGCAGGTTACCATAAATTAAGCAATAGACATTCAGGAAAGTATGACAGTAGAATTTTAAAAATCCCAGTAGCTCGTTTATCACCAACTAAGAATATATCCTGTTTACAAATAGGATAGAATGTTAAAGAATGTGAAAAATAAACTTTATAAAAACCCTCTTCTCCATCTTTGACAATATAGGAACATATTCTAATCAGATAGGTTTTAAGTCCCTTATGCCTGCTGACAGTTTGATTATACAATGGTCAGGATATATGGAATTTTGTTTATTTTACACAAGCTTCATCTATTTATAAATACTTCTGAAGTACTTGGGATTTTGTGAGAAGTCAAGAAGGGAAAATCGTTGTGTGCTAATACAGAAAATGAGTCTAATTCTTATATGTTGAATGATAAAAAAATATATAAACTATCAGTAAGGTAGAGGTGCATAACCAGTTCACACTTTCTTTTATACCAAATATTACATTTTTACTATAAAATATATTTGTATTGAGAATATGAAGGGAGTGACAACATGTATTTAAAGATGTCATATTTCTTAGTTAAAGTGGATAGAAAATCCCTCTACCCTGAATGTTGAGGTTGATGTTGATGATGAAATGTCACAAGAAATGCATTTGCTTCTCCAAACAATGATCCCCTACAAGAAGGGGAAAAAAAAAAATTAGAGGATTGATAAACGGGCTTAATATCTTTTTGCCTATTCATACTATTCATGGGTTTCAAGGCAAGAACACTGGAGTAGTTTGCCATTCTCTTCTCCAAATTGAAAAAGCTGGCTTAAAACTCAGCTTTCAAAAAACTAACATCATAGCATCCGATCCCATCACATCTTGTTTTGTTTTGTTTTAATTTTTATTTTTACTTTATTTTACTTTACCATACTGTATTGGTTTTGCCATACATTGACATGAATCCACCACGGGTGTACATGAGTTCCCAATCCTGAACCCCCCTCCCACCTCCCACCCCATATCAACTCTCTGGATCATCCCCATGCACCAGCCCCAAGCATCCTGTATCCTGTATCGAACATAGACTGGCTATTCGTTTCTTACATGATAGTATACACGTTTCAGTGCCATTCTCCCAAATCATCCCACCCTCTCCCTCTCCCTCAGAGTCCAAAAGTCCATTCTATACATCTGTGTCTCTTTTGCTGTCTCACATACAGGGTTATCATTACCATCTTTCTAAATTCCATATATGTTAGTATACTGTATTGGTGTTTTTCTTTCTGGCTGACTTCACTCTGTATAATCGGCTCCAGTTTCATCCATCTTATTAGAACTGATTCAAATGTATTTAAATAGAAGGGGGGAAAATGGAAACAGGGACAGATTTTATTTTCTGGGGCTCCAAACAGCAATGATAATGGAGCCCAAGAAAAGGTGTCTTTCCTTCCAAAACACTTGCTCCTTGGAAGGAAAGCTATGTGTAAAAGCTAGAAAACATATTAAAAAGCAGAGACATCACTTTGGTGACAAAGGTCTGTATTGTCAAAGCTATGGTTTTTCCAGTAGTCATGTACAGATGTCAGAGTTAGATCTTAAAAGAGGCTGAGCACTGAAGAACTGCTGTTTTCAAACTGTAGTACTAGGCAAAACCCTTGAAAGTCCCTTGGACAGCAAGAAGATCAAGCCAGTCATTCCTAAAGGAAATCAACCTGAATATTCATTGGAAGGACTGATGCTGAAGCTGAAACTCCAATACTTTGGCCACCTGATGTCAAGAGCTGACTTATTGGAAAAGAGACTGATCCTAGAAAAGATAGAGGGCAGGAGGAGAAGGGGAAGACAGAGGATGAGATGGTTGGATGGCATCACTGACTCAAGGAACATAAGTTTGAGCAAACTCTGGGAGATAGGGAAGGACAGGGAAGCCTGGCATGCTGCAATCCATGTGGTCGCAAAGAGTTGAACATAATTTAGTTACTGAACAAAGACAAATGGGCTTAATAAAGACACATGCAAATATTTTTCATAATCCCTATTGTCATTCATTACCAGCCTACTTGATGGTTTATAAATTCTTAAACAGTCATAGCTGATTTTTTCATTATTTGACAAGTATGGATGAAAATGTTGTACTAGTACCTTAACCCTATTTTCTTCAGTAGTTTTGGCACTTGACACCTGTTTAATGAGCATAAGTTCACAGGTGGAAAAATATTTTAACTAAATTTATAAAAACAAAGTTTCATCGTGGGTTTTAAATCACAAAAATATATACATCATATGAGAAAAAACGAGTAAAGTTATTCCATACCATTGGTAGTAGTTTAGTAGTGTTAGTCACTCAGTCGTGTCTGACTCTTTGTGACCTCATGGACTGTAGCCCGCCAGGCTTCTCTTGTCCATAGGATTCTCCAGGAAAGAATACTGGAGTGGGTTGCCATTCCCTTCTCCAGGGGATCTTCCCAATCCAGGGATCGATCCTGGGTCTCTTTCACTGCAAATTGATTCTTTACCATCTAAGCCACCAAGGATTTGGTAGGCACTATATTTACTGTAAACTCATCAGTGGATGTCTGGTTAGGTGATAAATAGATTGAACTGTATGTCAATTTCTTATTCATCAGAATCCCTTCTGTTCATTTCTACTAAACTAGAAAATGTCAATAGCTGCAAGTTATTAGGATTCAATATCTTATAATTTTATTTGAAATTTTTGGTATTTCAGATAACAATGACCTCAAGAGGATTCTCGCTGAAATATCTATTGTTCAGTAAAGATATATGCATAATACAAGGAAATCTAGAAAGTCAACTGTTTTAACTTAGCAGAATATGCTATAGGTCTGCATCACAGATTTAAAATAATTGTTATGGTATGTATTATCTTAATTGATCCCCTTCTTCTCACCCAAAAAACAGACCCTGAGAGAAGGATTAAGTACATCTTCAGTGCGAGAGGTGGAGGAAACACTATAAGAAGACAGGGGAAGTGATTTAAAAACAATAAATTTGGGGCAGCTAGTAAGGGGAGAGTTATTGAGCCAACTATTACAATGATTGACTGAAGCTTAAACTTTTACAGAAAATCCTGGAAATAGTATAAAATACATGCTTCAAAATTATCCTGCAACAAAGGAGCTGCAATAATAACAGTTTTCTATTCATCAGTTATTCACTGGTCTAAGCGCTGCCTCCAAAAGGACATTAAATCTTAGCAGATTGTAACCAGGTAAGCTCATAGGCAAAGCATCTGCTAGCAACCCAAGGGTGACAGTGACCATACTGTACATGTTGATTACCAGAAATCAGGCTGAGGGACACTGAAGTAGTAGGCGGATTTGACTGTGCATTGACTGAGCACTGAGAGTGTCTGCTACACATTTCTTCACCAGCAGAATTCATATTCCATAACAAACCAACAGTACATTTATTATGAGAACTTACTACTTTCATCTTACCCACAGATTTTTCTTGTTGCTATTCTTTAAATTAATTTTATATTTCAACTATTCAATTTGGAGGCAATGGTCAATCTCTATTTTAGAGATAAATTATGCAAAGCAATATTGACACACAAGAAAAGTCCATGGAAATTATATAAGAATACATTTAAAAACACACACTGTGTTCTGTTAACCTTTCAGTTGGTTCACTCACTCAGTTGTGCCAACACTTTGTGACCCCATGGTTTGCAGCATGCCAGGCTTCCATGTTCATCAACAACTCCTGGAGCCTACCCAAATTCATCATCTTGTCAGTGATGCCATCCATCATCTCATCCTGTGTCATCCTCTTCTCCTCCCACCTTCAATTTTTCCAAGCATCAGGGCCTTTTCCAATGAGTCAGTTCTTTGGATCAGGTGGCCAAAGTATTGGAGTTTCAGCTTCTGCATAAGTCCTTTCAATGAATATTTAGGACTGATTTCATTATGATGGACTGGTTGGATCTCCTTGCAGTCCAAGGGACTCTCAAGAGTCTTCTCCAACACCACTGTTCAAAATCATCAATTTTTTGGCATTCAGTTCAGTTTGATCGCTCAGTCATGTCCAACTCTTTGTGACCCCATGAACCCCAGGACACCAGGCCTTCCCTGTCCATCACCGACTCCCAGAGTTCACCCAAACTCATGTCCATTGAGTCGGTGATGCCATCCAACCATCTCATCCTCTGTTGTCCCCTTCTCCCACCCCTAATCTTTAACAGCATCAGGGTCTTTTCAAATAAGTCAGCTTTTTGCATCAGGTGGCCAAAGTATTGGAGCTTCAGCTTCAACATCATTCCTTCCAAGGAACCCTGAGGACTGATCTCCTTTAGGATGGACTGGCTGGATCTCCTTGAAGTACAATGGACTCTCAAGAGTCTTCTCCAACACCACAGCTCAAAAGCATCAATTCTTCGGTGCTCAGCTTTCTTTATAGTCCACCTCTCAGATCCATACATGACTACTGGAAAAACCATTGCCTTGACTAGATGGACCTTTGTTGGCAAAGTAATGTCTCGAATTTTTAATTTGCTCTCTAGTTTGGTCGTAGCTTTTCTTCCAAACACTAAATGTCTTTTAATTTCATGGCTGCAGTCACCATCTGCAGTGATTTTGGAGCCCCTAAAAATAAATTCTGACACTGTTTCCACTGTTTACTCCATCTATTTGCCATGAAGTGATGGGACTGGATGCCATGATCTTTATTTTCTGAATGTTGAGCTTTAAGCCAACTTTTTCACTCTCCTCTTTCACTTTCATCAAGAGGCTCTTTAGTTCTTTTTCACTTTCTGTCATCTGTGTATCTGAGGTTATTGATATTTCTCCCAGCAATCTTGATTCCAGTTTGTGTTTCATCCAGCCTGGCATTTCACATAATGTCCTCTGCATATAAGTTAAATAAGCATAGTGACAATGTACAGCCTTAACTTACTCCTTTTCTGATTTGGAACCAGTCCGTTTTTCCATGTCCAGTTCTAACTGTTGCTTCTTGACCTGCATACAGATTTTTCAAGCAGCAGGTCAGGTCCTCTGGTATTCCCATTTTTTGAAGAATTTTCCACAGTATGTTGTGATCCACACAGTTAAAGGCTTTGGTGTAGTCAATAAAGCAAAAGTAGATGTTTTTCTGCAACTCTCTATTAACCTTTACCTTAATAAGTTAATGTAATGTCTGTGTATAATATATTTACAAAACATCTAAATTCTTACACTACTAAGAAGAAGGCATATGAGGGTTCTATATATTTTTACAACTTTTCTAGAAGCTTAAGATGATAAAATAAAACTTTTTCTGAAAATTTGCATTTCATTTTTTTTATTTTCAAGAAGAATATATCTGTGACAAGTGGGATGATAAATCCATGAAAAATGTAATGTGAATACTAAATATTTAATACTAATAACACGTATTTCACAACTGTCACATAAATGTGTCATTGCTTAACTCCCTTTTTTACGTTAAAACTGTTGGACACATGAGAAGCTTTCAGGATACACCAATTTTTCATAGGCCTTATTGTGAAAAACACAACCCAGGAAGTATTATATGCAAGTCAGGCTACAATTCATCTTTAAGGTGATATGGTAGCACAGGAAATTTGATCCTCTGTATTAGCTACTTTTCCAGAACTTAAAATAAAAAGAAAAAGCTTATTGAACCAAAGATAAGATATAGACTGCTTACAGCAGCCATTATTAATTACTTTCTTCCCTGATGACTAAAAAGCAGATGTGATAATTAAATGACAGAAGTGTCATATATCAGGCAGAAAGAATAACATCCTCATAGTACTGTAGTTCACAAGTAGAAACGAATCTACTGTTCAGAGAAAATTATAGAATCTTATTTTTGTAGACCCCATTAGGCTGAAAGAGCCTCCTTTGGTTGAAGTTGGTTTGCTCTTGTTACTAAGTCTGATTTTCTGTTGACTGGAGGATGCCAAGGCACAGCTGCACTTTTACCATCTGGCTATCATGAAGCATTTAAAGGAACAAACAGATACATTCTGAGGGTTCCTACCAAATATAAGACCTAGAAATGTCACAATTAAATTTGTCCCATTGTGCACCCCTATATATGTGAGAGTGGTTAAAACTTTTAATATATAAAATATTAAAAACAAAATTAAAAACACCTTCAGTCTTTCATACAAATACTGTAACAAAGATCTCTCATGACATTAAAATGATCTCTAAGTAGCTTCTCTTGGATATCTTCACCATAGAATAAAGGATAAAGAGATGTCACACACATCATTTCAGTTCAGTCGCTCTGTCGTGTCCGACTCTTTGTGACCCCATGAATCACAGTGAGCCAGGCCTCCCTGTCCATCACCAACTCCCAGAGTTCACTCAAACTCACATCCATTGAATCGGTGATGCCATCCAGCCAGCTCATCCTCTGTGGTCCCCTTTTCCTCCTGCCCCCAATCCCTCCGAGCATCAGGGTCTTTTCCAATGAGTCAACTCTTCGCATCAGGTGGCCAAAGTATTGAAGTTTCAGCTTCAGCATCACTCCTTCCAAAGAACACCCAGGACTGATCTCCTTTAGGATGGACTGGTTGGATCTCCTTGCAGTCCAAGGGATTCGCAAGAGTCTTCTTCAACACCACAGTTCAAAAGCATCAATTCTCCGGTGCTCAGCTTTCTTCACAGTCCAACTTTCACATCCATACATGAACACTGGAAAAATCAAGCCTTGACTAGACGGACCTTTGTTGGTAAAGTAATATCTCTGCTTTTCAAATTGCTATCTAGGTTGGTCATAACTTTCTTTCCAAGGAGTAAGTGTCTTTTAATTTCATGGCTGCAGTCACCATCTGCAGTGATTTTGAAGCCCAAGAAAGTAAAGTCTAACACTGTTTCCACTGTTTCCCCATCTATTTGCCATGAAGTGATGGGACCAGATGCCATGATCTTCGTTTTCTGAATGTTGAGCTTTAAACCAACTTTTTCACTCTCCTCTTTCACTTTCATCAAGAGACTTTTTAGTTCCTTTTCACTTTCTGCCATAAGGGTGGTGTCATCTGCATGTCTGAGGTTGTTGATATTTCTCCGGCAATCTTGATTCCAGCTTGTGTTTGTTCCAGACCAGCGTTTCTCATGATGTATTCTGCATATAAGTTAAATAAGCAGGGTGACAATATACAGCCTTGACTTACTCCTTTTCTGATTTGGAACCAGTCTGTTGCATGTCCAGTTCTAACTGTTGCTTCCTGTCCTGCATACAGATTTCTCAAGAGGCAGGTCAGGTGGTCTGGTATTCCCATCTCTTTCAGAATTTTTCCACAGTTTATTGTGATCCACACAGTCAAAGGCTTTGGCATAGTCAATAAAGCAGAAATAGATGTTTTCCTGGAACTCTCTTGCTTTTTAGATAATCCAGGGGATGTTGGCAATTTGATCTCTGATTCCTCTGTCTTTTCTAAAACCAGCCTGAATATCTGGAAGTTCATGGTTCACGTATTGCTGAAGCCTGGCTTGCAGAATTTTGAGCATTACTTTACTAGCATGTGAGATGAGTGCAATTGTGCAGTAATTTGAGCATTCTTTGGCATTGCCTTTCTTAGGGATTGGGATGAAAACTGACCTTTTCCAGTCCTGTGGCCACTGCTGAGTTTTCCAAATTTGCTGGCATATTGAGTGCAGCACTTTCACAGCATCATCTTTTAGGAATTGAAATAGCTCAACTGGAATTCCATCACTTCCACTAGCTTTGTTCGTAGTGATGCTTTCTAAGGCCCACTTGACTTCACATTCCAAGATGTCTGGCTCTAGATGAGTGATCACACCATCATGATTATCTGGGTCATGAAGATCTTTTTTGTACAGTTCTTCTGTGTATTCTTACCACCTCTTCTTAATATCTTCTGCTTCTGTTAGGTCCATACCATTTAAGTCCTTTATCGAGCCCATCTTTGGATGAAATGTTCCCGTGGTATCTCTAATTTTCTTGAAGAGATCTCTAGTCTTTCCCTTTCTATTGCTTTCCTCAATTTCTTTGCATTGGTCGCTGAGGAAGGCTTTCTTACCTCTCCTTGCTTTGCTTTGGAACTCTGTGCTCAGATGCTTGTATCTTTCCTTTTCTCCTCTGCTTTTCACTTTTCTTCTTTTTACAGCTATTTGTAAGGCCTCCTCAGGCAGTCATTTTGCTTTTTTGCATTTCTCATGGGGATGGTCTTGATCCCTGTCTCCTGTACAATGTCACTAACCTCTGTCCATAGTTCATCAGGCACTCTGTCTATACGATCTAGTCCCTTAAGTCTATTTCTCACTTCCACTGTATAATCATAAGGGATTTGATTTAGGTCATACCTGAATGGTCTAGTGGTTTTGTGTGTGTATGTGTGTGTGTATAAGATTAACATCTTATGGTAGGTGACATCATTTATATATTGCTTGAAAAATAAGGACACATATGCCTCATCTGTTTAAATAATTTATAGTATAATAAATAAAATAAAAGCAATTCCCCAACATTTCTTTTTAATACAGCTATGTCAATGTGTTTATACATTGAATTATACTATAGAGCTCTTGCAAGCAGTAAATCCCTGTTTGACTAGTACTCTCTTATTTTTTTTCTGTCACAATACATTTTCTAAATAAGGCATTATGTTTATAGTAGTTGAATATATGAGTCAATAAATAGCTCTTGAAGGTGATGGAATGCCAGAAAAAAGCAGAGATGTTTGCTAACCACCAAGCCATCTGTTTGTAGTACATATGGGTATGATATACATTATTCCCACTAATCTAAATATTCACACAATAAAGGAATCAAGAACTTACTGTAGTTTATTCTAAAGTTATACTTCTTTGAATCAACATGATAATCTGTCAGTGAATAAAATAAGTAAAACAAATCACAGCAAAATTCATTATAAAAATATTTTCTATTGCAAATTTGTAGATTAGGGAATTCATCCTTTATATTATTTTAATATTAGACAATTTCCCTTATCTTACTAAATTAGCTGTTATACCATTTGCTATACATGAGTATATAGCCTATCCTTTAGATTTCTATAGCTCCATTTCAAAATTTCACCTGTGAACATTTTAGCAACATTTCATGCCTAAAGGACAGGTTAATGTTTCTATTTTTATGTCACCAAAAGCATAGAAACCTCTTAAAAGAAACCAAAATGAGTTGTTTCTTAACTACTCTGGGATCTAAATAATAAATATAAATTAATGTTTTAATTATATTGTCTTCATTATTTATTTTATACTTTAAATTTTGTGGCAAACTTATAAAACATAATCCCAGTTATGTGATATATTTTCCACTCAAATAACCATCTGTAAATAAACAAATAAATACATAAAGCTTTATCAAAATGTAGTGTTCCAGGAATATTACAAATATTTTAGGAAATATGTAACAGCCTTGAAAATAAGCTGGAAAGAAAGAATATAGGGATTTCTGTGGATAGTGAATTTCAGAGAAAGGAAGCCTAGAGCATTGTAATGCAACATATCAAATGTAAATAAAAGTGAAAATATAAAGAAATATAATTTGTTTACTAAAAAGTCCATTTTTTCTTGCATCAGTATGTAGCATTACATATAATGAGGTAAAATGCAAACAAACAGAAAAGTAATAGTAGCAGAACTCAACAACAAAATCAGAATATCTTACACAAATATTGTTAGTAAACAGTCCCATGATCTCCAAGAATTTGTCATTAATTAAGTTGTAAAACAACCATATTTGTACTTCCATATTACAGACAAGAGAACTAAGGCACAGAAATGTTGAATTCCTTCCCCAGAGTAAGGAGATGTAAATTTCTAGGCTATGAAAATGTTTCTTTCAAATTGGGACTACTATGCTATATTTACCCCAGGTGTGTTTGTGCTTAGGTTTAAATAAATTAATTTTTTGAATTCCAGAATTGGAAACACCTGCAATTTAATGGCACTATCTCATCTAATTGATCATTCTTTCCCCTGGAGAAGGAAATGGCAACCCACTCCAGTATTCTTGCCTGGAGAATTCCATGAACAGAGGAACCTGGTTGGCTACAGTCCATGGGGTCACAAAGAGTCTGACACGACTATGTGACTAACACTGTCACTTCACTTTCACTTTCCACTGGCATATCACCTTGCTTATAGGAGGAGGGAAATAGCTCTTAGTAATTGATTATTCTTAATTCTCAAATTAAAATTTCTAACACTCTAAACTCTCAACATAAACATAATACTTAGTCCTTCCTATCTTGGTGGAATACCCTATAACACTTTGATGCAGCATTTCAACCTAAAATTATAGCAATATATGAGAGAGTAAACAGATACACAGGCCTATATACCTAATAATATAGAATTTAAATAAAAATATTAATCTCATGTCCTGGCTATTATAAACAGTGCTGCAATGAACATTGGGGTACATGTGTCTCTTTCAATTCTGGTTTCCTCGGTGTGTATGCCCAGAAGTGGGATTGCTGGGTCATATGGCAGTTCTATTTTTAAGGAATCTCCACACTGTTCTCCATAGTGGCTGTACTAGTTTGCATTCCCACCAACAGTGTAAGAGGGTTCCCCTTTCTCCACACCCTCTCCAGCATTTATTGCTTGCAGACTTTTGGATCGCAGCCATTCTGACTGGTGTGAAATAGTACCTCATTGTGGTCTTGATTTGCAGGTGGGAGGTGGGAGGGGGGTTCAGTATTCAGAACTCATGTACACCCGTGGCAGATTCATGTCAATGTATGGCAAAACCAATACAGTATTGTAAAGTAAAATAAAGTAAAAATAAAAATTAAAAAAAATTAAAAAAAATATATTAATCTCATAGGAAGATGCTAGTATAAGAAACCACAACGTACTGATCTGGAGTTAACAATCAATGTAATTTTTGTAGTGTTATATTAATCATTGCTATTTGGGATTGTATATTCTCCATCTTTATCTCTGTCAAACACTTTTCAAAAAGTACAGCCAAAATAAGTAGTTTGAAGACAAAATATAGTATTAGCAAAAAAGATTTTCTCTATCTTCCTGCAGTATTTAGTATTGTATGTACATGCTAAGTTGCTTCAGTTGTGTCTGTTTTCAACCCTTTGAACTGTAGCCCACCAGGCTCCTCTGTCCATGAGATTCTCTAGGCAAGAATATTGCAGTGGGTTGCTAGGCTCTCCTCCAGGGGAATCTTGCCAATTCAGGGATCAAAATCTATGTCTCTTGTGTCTCCTGCACTGGCAGGAAGGTTCTTTACAACTAGTACCACCCGGGATGCCCCTCAATATTGTATATAGGCAATTAAATTTTTGTCTTCAAAACATAAGGCAAAGTGTTTTCTCTTTTTTTCCTATTATAGACACACCACTCTCACCCCAAGCATAACATTCAGAGTAGAAGTCTGTAAGGATGCAATCAACTCTAGCTACTTGTGCTTTGACATTTGTCTGCTAGTAGGTGGTCTGCTTCTCAGAAATTTTTTTAAAACAAAACTTCTGGACTGTAACATTAGTTCACACCAGATTACAATATGATAGGTCCTGTAAAAAACAAGTCAGCTGAAGCACATAGCTACAGTCATTAAAGGGCAGATTCATCAATTAAATGCTCAGCTTCTTGTAGAAAATCAGTGTTATGGTTACACTGTTTTTTTCTTAAATTACTAGTTTTGTTATTCAGAGAACACTATATTTTGTGTTTGCTTCTTTTGTGGAACTGTAAAGTTTTGCTTGAAGCTAAAGGGAAATGAAGAGATGGAATAGAAATTTTTTTTAGGTTAATGCTATTAAGTGATATGAAATAGCAATGCTTTGAATTATTTTATAATATTGCTCTTTTTCTGTTAGTAGAATATAAAATATTTTTCTCATATATCATTGATGTTGTAGGGAAAAGGCAAAAACTTGAATAACTTTGCCACTTGTTAATCATGTTCAATAAGTCCTTTTAGTTATGTAAATTTCTTTATGCTTATCTGAAAAATAAGAAAGTCAGTAACTCCTGTCCCCATTAGAGTATTTTAAGCCTCAGATAAAAACATAATCATAGAAAAACACTGTAAAATTTAAACTACTTCATAAATGTAAAGAATATACTTATAATAATTAAGAATCTTTTGGGTAACTTTTATAAAGCCCATTTGTTATTTACTATTGCCCAGTACTCACTGCATTAAGTCAAGTACCAAGTACCACATCTAGATTCAAGGTATGGACTTTGGAATCAAACTGATCTTGGCTGTTTTATATGTGACCAACTGAGTCATCCTCAGCATTGACATCATATTTTAAAGCCAGAATTTATTTATTTATAAAAGGAAAATAATGATAGTACTTATAAGTTTGTAAATAAAAATGATCATTTGTATTTTTAGGTCTATGTCTTACAGCCTTGAAATTTGAAATCATAAACCCTTTCTTAGGGATGAGGAAATAGGTTCAGAAAATAATTTGTCTGAGGTTGCATAGCTACAAAGTGGAAGAGATAAAACTAAATTGCAGGTGTGTCAGACGCCAAAGCTACAGTGCAGTTCATTAAATTTGGCTGTGGAAATCCTTCTACAAACAAAAATTATGGAGGGGCTAAATATACTTGGAATATATTTTAAGATGGAACAGCTCTGGTTGAAGGTGGTACTTCTAGAGTTTTTTGAGAAGATAATCACACAGAGCTACTCTCTCTACCTGTGGTCCTTCTCTGCTGCAATAGCAATTTTCTGTACAACACCAAGACCCTGACAGCGCCTATATTACAAGGTTCTATAATGACATGCAATGGATAAGTCAAAGGGAACCACACTATAAAAAACTTACCTAATGCGTACACTTTTGAAAAGCACTGCTATGACCTGAAAAAAAAAAAAAAGTTTAGTAAAGCAGCATCAGAAATCCCCATGAGTCACATTTGATTAAGATGAGAACATTACACCATTTGTGAGTATCCTTGAGATTTTCTGCAGTGAAAGAAGATAGGCTAGAGAATATGGCACCCTATGTTTTTGCTCTAGACTGTTCCTTTCTCTCCCAAAATGATTTTGAATGACTTCTGGAAGTTACAGCCCAGGATAAATTGATATATATGATCGTTATTATACAGATTTATAAATACTATGATCATTATCACAGATATGTCACTATTATAAATAATGCTAATTTACCATGTCACCATTATAAATAATGCTTATTTACCAGTAAACTCATCTACCAAAGTAGATTCAGTGAATAGGAAGGTAGAAACCAGAATGGTAAGGACAGAATTGTAGACATATCCTGAGAGAATGAAGAAAAAGAGCACAGATTTCACAGGATGATAGTTTGGCTGTAGTAAGAAGGAGAGCTTGAAGGAGAAATAACTAAAGTTTTGTTGTTTTTTTTTTTTTCCCCTTGTCATAATGGAATACATTGGAATCTATTTATCTCAAGGCAAAAAAATCAAACAAGGGTGATAAAGTAGCTTCCCAGAAGGGACAGGAGAGGCCAGGATAAAATAAAATCAGGTGGATGTCAGATTTCAGTAGGTTGAGGGGCACATTTTCTTTCAGTTCAGGGAAAATAGGAAATATAAGACCCAAGCATAGATAAATTTGTTAAATAGAAGATGTTAAGAAATGTAGGAAATTGGCATCTAATTTCTTTTATTTTATATTTTAAAATAAGAAACAAGATTATCTCTGGATATTGGGAGAGAGAGAGGCAGTAAAGGAGACTTCAGGAGCACAGTGAAGACTTTTAATAGCCACCAAAGAGTGTAAAAATCAAGGTGCTAGTTAGTGACTTATGATAGAACTGCCAAAAAGTGTCAGACTAGCAGGTGGTATTGGAAACCACGACTTTCTAATGAATCTAGCAGTTTTTGTTCACGATTTTTCTCTAGAAGCACTCAGCTGTATGGGTATAGAAACAGAGAATATGATTAATTTATTATTGGAATTTTGCTGAAAGGGTCCAGGACTCAAGGATCCTGAAACAGAGCAGTTGAATATAGAGGAAAAAGTGTATAAAGCACTGAAAGGAACAGAAATGAGGAAAAGACAGATTTGATGAAGAGATAAAATAATAATAGAACAATAACAATGATATGAATAGCATAATTAATGTGAATAGCTAAGAATTATTTAGTGATCACTGTATGTCAGGAACTATTCTTACTGTTCTCACTGAATCCTTTAACAAACATATAAAACTGATGTCATATGAACTCATTTTACAAATGCAATAACAATGAAGCTCAAAGGATTAAGTAGCTCCAAACCATTCAAATAACAAGTGGTTAAAATAAGCTAAAGAGACAATGTCAAATTGTCTTTGAAAATATGATAAACAGGGAATAAATGAGTAAGAGCATGAAAATATATGATGCCAATTATCAAGTTTAATATTAGAGTTGAAGATTTCAAAAGTAGAGCTTTTAAACTAGCAATAAGATGCATATATAGCCAAGGGCTTGTGTTGGTAAAATGGGAAGTGTTAATATATTGGAGGCTTTATTACTATTTTGAGTCCTAAGCTTACAAAGCAATTTACAGTAACTGCTAGGAAGATTGGTTTTTAAAATCTCTTTTTCTCTATTTCTCAGTTCAAACCAGAAATCTGAGGTTTTTTCCCTCCATGTGATTCATTTTCCATTGGCTCTCTTTGTTAACAGATTTTATGAGAACATAATCTTCATTTGTACTCATTGCAGGGGAAGTTTGTGGAACATTCTTATTCAGGTATAATACAGATGATGAAGTTAACAGTGAGAATGTCAAGAAATTATGATAGGTGGTAGACAGCTCATTTATAGGAGCATTAATTTCCTTGAAATGTATGTGTAGAATAAGATGAGTCATATATTAACGTCTTAAAAATGCAGGGCATGGTCAGGAGGTAGATAAAGGTAACCAAATAATGTAGAGATTAGTAAATAAGATAGCAAAGACAGTTCTATTTCCAGTTTTTTAAGGAATCTCCACACTGTTCTCCATAGTGGCTGTACTAGTTTGCATTCCCACCAACAGTGTAAGAGGGTTCCCTTTTCTCCACACCCTCTCTAGCATTTATTGCTTGTAGACTTTTGGATCACAGCCATTCTGACTGGTGTGAAATGGTACCTCATTGTGGTTTTGATTTGCATTTCTCTGATAATGAGTGATATTGAGGATCTTTTCATGTGTTTGTTAGCCATCTGTATGTCTTCTTTGGAGAAATGTCTATTTCTTTGGCCCATTTTTTGATTGGGTTGTTTATTTTTCTGAAATTGAGCTGTAGGAGTTGCTTGTATATTTTTGAGATTAGTTGTTTGTCAGTTGCTTCATTTGCTATTATTTTCTCCCATTCAGAAGGCTGTCTTTTCACCTTGCTTATATGACCTTGCCTTATGACCCAGAAATCCCACTGCTGAGCATACACACGGGGGAAACCAGAATTGAAAGGGACACGTGTATCCCAATGTTCATCGCAGCACTGTTTATAATAGCCAGGATATGGAAACAACCTAGATGTCCATCAGCAGATGAATGGGTAAGAAAGCTGTGGTACATATACACAATGGAGTATTACTCAGCCATTAAAAAGAATATATTTGGATCAGTTCTAATGAGGTGGATGAAACTGGAACCAATACAGTATACTAACGCATATCTATGGAATTTAGAAAGATGGTGACGATAACCCTGTATGCGAGACAGCAAAAGAGACAATGTATAGAACAGTCTTTTGGACTCTGTGGGAGAGGAAGAGGGTGGGATAATTTGGGAAAATGGCATTGAAACATGTATAATATCATATATGAAATGAGTCACCAGGCCAGGTTCAATGCATGATACTTGATGCTTGGGGTTGGTGCACTGGGATGCCCCAGAGGGATGGTACGGGGAGGTAGGAAGGAGGGGGGTTCAGGATGGGGAACACATGTATACCTGTGGTGGATACATCTTGATGTATGGCAAAACCAATACAATATTGTAAAGTAATTAACCTCCAATTAAAATAAATGAATTTATTAAAAAAAAAAAAAGCAAAGGGATAGAAGCAGCAATAAGGTAGTCTGAAAACACCTTATTCACATGCAAGCTTTTACTCCATGGTGCCAGCACAGTGAACAGCCCCAAGGAACAATGCACACACAAAGCCAGACTGTAGTCGAAGCAGGGAAGTGGTGAAACTGTTCTTCCAAAAATGAAAATGCGAGATAATGTTTAATGATTGGATACGGTATCTTCATAGTATCCAGTGAAAGTCAGGATGGCATTTAAAAATGTAAAATAGAGCTCACTAAAAATACACAATTGGAGGATCTCATCCATGTATAGACATGGTGATCTGTATATTTATATGATTTTTCTCCAAAAGTTTCTTGTCTATTAGAAGTGAGGAAGAATTAGAAAAAAAAAAAAAAAGAAAAGATTGTTTTGGAGATGGCCAAGTAAGACAGGAATGAAATATAAATTTAACCAGTCCAATCTCATTTTTTCAAAAATTTTAGTAGTAGAATGTTCTTTTGTATTGGAGTCTTTGAAGGCTGTGAGTATTGGGTCATGTCTGATTATTCCAACCCTCATCCCTATAGGAAGGCTGGAAATAAAGTCAGACCACTAGTTCCTGAGAGAAACTGACTGTCACCCTTGTGCAACAGATTTCAAAGATGCCAAAGTGAAAGTGAAGTCGCTCAGTCATGTCTGACTCTGCAGCCTCATGACTGTAGCCTACCAGGCTTCTCCGTCCATAGGATTTTCCAGGCAAGGGTACTGGAGTGGGTTGCCATTTCCTTGCTATAAAATGAACTATCCTGTCTAATAGACATTTTCCATGTACTCTTAAAAATACCATGTTGTCTGTTATTAATCATGACAATAATAACCAAATCCCTACTTTATAATTATGAGGATAAACTTAGTGACCTGTGCTTCAAATTGTCAGTTTGTGATTTGTATACATATGAAATAGATGCCATTTGTTAAACAAAAACCAGCAATAGTGTTCTTCCTCTTATTTGATTAACTCTTGACTTACCTAGACAGTTTTGCTTTCATTAAATGTATCATTAAACAAGATTTATTATCTCATTGTTATTTTCAAGGGTCACGATTAAAAATAAGATTGAGTTATATGATAAATCTTAGACATCTGGATTTCACCTTGAGTGTAAAGGGCTGCAGTAATTATATAGCCACTTCTGAATTTTAGTGGTATTTAAAGGACTTCTATCTGAGGAGAATTTATAAATAACTGTGAAAAGAAGGGAACAAAAAGCAAAGGAGAAAAGGAAAGATATACCCATTTGAATGCAGAGTTCCAAAGAATAGCAAGAAGGGATAAGAAAGCCTTCCTCAGTGATCAGTGCAGAGAAAGAGGAAAACAACAGAATGGGAAAGACTAGAGACCTCTTCAAGAAATTAGAGATACCAAAGGAACTTTTCATGCAAAGATAGGCTCAATAAAGGACAGAAATGGTATGGACTTAACAGAAGCAGAAGATCTTAAGAAGAGGTGGCAAGAATACACAGAAGAACTATACAAAAAAGATCATCTTTTTTTTGCTGTCCTGCATACAGGGTCATCATTGCCATCTTTCTAAATTCCATATATATGTGTTAGTATACTGTATTGGTGTTTTTCTTTCTGGCTTACTTCACTCTGTATAATCAGCTCCAGTTTCATCCATCTCATCAGAACTGATTCAAATGTATTCTTTTTAATGGCTGAGTAATACTCCAATGTGTATATGTACCACAGCTTTCTTATCCATTCATCTGCTGATGGACATCTAGGTTGTTTCCATGTCCTGGCTATTATAAACAGTGCTGCGATGAACATTGGGGTACATGTGTCTCTTTCAATTCTGGTTTCCTCAGTGTGTATGCCCAGCAGTGGGATTGCTGGGTCATAAGGCATTTCTATTTGCAATTTTTTAAGGAATCTCCACACTGTTCTCCATAGTGGCTGTAGAAGTTTGCGTTCCCACCAACAGTGTAGGAGGGTTCCCTTCTCTCCACACCCTCTCCAGCATTTATTGCTTGCATATTTTTGTGGCCTTTTGGACTCAGAGGGAGAGGGAGAGGGTGAGATGATTTGGGAGAATGGCATTGAAACATGTATAATATCATGTAAGAATCGAATTGCCAGTCTATGTCCGATGCAGGATACGGCACGCTTGGGGCTGGTACACGGGGATGACCCAGAAAGATGTTGTGGGGAGGGGGTGGGAGAGGGGTTCATGTTTGGGAACGCATGTACACCCGTGGTGGATTCATGTCAATGTATAGCAAAACCATTACAGAATTGTAAAGTAAAATAAAAAGTAAATTTAAAAAAAAAGAAAAAAAAAAAAGATCTTCATGACCCAGATAATCACGATGATGTGATCACTCACCTAGAGCCAGACATCCTGGAATGTGAGGTCAAGTGGGCCTTAGAAAGCATCACTACAAACAAACATAGTGGAGGTGATGGAATTCCAGTTGAGTATTTCAAATCCTGAAAGATGATGCTGTGAAAGTGCTGCACTCAATATGCCAGCAAATGTGGAAAACTCAGCAGTGGCCACAGGACTGGAAAAGGTCAGTTTTCATTCCAATCCCAAAGAAAGGCAATGCCAAAGAATGTTCAAACTACTGCACAATTGCACTCATCTCACACGCTAGTAATGCTCAAAATTCTCCAAGCTAGGCTTCAGCAATACATGAACCGTGAACTTTCAGATGTTCAAGCTGGATGTAGAAAAGGCAGAGGAACCAGAGATCAAATTGCCAACATCTGCTGGATAATCAAAAAAGCAAGAAAATTCCAGAAAAACATCTATTTCTGCTTTATTGACTATGCCAAAGCCTTTGACTGTGTGGATCACAATAAACTGGAAAAATTCTGAAAGAGATGGGAATACCAGACCACCTGACATGCCTCTTGAGAAATCTGGATGCAGGTCAGGAAGCAGCGGTTAGAACTGGACATGGAACAACAGACTGGTTCCAAATAGGGAAAGGAGTATGTCAAGGCTGTATATTGTCACCGTGCTTATTTAACTTCTACACAGAGTACATCATGAGAAACACTGGGCTGGATGAAGCACAGCTGGAATCAAGGTTGCTGGGAGAAATATCAATAACCCTGCAGATGACACCACCATTATGGCAGAAAGTGAAGAAGAACTAGTGAGCCTCTTGATGAAAGTGAAAAAGGAGAATTAGAAAGTTGGCTTAAAGCTCAACATTCAGAAAACAAAGATCATGGCATCTGGTCCCATCATGTCATGGCAAATACATGGGGAAACAGTGGCAGGTTTTATTTTGCAGGGCTCCAAAATCATTTCAGATGGTGAGTGCAGCCATGAAATTAAAGGACACTTGCTCCTTGGAAGAAAAGTTATGACCAACCTAGACAGCATATTAAAAAGCAGAGACATTACTTTGCCAACAAAGGTCCATCTAGTCAAGGCTATTGTTTTTCCAGTAGTCATGTATGGATATGAAAGTAGGACTGTAAAGAAAGATGAGTGCTAAAGAATTGATGCTTTTGAACTATCGTGTTGGAGATGACTCTTGAGAGTCCCTTGGACTGCGAGGAGATCTAACCAGTCCATCGTAAAAGGAAATCAGTCCTGAATATTCATTGGAAGGACTGATGCTGAAGTTTAAACTCCAATGCTTTGGCCACCTGGTGCGAAGAACTGACTCATTTGCAAAGACCCTGATGCTGGGAAAGATTGAAGATGGGAGGAGAAGGCGATGACAGAGGGTGAGATGGTTGGATGGCATCACTGACTCAATGGACATGTGTTTGAGTAAACTCCAGGAGTTGGTGATGGACAGGGAGGCCTGGTGTGCTGCAGTCCATGGGGTCGCAAAGAGTCAGACACGACTGAGCAGTTGAACTGAACTGAAAGGACTTCTTGATTATGTAGTCATTGGTTTGGACTTCCTTCTTTAAGTGATACAGACAATAGTAATACCTATTTCATAGTAGTTATTATAACAAAATGATAAATACAAAATGATTTATAGCCTCTGGTACATAGTAGGCTTACAAAAACTCTTTGGTATTATTTTTAATACTATTATCCTCATTTACTCTAGGTGTATTCACAGAAACACTAGAAGATTAATGCAATCCATGTGACAGGACTCCTTGTGAACTGACCTCGACTTTAGATTTTGTTTGATGGATGTGAATCCTCCTCCAGGAAGATATTCTATGATTGTAAGAATTTACTGGGGCTCAGAAAATCTAATAATGACAATTAATCATAATAGAGAAAGAAAATTCTGGGAACAGTTTGAATATGATATATTCTGTCACGGCATCTTTGTATCTCTGTTAAAAATGCTAAGACAGTTTGACTATCATATTTGAAAAAGTGAAAAGGCTTTATCCTTGTTACTAAAAAAATAATGAAAACTGATCTTCTATTCATTCTCACAATATATTATAATATAATAATGGGTTAAATTTCAATAAAGGCAAAATTAGAGAATACATTTTCCATGGTAGGTAATAGAATCATCATTATGGAGGTTATAAAGTCAAATAATATGATATGGATTCAAAAGTGCTGTTTAATTAAACAAACCATCTAATTGGAAACCAAGGCAATTTTTTACAGGGTGAAATTTTAAAAACTGAATATTAATTGTTCTATACAATACCAGTATATTAGAAATTCTAGATAAAACCATTTATGTTAAACAATGATGAGATAAATGGGAAAACATTCATGTAGACTATTATAATAAATTGAGTTCTTTCTACTTGATTCTTGAGGATGTTGAAATGTTCCCCTTGGAGAAAGAGCTAGTCACTGTTTTTTTATTATTATTATCCTTTCCCAGAGTTATGCCTTCATTATCATATTCAGCAGAATATAGGACAGAATGACAGCTCAAACTACTACCAAATACAAAGAGCAGGAGGGATTTGGAGAAGATATTTGCACAGAAAGTAAAATGTTACTAGGTAAATTCAGTCTACATAGATCCAGAATATGTTTTAGGCAATATGCCTTCACTGAGTCCTTCAACAACATAAATGCTAGAGAGATGATAGATGACTGACAGAAATAAATACAGAAATAAATAAACACACACACACACATGAACTTCTGAGGTGGCACTAGTGGTAAAGAATACATGCCAATGCAGGAGACGTAAGAGATGTGGTTCCATCCATGGGTCAGAAAGATCCCCTGGAGGTGGAAATGGCAACTCACTCTAGTATTTGCCTGTAGAATCCCATGGACAGAAGAGAGGGGTGGGCTACAATCCAAAGGGTCACACAGAGTCAGACATACCGAAACAAATTAGCATGTATGCACACACATATATGTGTACATCACATATATTTTATGTTATTACTATGTGTCTAATTATTGGCAATGCAGTATGCCACATGTAAGACAGTATTGTTACTCATGAAGCTTCCTTTTTAGTGTGAACGACACAAAATATATCAATGTATAACATAACATCAAGGGATGATTTTAGAATCTGATCATTCCCAGTCTTTCATAGAGAGATAGAGACATGTAAATATAGCTTTCATTCGGAGATGGAATGATATTCTTCATATGTGACATTTCAGTTCAGTCAACTTGTGTCTGACTTTTTCTGACCCCATGAACAACAGCACATCAGACCTCCCTGTCCATCACCAACTCCCGGAGTTCACTCAGATTCACGTCCATTGACTCGGTAATGCCATCCAACCATCTCATCCTCTATTGTCCCCTTCTCCTCCTGCCTTCAATCTTTCCCAACATCAGAGTCTTTTCAAATTAGTCCACTCTTCTCATCAGGTGGCCAAAGTATTGGAGTTTCAGCTTCAACATCAGTCCTTCCAATGATCACCCAGGACTGATCTCCTTTAGGATGGACTGGCAGGATCTCCTTGAAGTCCAAGGGACTCTCAAAGAGTCTTCTCAAACACCATAGTTCAAAAGCATCAATTATTTGGTGCTCAACTTTCTTTATAGTCCAACTCTCACATCCATATATGACTATTGGAAAAACCATAGCCTTGACTAGATGGACCTTTGTTGACAAAGTAATCTCTCTGTTTTTAATATGCTGTCTAGGTTGGTCATAACTTTCCTTCCAAGGAGTATGCGTCTTTTAATTTAATGGTTGCAGTCACCATCCGCAGTGATTTTGGAGCCCCTCAAAATAAATTCAGCCACTGTTTCCACTGTTTCCCATCTATTTGCGATGAAGTGATGGGACCGGATGCCATGATCTTAGTTTTCTGAATGTTGAGCTTTAAGCCAACTTTTTCATTCTCCTCTTTCACTTTCATCAAGAAGCTCTTCAGTTATTCTTCACTTTCTACCATAAGGGTGGTATTATCTGCATATATGAGGTTATTGACATTTCTCCCAGCAATCTTGATTCCAGCCCAGTGTTTCTCATAATTTACTCTACATATAAGTTAAATAAGCAAGGTGACAATATACAGCCTTGACATACTTCTTTTCCTGTTTGGAACCAGTCTGTTGTTCCATGTCCAGTTCTGACTGTTGCTTCCTGACCTGCATACAGATTTCTCAAGAGGCAGGTCAGGTGGTCTGGTATTCCCAGCTCTTTCAAAATTTTCCACAGTTTCTTGTGATCCACACAGTCAAAGGCTTTGGCATAGTCAATAAAACAGAAATAGATGTTTTTCTGGAACTCTTGCTTTTTCCATGATCCAGAGAATGTTGGCAATTTGATCTCTGGTTCCTCTGTCTTTTCTAAAACCAGCTTAAACATCTGAAATTTCATGGTTCACGTATTGCTGAAGCCTGGCTTGGAGAATTTTGAGCATCACTTTACTAGCATGTGAGATGAGTGCAATGGTGTGGTAGTTTGAGCATTCTTTTGCATTGCCTTTCTTTGGGATTGGAATGAAAACTGAACTTTTCCAGTCCCATGGCCTCTGCTGAGTTTTCCACATTTGCTGCATATTGAGTGCAGCACTTTCACAGCATCATCTTTTAGGATTTGAATCAACTGGAATTCAATCACCTCCACTATCTTTGTTTGTAGTGATGCTTCTTAAGGCCCACTTGACTTCACATTCCAGGATGTCTGGCTCTAGGTGAGTGATCACATCATCGTGATTATCTGGGTCATGAAGATCTTTTTTGTGTAGTTCTTCTGTGTATTCTTGCCACCTCTTCTTAAGATCTTCTGTTTCTGTCAGAGCCATACCATTTCTGTCCTTTATTGAGCCTATCTTTGCATGAAATATTCCTTTGGTATCTCTAATTTCTTGAAGAGATCTCTAGTCTTTCCCATTCTATTGTTTTCCTCTATTTCTTTGCATTGATCCCTGAGGAAGGCTTTCTTATCTCTCCTTGCTATTCTTTGGATCTCTGCATTAACATGGATATATCTTTCCTTTTCTCTTTTGCTTTTCACTTGTCATCTTTTCACAGCTATTTGTAAAGCCTCTTCAGATAGCCATTTTGCTTTTTTGAGTTTCTTTTTCTTGGGTATGTTCTTGATCCCTGTCTCTTGTACAATGTCATGAACCTCCGTCCATAGTTCATCAGGCACTCTGTCTATCAGATCTAGTCCCTTAAATCTATTTCTCACTTCCACCGTATAATCATAAGGGATTTTATTTGGGCCATACCTGAATGTTCTAGTGGTTTTCCCCACTTCACTTTCTTCAATTTAAGTCTGAATTTGGCAATAATAAGTTCATGATCTGAGCCACAGTCAGCTCCCAGTCTTGTTTTTGCTGACTGTATAGTGCTTCTCCATCTTTGGCTATATAATATATAATATAATATAATATAATGTAATATATATGTATAAAATCAGTCTGATTCCAGTGTTGACCATCTGGTGATGTCCCTGTGTGGAGTCATCTCTTGTGCTGTTGGAAGAGGTTGTTTGCTTTGACCAGTGCGTTCTCTTGGCAAAACTCTATTAGACTTTGCCCTGCTTCATTCTGTACTCCAAGGCCAAATTTGCCTGTTACTCCAGGTATTTTTTGACTTCCTACTCTTGCATTCCAGTCCCCTATAATGAAAATGACATCTTTTGGGGGTGTTAGTTCTAAAAGGTCTTGTAGGTCTTCATAGAACCGTTCAACTTCAGCTGGATTCAGAAAATTATAGAACACATATCATATGATAGGCAACTTAGATTTCATGGTCAGTTATTGTTTTATAATTAGACATTTGATTTGCAAAGGAAACTTCAACAAACTAAGAGTTGTTTCTAAAGAGAAAAAAAGTCATTTGCTGAAATAATTGAATTAGTAATAAAACCCACATATTCCTCCTGTATTTCCCCTATCAAAATGTGTCTCTGGTTTCTTAGACCTTCCTGACCTGAAAGTGAGATATACTTGGTTTAAAGGGACAAAAAAAAAAAAAAAAAAGAGATTCTTGCAATGCAGTCTTAATAGCTCATAAACCCCTCTCCAAAAAGGACCCAACCAAAAGCAGGCTAACTTTGAAGTCATTTAATGAAAATGTCCCATACATGTTTGTACTCAAAATTCATAGAAAACCCACCAAAATCTGCCAAATTGTATGCCTCTACCCAAGGAGTAGTGGATATAACAAATAACGACTTGTTCTTTATGTGACTTTTTTTTTTTTTTTTAATCGAGGCATTTACAGAGCCTGAGATTTGCCCTTCAGTTATGGCTGTCAGCATCTCTCTAAAGTCCCTCAGATTTGCATCTGCCATCAAATATCAATAGTCTAGGGCACTTAACTTTTAGGAGGGCAAAATAATCAGCTTAACTCTAGACTAAACTGGAGCATTAAATCAGAGAAGTTAGTAAATGTCTTTAACAAGAGAAAGTATACTTCTAACCTGACCAGCACAGGCCAACACCCATTTTTTATATTCTGCAGGGTTTTTTTGTAATAAATATTTTCCAGATAAATATCTGTATATTGGGTGACATGTGCTATCAATTAGTTGTAATAAAGAGATGTCATGTAGAACAGCAGTGGAAACAAATCACATGAAGCCTATACTGGGACTAAGGCAAGCTTCCCTTAGAACCTCTATCTCCAGGATCAAGTTTGAGCATAAGAATTAAGACAACACTTTGCCAGACACCTGTGCCTCTATTACTATGTGTCTAGGGAGAATGACAGAAATCTCTTCTTGGACAGCCTTGCCATCACAATCAGCCTTGAATTTATCAAGATTAATTTAAACAGGACATTTAATCTTATCTTAGTCATCACAGCAAGGCCCAGCATTCCAGGTCATCTCTCACCTTCTGCACACTTATGTCCATATGGCCCTATATTGAGCCACTCATGCCCAATACCTAAAACCATTCAAACCTGCTTTAATTTCTAAATTATTTCATATAGAACCCTATTAGGCCCCATTATTTCACCCTTTCTAAACTCCTAGACCACTAAATTTAATGATACATCATCACTAAACTTTTAAAAATATTTTCTATACCTTCTTGCCCTAAAGGATACCTAATTCTTCCCTGAACACTCTGATTTCTCTGCAGGCATAACTATGTATTTCTCAAGCCTCCAAAGGTCTGTAGTTTATTGCTTTTTTCATATAATTCTCCTTCCTTCATCCCAAATCCTCTAGTTTTGAATCTCATGTGATCAAACTGGATCATCAAATACACTTGATTTTTGTTGTCATATAATATCCCTAAGATGTAAGTCCTGATTCCTCACTATTTTATACCCTTCCCTCCAACACCATATTCTACGTGATTTCCACTGAAAATCTCTTATGTCAAAATACACCTACATGATCCTTCCAATGACTTTAGCTTTTTAGTCCCTTGAGATTCTTTTTCCCACTGATCTGGTCTCTTTGGTTTCCATAGAAATATTTAGCCCATGCCATTATCAACAACTTCAAATACTCCACAATCTCATCTCCAAATATCTGAACTCTGAATACCAATCCTTTGACATTAAGATGAGCTCCCATCCATGGATTCTATTACTTTTTCACTTCTACTGAATGGCCTTTCTTCTCTTCCTTCCAAGATTAAATTATATGGTATTATGTGCTGAATTATATGGCATTATGTGTCCCCCTGAAATCCATATACTGAAGGCCTAATTTAGATAAGGCCGTTGAAGAGATAAATAAGATTAAATGAGGTCATTCGTGTGGGCCTTGGTCCAGTTTGACTGTTGTCCTTATCATGAAATTTGGATGTACATAGAAACCCCAGGGATGTATGTGCACAGAGAAAGACTATGAGGACACAGCAAAAATGTGGCCATCTGCAAGACACGAATAAAGGCCTCAGAAGAAACCAAACTTAATTTCACCTTGATATTGAATTTATAGCCTCCCAGAACTGTGAGAAAATAAATGTTTAGTTTAAACCAGTGGTTCATGGTATTGTGTTATGGTTGTGCTGTCCTTAGTCGTTCAGTCATGTCTGACTCTTTGCGACCTCATGGACTTTAGCCCACTAGGCTCCTATGTCCATGGGGATTCTCCAGGCAAAAATACTGGAGTGGGTCACCATGCCCTCTTCCAGGGGATCTTCCCAACCCAGGGATCGAACCCAGGTCTCCCACACTGAAGGTGGACTCTTTACCATCTGAACCACCAGGGTACCCAAAGAATACTGGAGTAGGTAGCCTATCCCTACTCCAGGGGAAATTCCCAACCCAGGAATTGAACCAGGGTCTTCTACATTGCAGGCTGATTATTTACCAGCTGAAATACCAGGGAAGATGGCAGCCCCAACAAATATAAAGAGGTTGGTACAGAGAAGTGAGGTACTGTGGTAACAAATCCCCCAAAATATGGAGATTGCTTTGGAACTGGGAAAGAGGTAGAGGCAGGCAGAGTTTTGCATGTTAGAAAAAATCTACATTACTTTGAAGAGACTGTTAGGAACATGGAAATTAGAGGTGATTCTAGTTAAGACTCAGATGGAAAAGGAGAACATGCTTTTTGAAACCAGAGGAAGGGCAATCCTTTTCATAATATGGCAAAAAACTTGACTGAACTGTGAGAGAAGCCTCAAGAGAAACAAAAGTTGATTGTACATTGTTCTTGTATTTCTGGCATCAAGACAGTGAAAAAATAAATTTCTCTTGTTAAAGCCTCTCAGTCTGTGCTAAAGAAGAGAGTGAAAAAGTTGGCTTAAAGCTCAACGTTCAGAAAACTAAGATCATGGCATCTAGTCCCATCATTTCATGGCAAATCGATGGGGAAACAGTGGCTGACTTTATTTTTCTGGGCTCCAAAATCACTGCAGATTGTAATTGCAGCCATCAAATTAAAAGACGCTTGCTCCTTGGAAGGAAAGTTATGACCAACCTGCTGTTGCTGCTGCTAAGTTGCTTCAGTCGTGTTCGACTCTGTGAGACCACATAGATGGCAGCCCACCAGGCTCCCTCGTCCCTGGGATTCTCCAGGCAAGAATGCTGGAATGGGTTGCCATTTCCTTCCCCAACACATGAAAGTGAAAAGTGAAAGTGAAGTCGCTCAGTTGTATCCGACTCTTCGCGACCCCATGGACTGCAGCCTACCAGGCTCCTCCATCACTTAGACAGCATATTAAAAAGCAGAGACATTACTTTGTCAACAAAGGTCCATCTAGTCAAGGCTATGGTTTTTCCAGTGGTCATGTACGGATGTGAGAGTTGGACTATAAAGAAAGCTGAGCACAGACGAATTGATGCTTTTGAACTGTGGTGTTGGAGAAGACTCTTGAGAGTACCTTGGACTGCAAGGAGATCCAGCCAGTCCATCCTAATGGAGATCAGTCCTGGGTGTTCATTGGAAGGACTGATTTTGAAGCTGCAACTCCAATACTATTGCCACCTGATGCAAAGTGCTGACTCATGTGGAAAGACCTTGATGCTGGGAAAAATTGAGGCAGGAGGAGAAGGGGACGACAGTGGATAAGATGATTGGATGGTACCACCGACTCAATGGACATGGGTTTGGGTGGACTCCAAGATTTGGTGATAGACAAGGAGGCCTGGCATGCTGTGGTTCATGGGGTCACAAAGAGTCGGCTGAACTGAACTGATAGCAAGCATGGTAGGTAATTAATTGGCCTATGGTAATTCATTAAAATAACTTTCTTCCTTTCCATCTCAGTTTATCATATTTGCTTGCAAAACCACAACTCTGGTTAAATCCAAAGTCTTTCTATCCTACAGATGTAACATACATCTAAGTTAGTCTGGAGGAATAGAAAAACCTCATCCCAAACCACATAGACTGGTCTTGTTTTAAAATTAAAACCACAGATGTCAACCAGGCCCTTAATTGCATTGTAATTATCCTATACTTGCCTTTTGCATTGATTTTTCTATTCTTAGGAGATTATTTCATATATTCTTTGCTTATCTCAAAGTTCTAACACTTAAATTTTCTCACTCTGAGATTAAAACTTTTCCTCTGATTTTACTGAGAAATTTGAAACAATCAAAACATAATTTCCACCATCTTTCTTCCTCTTATTTCCCCATTTACCAGCATCTACACCTGAATGTGCTGATTAAACAATTGTTAACCAAAGATCTCTTTTATCAGAAGATAATTCCTCTATTTCCTTTTAATATTTTATACTTGTTTATTTTTTCATGCTTGAATAGTCATTTTTAGAGCAGTTTTAACTTACAGAAAAAATACTCAGAAGTTAGAGAGTTTGTATATATAAACAACATCAATGTACTCTGTGATGAAACAACATCAATGTGCTATTATTAACTAAAGACCATGGTTTACACTAGAGTTTACTCTTTGAGTTGTACAGTTTTATGGGTTTTGACAAATGCACAGTGCCCTATATGTAACATTACAGTATCATCTATACTGTCTTGTTTCCTTTCAGGTTTTGGCAATTATGAATAAAGTGCTGTGAACATTCATGTGCAGATTTTTGCGTATACAGAAGTTTTCACCTCATTTGGGTAAAAATCTAGATGTGAGAATCCTGGACCTTACAGTAACCTGTGTTTAACTTTGACGAAACTGCCAAACTGTCTTTCAAAATGGCTATACCATTTGGCATTCCCACCAACAAGGAATGAATTGCTCAATATTCTTACCAAAATTTGCTCTGTTTGTGTGTTGGATTTTAACCATTCTATTAGGTATGCAGTAATATCTCACAGTGGTATCTTTTCATATATTTTATTTGTCATCCATTTATCTTCAGTGATATGTCTCTTCACATCTTAATAACTTCACTTTTGAATTACATCTGATTTGTTCTGCCAACTCAACAACAGTATCAAAACATTTCCTACAATTGCTTTTTTCCCTCCCTATATAATTACCTCCCTCACTGAAAATAATAGCAATAATATATTTTCCAGCTTATAAAACATCTTTTTCTACAAATCCTGATAGCTATCCTCATTTTTAGTTCACTTTCACTGTTCCTTTTTAAAATTTTCTTGATTGAGGTACAATTGATTTATAATATTATATTAGTTTCAAGTCTACAGCAAAATGATTCAGATATATTTACACTCTTTTTTCAGATTATTTCCCATTATACCTTATTACAAGATACTGAACATAGTTCCCTGTGCTACACAATAAGTATGTACTTCTGTGCCCAGTCACTCAGTCATGTCTGACTTTTTGTGACGCTATGGGTGGTCCCCTGCCAGGCTCCTCTGTCCATAGAGTTTTTCAGGTAAGAATACCAGAGTGGGTTGCCATTTCCTCCTCCAGAGGATCTTACCCACCTTGGGAATTGCACTTGTAACTCCTATAGCTCCTGCATTAGCAGGCAGATTCTTTACCACTGTTCCCAGTGGTAAAGAATCTGCCTGCCAAGCAGAAGGCACGGGCTCAGTCCCTGAGTTGGGAAGATCCTCTGGAGAAGGAAATGGCAACCCACTCCATTATTCTTATCTGGGAAATCCCATGGACAGAGAAGCCTGGTGTGCTATAGTCCATGGGGTCGCAAATAGTTGGAAACAACTTAGTGACTAAACAGCAAAAACAAATCTTAACAAAAACAAATGGCCATACTACCCAAGGCAATCTACAGATTTAATGTGACCCCTATCAAAATACCCATGGCATTTTTTTATATGGAACCACAAAAGACCCAGGATTGCCAAAGCAATCCTGAGGAAAAAGAACAAAGCTGGAGGTAATCCCCCAGATTTCAGACAATACTACAAAGCTACAATAATCAAAATAGCAAAATATTGGCACAAAAAAACAGGTGTATAGATCAATGGTACAGAATATAGAGCCCAGAAAGAAACCCACGCATCCAGTCCCATCACTTCATGGCAAATAGATGGGGAAACAGTGGAAACAGTGTCAGACTTTATTTTTGGGGGCTCCAAAATCACTGCAGATGGTGATTGTAGCCATGAAATTAAAAGACGCTTACTCCTTGGAAGAAAAGTTATGACCAACCTAGATAGCATATTCAAAAGCAGAGACATTACTTTGCCAACTAAGGTCCATCTAGTCAAGGCTATGGTTTTCCCAGTGGTCACGTAGGGATGTGAGAGTTGGACTGTGAAGAAAGCTGAGCACTGAAGAATTGATGCTTTTGATCTGTGGTGTTGGAGAAGACTCTTGAGAGTCCCTTGGACTACAAGGAGATCCAACCAGGCCATTCTGAAGGAGATCAGCCCTGGGATTTCTTTGGAAGGACTGATGCTAAAGCTGAAACTCCAGTACTTTGGCCACCTCATGCGAAGAGTTGACTCATTGGAAAAGACTCTGATGCTGGGAGGGATCGGGGGCAGGAGGAGAAGGGGATGACAGAGGATGAAATGGCTGGATGGCATCACTGACTCAATGGACTTGAGTCTGAGTGAACTCCGGGAGTTGGTGATGGACAGGGAGGCCTGGCATGCTGCAGTTCATGGGGTCACAAAGAGTCAGACACAACTGAGTGACTGAACTGAACATAAAACTCTTAGAAGAAGACATAGAGAAAACATTCTCTGACATAAACTGTAGCAATATTTTCTTAGATCAGTCTCTCAAGGCAAATGGCATAAAACCAAAGATAAAGAAATGGGACCTAATCAGACTCAAAAAGCTTTTGCACAGCAAAGGAAAGCATCAGCAAAACCAAAAGACAATATATGGAATGGGAGAAAATATTTGCAAGCAATGCGGCTGACAAGGGATTAGTCTCCAAACTTTACAAACAGCTCATGCAGCTCAATATAGAAACAAACAACCCAGTCAGAACAGCCTGGTGGAGGACAGTCCATGGGCTCGCAAAAGAGTTGGACACGACCTAGCAAGTAAACAACAAAGTGTGGAAGTGTTAGTTGCTCAGTTGTGTCTCACTCTTTGCAACCCCATGGACTGTAACCCACTAGACTGCTCTGTCCCTGGAGTTCTACAGGCAAGAAATCCTGGTGTGAGTAACCACTCCCTTCTCCAGGGGATCTTCCCAACTGAAGGACAAAACCGGGGTCTCCAGCATTGCATCTGAGCCACCAGGAAACAGTGAAGGGAACCAAATATACCCATTTAAACCATGTTTATTTCTACCCATTTTTCTCTCCCAGAAGGTGAAAGAAAGTGAAAGTGAAGTCGTTCAGTCATGTCTGACTCTTTGCGACCCCATAGACTGTAGCCTACACCAGGCTCCTCCATCCATGTGATTCTCCAGGCAAGAATAGAGAGTGGGATGCCATTTCCTTCTCCAGGGGATCTTCCTGACCCAGAGATTGAACCTGGGTAACCCACATTGTAGGCAGACGCTTTACCATCTGAGCCACCAAGGAAGTCACTTCTCTCCCAGGGACTTGAGAAATAACTGATACTGCCTTGTTTCTCTGTTTTGTTTTGTGTATAATTACTATTGATGTTCTACACTTTGCTTTGCCCTGAATTCCAGTTACTTCTTGGGGTCCTGAGACCATGATGGCTTTTCAAAGACACTTACCCCAGCAATCTCAGTAACATTATTCAATTTCTCTACAGTTTGAGTAAATCATTTTCCTAAAAGCAGCTTCACACAATGCCTCACTTTGATTACCAAATAACTCATGAAATATTCAGGCCATACAAGATCACCTGTGCCTCCACCATATCAGTACCTGCAAAATACACCTTTAGGGGCTTTTCACAGGTTATTTCCTCCAGCACCAACAATAATGTCTAGTCAGATTCCCAGACTCCACTGCAAACTGACCTTCCCTTTCTCCCACCCCCAAAACAAGATCAATGGTTTGAAGCCATGTTTCAGATTGAAACAAAACTATTTGACATTTAAGTCCATTCCAACCAACCACAATTTATGTTTGTTTGCACCTGGAGATACCTTTTCATATGTTGTGGGTTAAAAGAGGAGGGCATTGTTTTTCAGGTGGATGTAACAGTCTTTTCCCAGACTGTAACTATATAGAATGATCCTTATACTCTTTCTGACTCTTGAATGAGGTATTTAGATGGTATGAAATAAGCAAACATGACATATAGTTAATTTCTGGCATGACTATGTTACTTGGAGTTGCAGAATCTTCAATACCCAAGAGTATTGTTCTTTTTATACCCCAATCAGGTTACAGAGTTCACAAAAAGCATGAAACATAAAGGGAATTATTTATGAAGTATTTTGTACATGTCCCAAGAGTAGTCATTCTCTTTAGGGAAGAGTTTTCAATATTTGAACTATAGCTTATCAATAGAAAATATTTGTATCATATACATAATAAACAGCATAAAAACACTGCTAGGTTGATTTTTGACTTGGGTATGTTACTTAAATTCCAGGAATACTAAATAAGCAGTTAGACATAAATATCTGAAGTTCCCCAGATAGAAATCAAACTAATTTTAACATACTTAAAAATCCAAAAAATATAAATTTAGAAACCACTTGGAACAATGAGAAGTTATAAAAATGACTGATATAAACACACATGGTTTAATAGCATGTCTAATACTTGGTATTACTAGTGATTGCATAGCCTAGATGTACTCTTATAGTCACGTTTTCTCAGAAAAGGAGGCTTTGTCTTTTACTGAGATTTCCACAGTTTTCTTTAGAATTGTGTTCAGTCAGTACAGGAAATATTCATTAGCAGTATTAATACTAGGGGAGAATACCACAGAGCATTTCTTTGATACCATGCTCTCCTTAATGGTCATAGTTTTACTTACCATTCTTCAGATTTTCAGTTCAGTTCAGTTCAGTCACTCAGTCATGTCTGACTCTGTGCAACCTCATATATTGTAGCATACCAGGCCTCCCTGTCCATCATTAACTCCCGGAGTTTAACCAAACTAATCTCCATTGAGTAAGTGATGCCATCCAACCATCTCATGCTCTGTCACCCCCTTCTCCTCCTGCCTTCAGTCTTTCCCAGCATCAGGGGCTTTTCGAATGAGTCAGCTCTTAACATGAGGTGGCCAAAGTTTTGGAGTTTCAGCTTCAGCCTCAGTCCTTCCAATGAACATCCAGGACTGATTTCCTTTAGGATAGACTAGCTGATTCTCCTTGTAGTCCAAGGGACTCTCAACAGTTTTTTCCAACACCACAGTTCAAAAGCATCAATTCTTCAGCACTCAGCTTTCTTTATAGTCCAACTCTCACATCCATACATGACCACTGGAAAAACCATAGCCTTGACTAGATGGACCTTTGTTGACAAAGTGTCTCTGCTTTTTAATATGCTGTCTAGGTTAGTCATAACTTTCCTTCCAAGGAGCAAGTGTCTTTTAATTTCATGGCTACAATCACCATCCACAGTGATTTTGGAGCCCAGAAAAATAAAGTCAGCCACTGGTTCCACTGTTTCCCCATCTATTTGCCATGACGTGATGGGACCTAATGCCATGAACTTTGTTTTCTGAACATTGAGCTTTAAACCAACTTTTTCATTCTCCACTTTCACCTTCATCAAGAGGCTTTTTAGTTCCTCTTTGCTTTCTGCCATATGGGTGGTGTCGTCTGCATATCTGAGGTTATTGATATTTCTTCTGGCAATCTTGATTCCAGCTGTGCTTCATCCAACTCAGTGTTTCTCATGATGTACTCTGCCTATAAGTTAAATAAGCAGGGTGACAATATACAGCCTTGACGTACTTCTTTTCCTATTTGGAGCCAGTCTTTTGTTCCATGTCCAGTTCTAACTGCTGCTTCCTGACCTGCATACAGATTTTTCAAGAGGCACGTCAGGTGGTCTGGTATTCCCATCTCTCTCAGAATTTTCCACAGTTTATTGTGATCCACACACTCAACGGCTTTGGCACAGTCAATAAAGCAGAAATAGATGTTTTTCTGGAACTCTCTTGCTCATCTTGATCCAGCAGATGTTAGCAATTTGGTCTCTGGTTCCTCTGCCTTTTCTAAAACCAGCTTGAACATCTGGAATTTCATGGTTCATGTATTGCTGAAGCCTGGCTTGGAGAATTTTGAGCATTACTTTACTAGCATGTGAGATGACTGCAATTGTGTGGTAGTAGGAGCATTCTTTGGCATGGCCTTTCTTTGGGATTGGAATGAAAACTGACCTTTCCAGTCCTGTGGCTATTGCTGAGTTTTCCAAATTTGCTAGCATATTGAGTTGCAGCACTCTCACAGAATCATCTTTCAGGACTTGAAATAGCCCAACTGGAATCCCATCACCTCCACTAGCTTTGTTCATAGTGATGCTTCCTAAGGCCCGCTTGACTTCACATTCCAGGATGTCTGGCTCTAGGTGAGTTATCACACCATTGTGATTATCTGGGTCATGAAGATCTTTTTTGTATATTTCTTCTGTATATTATTGCCACCTGTTCTTAGGTCCATACCATTTCTGTCCTTTATTGAGCCCATCTTTGCATGAAATATTCCCTTGGTATCTCTAATTTTCTTGAAAAAATCTGTCATCTTTCCCATTCTATTTTTTTTTCTTCTATTTCTTTGTATTGATCACTGAGGAACACTTTCTTACCTCTCCTTGCTATTCTCTGGAACTTTGCATTCAACTGGGTATATCTTTCCTTTTCCCCTTTGCTTTTTGCTTCTCTTCATTCACAGCTTTTGTAAGGCCTCCTCAGACAGCCATTTTTCTTTATTGCATTTCTTTCTCTTGGGGATGGTCTTGATCCCTGTCTCCTGTACAATGTCACGAACCTCTGTCCATAGTTCATCTGGCACTCTATCAGATCTAGTCCCTTAAATCTATTTCTCACTTCCACTGTATTATTGTTATGGATTTGATTTAGAGCATACCTGAATGGTCTAGTGATTTTCCTTACAGTTTTCAATTTACGTCTGAATTTGGAAATACGGAGTTCATGATCTGAGCCACAGTCAGCTCCAGGTCTTGATTTTGCTGACGGTATAGTGCTTCTCCATCTTTGGCTACAAAGAATATAATCAATCTGATTTCATGTTGACCATCTGATGATATCCATGTGTAGATTTTACAATGTCCTTCAGATTTTATAATTTCCTAAAGAATGTAAATATGATTTTACCAACAGAAATCAATACCTAATGAGATAATTTAATAGGCAAAATTTAAAATGTAAATATAGAGTCAACCTTATATATTGAAGGCTTCTGAGAATACTCTAAAGGTACAAAAGTAATATAGAGACTCTATCTTCTATTATATACATCAGCTGGAAAGGCACAATCAGTTCAGTCCAGTTGCTCAGTCATGTCTGACTCTTTGCGACCCCATGAACCACAGCACACTAGGCCTCCCTGTCCATCAATAACTCCCAGAATCCACTGAAAACCATGTCTGTTGAATCGGTGATGCCATCCAACCATCTCATCCTCTGCCGTCCCCTTCTCCTACCGCCGTCAATCGTTCCCAGCATCAGTTTCTTATCAAATGAGTCAGCACTTCGCATCAAGTGGCCAAAGTATTAGAGTTGCTGCTTCAACATCAGTCCTTCCAATGAACACCCAGGACTGATTTCCTTTAGGATGGACTGGCTGGATCTCATTGCAGTCCAAGGGACTCTCAAGAGTCTTCTCCAACACCACAGTTCAAAAGCATCAATTATTTGGTGCTCAACTTTCTTATACTCCAACTCTCACATCCATACATGACCACACTGGGAAAACCATAGCCTTAACCTTTGTTGACAAAGTAGTGTCTCTGCTTTTCAATATGCTGTCTAGGTTGGTCATAACTTTTCTTCCAAGGAGTATGCATCTTTTAATTTCATGGCTTCAGTCACCATCTGCAGTGATTTTGGAGCCCAGAAAAATAAAAAGTCAGCCACTGGTTCCACTGTTTCCCCATCGATTTGCCATGAAGTGATGGGACATGATGCCATGATCTTAGTTTTCTGAATTTTGAGCTTTAAGCCAACCTTTTCACTCTCCTCTTTCACTTTCATCAAGAGGCTTTTTAGTTCTTCATTTTTTGCCTTAAGGGTGGTGTTATCTGCATATCTGAGGTTATTGATATTTCTCCCAGCAATCTTGATTCCAGCTTGTGTTTCCTCCAGCCCAGTATTTCTCATGATGTACTCTGCATATAAGTTAAATAAGCAGGGTGACAATATACAGCCTCGACCTACTCCTTTTCCTATTTGGAACCAGTCTCTTGTTCCATGTCCAGTTCTGACTATTGCTTCCTGACCTGCATACAGATTTCTCAAAAGGCAGGTCAGGTGGTCTGGTATTCCCATCTCTTGAAGAATTTTCCACAGTTGATTGTGATCCACACAGTCAAAGGCTTTGGCATAGTCAATAAAGCAGAAATAGATGTTTTTCTGGAATTCTCTTGCTTTTTTGATGATCCAGCAGATGACGGCAATTTGGTCTCTGGTTCCTCTGCCTTTTCTAAAACCAGCTTGAACATCTGGAAGTTCACAGTTCACATATTGCTGAAGCCTGGCTTGGAGAATTTTGAGCATTACTTTACTAGCATGTGAGATGAGTGCAATTGTGTGGTAGTTTGAGCATTTTTTGACATTGCCTTTCTTTGAGAATGGAAAGGCACAATATATACATTTAAAAAACTGGAAAACTGCTGCACAGCATAAAATATACAACTTCTTATGTAAACTGATAGAATCATGGTCAGAGATATTTAGAGCAAAGAACTTAAGTATTCTGTCCCATTAAGATGGTTTTTATTCTACATATGTATTTTGATCAGGAAAGGAAAACCTCTCTTCATGGTAGAACCACTGATACATAAATTATTGATACTTACCCTTGTTGGTTATCAAACTGGCTCTCATATATGGTGGTCAAAGAGAGACCAAAGGAAGAAGCAGTCCACTCGTGAGTGATAAATGGCTTGTTTAATAAGCAAAGGAACTTACTCACTAGACTTGTCTTGGGTAATTGCAAGATGAGTAGATCTCCACACCCACAGGGGAGGGGTGATGAGCCCCCGATTCCCTAGGTTGATTTCACATGTCAGCCAGTGGTTATGTCCTCTTAATGACCTCCTCCAACAATCCCCTATGGGTCTATTCAGATAGTATTTAAGAATATTCACATGTCATAATTCATAAGAAAATAAAAAGGATAAGCAGATTTTTGTAAAACCAAAAATTAGTGGTTTTCTTTCTGATGATTTAAGGGTAGAAAAACAGATTTGAGATAGTTATAAATACACATATATGGAGTTTCAAATTTTAGCACATAATTGAGCAAAATGAAAGAAAAATTATATGTAATAGATCTGTGCTAAAATTCATCCAAAACTAGAAACAAATTCAAGAGGAAGAATCAAAATTTAGAAACTAAAGGTAAGAGTAGACTTGATCCAAATGCATCTTGTGCAAAAAACAGAATAACATAGATGAAGTATATGAGATAAGATTCATACCTAAAGTCATTCATTATTGTTCACATTTTTCTCCTCTAGAATACAAATTTCAAATGAGCATTAAGAAGAGAGCTCTGTATCCTAACTTTAAGTGTATTCATTTAAACAAAACAGAATTAGTTTTTCAGTTTCATAAAGCAACCTATCTATCTTAGCACAACAGGAATGCTGCCATTTTAACTGGAGAGGAGACAAGTGGATTTATTCTCAATCCTTTAAGGTTCTACTTCAGGAGACTAAAATGTGCTAAAAAAAATTCTGATCCAATTTTAGAAAATATTTCAAATCCATTAAGATTCTCCATGTTCCCCATCTCTGGAAACATGATTATTTTGAGAACATCTGTACTTTCACAAGGCTGCCTGCTTTGTGTTGAGATATAAAAAGAGAAAAAAATTGAACAAGCAGACTCATGTGGTTCATGTGTAGAGGCTAAACAAGGGAAAATTAATTTTAGAGTGCTAATTACTTAGCTGAAAGATAAAAATTGTCAAGAAGTTAAAATTTTGTTGAGAACTTTATTTAGCAGTCTCAATGAGATTTCTCCTGGTTTTAAATACATTCTAAAAGGTCTTAAACATCACATATTTTTTAATTTTAGTTAAAAATATAAATATCATTATTGAAGTTTCTTTCTATAATAGATTTAAGAAGAAAGAAGAGGGAAGGGCTTCTGTGGTGGTTCAGTGCAATGGACCTTGAAAGACTCCACCTTTCAATGCAAGGAACATCAGTTCAATCTCTGGTCCTGGATGACCCCACATGCTGCAAAGCAACTAATCCTGTGCATCCCAACTACTGAGCCTGTGCTTTAGAGACCAGGAGCCTCAACTACTGAAGCACTTGTGCCCTAGAGCCTGTGCTCTGCAACAAGAGAAGGCACTTCAGTGAGAAGCCAGTGTGTCCTGCAGCTGGAGAGCAGGCCCTGCTTGCTGCACATAGAGAGTATGCCCTGCTTGCTTCAAGTAGAGAGTAGCCCCTTCTTGCTGAAACTAGAGAAAGTCTGCATGTAGCCATGAAGACCCATCACTGCCAAATAAAGACTTTCAAACTTGATAGGAAACAAAAACTCAGTTAAAAAAAAAAAGGAAAGAAAATGAAATACCAAATCATCTCCTTAAATAATTACTCTGATGTACTAAGCAACAACTTATAGCCTTAAAATCTTTGTAAAGAACTATTATAAAATACACAGTTTTAAGCTGAAATTTAAATTATAATTTCTTAACATTTGAAATAATATTCTCAGATTTTTCTTTTTTAGTGCTTTATATAAATTGACTTTGATTTTTAAAGGAGATATTTCACTTGTGCTACTTTTAGAAAACATATACTGATTTATGATTTTATTGATTTGGTTTAAATAGTACCCAGGGGTCAAACAACAAACTAAATCAATCAAGATCTGAAAACTCCTAGGCATGTAAGGAAACAGTTAAAATGCTTGACAAAAAGAAAAATGTTGCCACAATCTTTTGGCCCTTTGCTTAATATGAGAAAGCCTAGGCTTCAACAGTATGTGAATCGAGAACTTTCAGATGCACAAGCTGTATTTAGAAAAGGCAGAGGAAACAGAGATCAAATTCCTATTATCCACTGGGTCACAGAAAAAGCAAGAGAAACACCTATGTCTGCTTCATTAACTACACTAAAGCTTTTGACTGTGTGGACATCAGCAAAATGTGGAAAATTCTTAAAGTGATGAGAATACCAGACCACCTTATGTGCTTCCTGAGAAAGAGGTCAAGAAACAACAGTTAGAAAATGGACATGTAATAATGGATGGATTCCAAATAGGGAAAGGAGTATGTCAACACTCTATATTGTCACCCTGCTTATTTAACTTCTGTGCAGAGTATATTATGCAAAATGCAGGCTGGATGAAGCCCAAGCTAAAATCAAGATTGCTGGGAGAAATATCAATAACCTCAGATATGAAGATGACACCATCCTTACGGCAGAAAGCAAACAACTAAAGAGCCTCTTGATAAAAGTGAAAGAGGAGAGTGAAAAATTTGGCTTAAAACTCAACATTCAGAAAATGAAGATCATGGCATCTGGTTCCATCACATCATGGCAAATAGATGGGGAAACAGTGGAAACAGTGGCTGACTTTATTTTCTTGGGCTCCAAAATCACTGCAGATGGTGACTGCAGCCATGAAATTAAAAGACATTTGCTCCTTAGAAGGAAACCTATGACCACCCTAGACAGTATATTAAAAGACTGAGACATTACTTTGCTGACAAAGGTCCATCTAGTCAAAGTTATGGTTTTTCCAGTGGTTATGTATGGATGTGAGAGTTGGACTGTAAAGAAAGTTGAGCACCAAAGAATTGATGCTCTTGAACTGTGGTGTTGGAAAGACTGTTGAAAGTCCCTTGAGCTGCAAAGAGATCAAACCTGTGCATTCCTAAAGGAAATCAGTCCTAAATATTCACTGGAAGGACTGATGCTGAAGCTGAAACTCCAATACTTTGGCCACCTCATGCAAAGAGTTGACTCATTGGAAAAGACTCTGATGCTGGGAGGGATTGGGGGCAGGAGGAGAAGGGGACGACAGAGGATGAGATGGCTGGATGGCATCGCGGACTCGATGGACATGAGTCTGAGTGAACTCCGGGAGATGGTGATGAACAGGGAGGCCTGGCGTGCTGCGATTCATGGGGTCGCAAAGAGTCGGAAACAACTGAGCGACTGAACTGAACTGAACTGATGCGAAGAACCAACTCATTGGAAAATACCCTGATGCTGAGGGAAAAATGTAGGAGGAGAAGGGGACAACAGAGGATGAGATAGTTGGATGGCATCACTGACTCAATGGACATGAGTTTGAGCAAGCTCCGGGAATTGGTGTTGGACAGGGAAGCCTGGTGTGCTACAGTTGGTGAGGTCACAAAGCATCAGAAATGACTGAGTGACTGAACTGAATTGATCTGATAACACTCCAAATTATTTTGATTTATAACCAGAGCCTTTCATTTTAACTGTAGTCACATACCTAGCTACTTCCTTAAAAAGTTGTTTTACATTTAAATAGTGCCAAAATATTGTGTTACTAAGTAACTCAACATGTCTAAAAACCAAAATACCAATGACTGTGCTAAGACTGCTCGAAGTAACAGCAATTAATAGCAACTCTATTTGGTTGCTCAGACCAAAAATGTGCTGTCATCCTTGCCTCCTCCCTTTTTCTCACCTTCTACATAAAATCCATCTGAAAATCACTGATTATAACTTAAAAATACATACAGAATCCAACTCTCGAACTCCATTGCTAACAACCTACTTCATTCTCCTATTATAGAAAAAATTTTTGAAGTACTTTTTGGGAAAAAAAAAAAACTTAACAATCTTTTATAAGTCAGTCAGTATACATTTTACTCTGCCACAGATGCATGTGTGAAATAAGAGCCCCAAGTCATCAGACTGGTAGATGTCTGAACCACGTCTGACTTCTTATCCCAGCCAGAACACACACCTTCTAGGTAATTCCTGTTCAATGACTGCTTCCAAATGCAGATGACCATATAGTTGTTCATCCCCAATGTAGACCAGGCAAACCATGAGAAGACTAAAGCCTCAGGGAATGGCAAACTGACCCCCAGGAAAAGCAGCTGCAGTCTCCACTTGGCCCCATTTTTGCTCGGCTTCACCATGGTGATGGCCCAGACAGCACAGAGAGGACCTGCCACAACACTTACTATGGCATGAATCTGAAAGGAAGAGGTGTACACACACTGCACGAGGCCTTTGAGACAGGAGTTGTAAAGTGTCGTCCCAAAAGTTGTTGAGTTAATTTCCCTCCTTCCACTGTTGCACATGTGTGGTCAGAGTGAGGCAAACCAGGACCTGGGATCTGGGACCCTTGGCTGCAATGCTTGCACTTGGAGGAACACTTCCTTGAGTCACAGAATATAAAGAAACTACAAGGAAATAAAAGCAGCCTAGTACATACAAAAAAAAAAAAAAGACCAGAAATGCAACTGCTTCTTTTGAGTGTCAGGAGCAAAAGCAGGGTACTGCACATGATCCCAGCATACAGCACCACTAAGCGGGTGTGCAGGCCCCCTAAGCCACTCAGGATCTGCCTCTACCCTCACCCTATTTAAGGGGCCAGATTACCCCCTCCTCCGGGAACAAGCAAGGGAATCTGTCATCTCTTTTCCCTCGCTTGTGCTATAGCACGAGTCCCAGTAAGGCCTTGCCTGGATTTCTTTGCTGCCTTCTCATCATTTCTATTGAATAGAGTCCAAGAACCCTGGTCCATAACAAATGCTTTGCCTATCTACCAAAGTAATTATTTAAAAGTCATCTAGGTCATATCACTCTTGTGCAGAATACAAGAATGGCTCTAAGAGAAAGAGTCAGTGTGCAGTGGCCTGCAAGAGCAAACCTTAAGTAGCTCCCAGTTCCTTACTTGCTACTTTTCGCATGACCCTAGTTACTCAAGCCCTCCTTGAGTTCCCTTAATATCTATGTTCCAACCTTGATGATCTCTGCACTGGCATCTTACTCTATCTGGAAATACCTTCCTTTATATATACATATGTCTAAAATCTGCTCATTTGACACCTTCCCTTTGAGAGTTCTATCTCCACCAACCTGGTTAACATTACAATTTGGTACTCAAAAAAAGATCTTCATTACCCAGATAATCACGATGGTATGATCCCTCATCTAGAGCCAGACATCCTGGAATGTGAAGTCAAGTCGGCCTTAGAAAGCATCACTACAAACAAAGCTAGTGGAGGTGATGGAATTCCAGTTGAGCTATTTCAAATCCTGAAAGATGATGCTGTGAAAGTGCTGCACTCAATATGCCAACAAATTTGGAAAACTCAGCAGTGGCCACAGGACTAGAAAAGGTCAGTTTTCATTCCAATCCCAAAGAAAGGCAATGCCAAAGAAGGCTCAAACTACCACACAGTTGCACTCATCTCACATGCTAGTAAAGTAATGCTCAAAATTCTCCAAGCCAGGCTTCAGCAATACGTGAACCATGAACTTCTTGATGTCAAGCTGGTTTTAGAAAAGGCAGAGGAACCAGAGATCAAATTGCCAACATCCGCTGGATCATGGAAAAAGCAAGAGAGTTCCAGAAAAACATCTATCTCTGCTTTATTGACTATACCAAAGCCTTTGACTGTGTGGATCACAAGAAACTGTGGAAAATTCTGAGAGAGATGGGAATACCAGACCACCTGACCTGCCTCTTGAGAAACCTGTGTGCAGGTCAGGAAGGAACAGTTAGACTTGAACATGGAACAACAGACTGGTTCCAAATAGGAAAAGGAGTGCATCAAGGCTGTATATTGTCACCCTGCTTATTTAACTTCTATGCAGAGTACATCATGAGAAAGGCTGGACTGGAAGAAACATAAGCTGGAATCAAGATTGCTGGGAGAAATATCAATCACCTCAGATATGCAGATGACACCACCCTTATGGCAGAAAGTGAAGAGGAACTAAAAAGCCTCTTGATGACAGTGAAAGAGGAGAGTGAAAAGGTTGGCTTAAAGCTCAACATTCAGAAAACGAAGATCATGGCATCCGGTCCCATCCTTTCATGGCAAATAGATGGGGAAACAGTGGAAACAGTATCAGACTTTATTTTTCTGGGCTCCAAAATTACTGCGGATGGTGACTGCAGCCATGAAATTAAAAGATGCTTACTCCTCGGAAGAAAAGTTATGACCAATCTAGATAGCATATTCAAAAGCAGAGACATTACTTTGCCGACTAAGGTCCGTCTAGTCAAGGCTATGGTTTTCCAGTAGTCATTTATGGATGTGAGAGTTGGACTGTGAAGAAGGCTGAGTGCCAAAGAATTGATGCTTTTGAAGTGTGGTATTGGAGAAGACTCTTGAGAGTCCCTTGGACTGTAAGGAGTTCCGACCAGTCCATTCTGAAAGAGATCAGCCCTGGGATTTCTTTGGAAGAAATGATGCTGAAGCTGAAGCTCCAGTACTTTGGCCACCTGATGCGAAGAGTTGACTCATTGGAAAAGACTCTGATGCTGGGAGGGATTGGGGGCAGGAGGAGAAGGGGACGACAGAGGTTAAGATGGCTGGATGGCATCATGGACTCGATGGACATGAGTCTGAGTGAACTCTGGGAGTTGGTGATGTACAGGGAGGCCTGGCATGCTGAGATTCATCGGGTCACAAAGAATCCGACATGACTGAGCGACTGAACTGAACTGAACTGAATTTCTAAAGTAAAGCAATACTTAGCACATGGACACAGCCAAATATGTATTTTATGTTGGAGATTAGATAAGAATATAAATATGAATTAAACATATGATAAAAAAACAAGAAGGCTATCAATATCTGTGCTTAATTTCTGATATCTTGCACTGAAACTTTAATAAAAGTACTTTGAGGAAAGAATAAGAAGTTAAATTACATTTAAACTGGTCACAGTTAAGAATTTCATCTGTTTGTTTGGTTAACCACTTAAATGGTCTGCACGTCTATTTCAGTGGGCTTACCTGTGGCTCAGTTGGTAAAGAATCAGCCTGCAATGCAGGAAACCTGGGTTTGATCCTGGGTTGGGAAGATCCCCTGAAGAAGGGAAAGGCTACCCATGCCAGTATTTTGGCTTGAAGAATTCCATGGACTGTATAGTCCATCGGAGAAGGCAATGGCACCCCACTCCAGTACTCTTGCCTGGAGAATCCCATGGACGGAGGAGCCTGGTAGGCTGCAGTCCATGGGGTCGCTAAGAGTCGGACACGACTGAGCAACGTCACTTTCACTTTTCACTTTCATGCGTTGGAGAAGGAAATGGCAACCTACTCCAGTGTTCTTGCCTGGAGAATCCCAGGGACGGTGGAGCCTGATGGGCTGCCATCTATGGGGTCGCACGGAGTCGGACACGACTGAAGCGACTTAGCAGCAGCAGCAGTAGTATAATCCATAGGGTTGCAAAGACACAATTGAGCAACTTTCACTTTCACTTTTATTTCAGTGGTATAAGCAGAGATTCCTGGAAGCTTGAATTTCTTCACCATATGCTGTGGCATCAACTCAACAATTCCCTAATTACCAGCAGACTACCTCTAGCAGGTTTTACATAAGTACAAATTATTTTATTAAATCTGAAAATAAAATTATATATCTATCCAGAAATTTAGGGGCTTCCCAGTTGGTGCCAATGGTAAAGAATCCACCTGCTAATGCAGGAGGCACAAGAACACGGGATAGATCTCTGGGTTGGGAAGATCCCCTAGAGTAGGAAATGGTGGCAACCTACTCCAGTATGCTTGCCTGGAAATCCCATGGACAGGAAGTCTGACAGGCTATGGTCTATGGGGTTGCAAAGAATTGGTCATGAATGAGCAAAGTGGACACGTCCAGAAATTTCATAAGGCATTATTTTCAGATACTTTTCCAATAAGCCATTCCTCTTACATCTATGCTTTCCCAGACTCCTAACCTGTTTCCACTCCTACATACATATTAAAGTTCAAAAATCACATGTATGCTTTTAACACATATTAAGTTCAGTTCAGTCGCTCAGTCGTGTCTGACTCTTTGCGACCCCATGAACTGAAGCACTCCAGGCCTCCCTGTCCATCACCAACTCCCAGAGTTTACCCAAACTCATGTCCATTGAGTTGGTGATGCCATCCAACCATCTCATCCTTTGTAATCCCCTTCTCCACCTGCCCTCAATCTTTCCCAGCATCAGGGTCTTTTCAAATGAGTCAGCTCTTTACATCAGGTGGCCAAAATATTGAAGTTTCAGCTTCAACATCAGTCCTTCCAATGAACACCCAGGACTAATCTCCTCAGGATAGACTGGTTTGATCTCCATGCAGTCCAAGGGACTCTCAAGAATCTTCTTCAACACTACAGTTCAAAAGCATCAATTCTTCTGTGCTCAGCTTTCTTTATAGTCCAACTCTCACATCCATACATGACTAGGAAAAACCATAGCCTTGACTAGATGGACCTTTGCTGGCAAAGTAATGTCTCTGCTTTTTAATATTTAATCTAGGTTTGTCATAATTTTCCTTCCAAGGAGTAAGCATCTTTTAATTTCATGGCTGCAATCACCATCCACAGTGATATTGGAGCCCCCCAAAATAAAGCATGCCACTGTTTCCACTGTTTCCCCATCTATTTACCATGAAGTGATGGGACCAGATGCCATGATCTTTGTTTTCTGAATATTGAGCTTTAAGCTAACATTTTCACTCTCCTCTTTCACTTTCATCAAGAGGCTCTTTAGTTATTCTTCACTTTCTGCCATAAGGGTGGTGTCATCTGCATATCTGAGGTGATTGATATTTCTCCCAGCAATCTTGATTCCAGCTTGTATTTCTTCCACTCCAGCGTTTCTCATGATGTACTCTGCATATAAGTTAAATAATCAGGGTGACAATATATAGCCTGACCTACTCCTTTTCCTATTTGGAACCAGTCTTTTGTTCCATGTCCAGTTCTAACTGCTGCTTCCTGACCTGCATATTGGTTTCTCAAGAGGCAGGTCAGGTGGTCTGGTATTCCTCTCTTTCAGAATTTTCCACAGTTTCTTGTGATCCACACAGTCAAAGGCTTTGACATAGTCAATAAAGCAGAAATAAATGTTTTTATGGAACACTCTTGCTTTTTTGATGATCCAACAGATGTTGGCAATTTGATCTCTGGTTCCTCTGCCTTTTCTAAAACCAGCTTGAACATCTGGAAGTTCACGGTTCATGTATTGCTGAAGCGTGGCTTGGAGAATTTTGAGCATTACTTTACTAGCATGTGAGATGAGTGCAATTGTGCAGTAGTTTGAGCATTCTTTGTCATTTCCTTTCTTGAAATGAAAACTGACCTTTTCCAGTCCTGTGGCCACTGCTGAGTTTTCCAACTTTGCTGACATATTGAGTGCAGCACTAACTGCATATACAACTACATATTTTATGTTATATTAGTTCTCAGTCATGTCTGACTCTGAAACTCCATGGATTTTAGCCTGCCAAGCTCTTCTATTCATAGGATTCTCTAGGCAAGAATACTGGAGTATGTTGCCATTTCCTTCCCCAGGGGATCTTCCCTACCCAGGGACTGAACCTGGGTCTCCTGCATTGCAGGCAGAATCTTTACCATCTGAGGTGCCAGGAAAGCCCTTTTCCATTGGGATTCTCCAGGCAAGAATAATAGAGTGGGTTGCCATGCCCTCCTCCAGGGCATCTTCCCAACCCAGGGTTTGAACCGACATCTCTTATGTCTCTTACATTGGTAGGTGGGTTCTTTGCCATTAATGTTACGTGGGAAGCCCCAACTGCGTATACATTGAGTGATAAAACAATTATGGAGGCAGAGAATCTAAACTATATTTAATATCAAGAACCTGATATAGCATCACAAATGAATTAATGATTTATCCTTAAGATGCTGTTTTAAGAAAGCATTTGATATATACTTTACAGATATAGTAGATGTGTAACTACAATTTTTTAAAATAAATACAGCAGCAGGCTCAAAGATGGATCAATGTTAAGGAATTAGAAGTGTACATGTTTACAGAGCACATATTTGCACCAGAGTAAAGTAAACAGATATATGATCAGGATTTTTTATCAAAAGTTTCATTTTGCAAGTAGATATAGCTTTAATGTTGGTAGTTCCAACTCTGAATGAGTAGTACTTTTGGCCCCAGCTACAGTGTTCATGTGAACGTCAAAAAAGAGTAAATCAGTTTTTCATTTATATTTTTAAGACATGATATTGATTTATCTAATAATATTAATGTAATGTTTGATCTCTTAGATATATATTTTGAATTTGACTACTCAGCTTTGTGGTTTGTCATTAGATTATTCAAGGTTATCAGAGATTTACCTGACAAATATTAGAGACTTGGGCTTGATATTTCAATAAGTAGATATTAACTATAACTGACTATTCTTTCTCTTTGAGGTTTAGTGAGTTGTTCAAAATTTCACAGAAAGTAAAAGGCAGAACCTGAAATTAAGGTTTCACATCTTGAGACACCAAGATAGAATGCAAATTCATTTCTTTTCACTTTAAACTTGCTGTGGATGTTTTTCCACATTTGGTTTCTGAATAATAAATATTAAGTGATTTCTTTGTACTTTAGTGTTAGGTATTCTAACATTTCTACTTCCAAACCTGTTAAAGGAGGAATTTAACAAGCATTCTAAATATCCCAATTATGAAATATACCATGTTTTGATATGTGAATTTTTCCCAGTAAATATATTTATCATTTGAGATGAGAAGATTTAAGTTTATGCTGCACTTCTTAAAAAGCATTTGAAAAGAGATAAAAGTGTGAGTTTGTTTCAATAGAAAATATAATAGGTAATCATACTTTACATTCACTATATGTACACACTGTATTAATACTTTAATGGTTATAGTATTTATACTGAGAACATTTGGGCAATAGATTTTATATGGTACAAAAAAATCACAGATTTAGGTTAAGAAATGCATGCTAGATAAATAGTAAATCCACAATTCAAACCTCAGCTAATTTTAAAAATTGATCTTAACCTCTAAATTATTATACTACATGTTCATGTTCACTTTAGTGATTTATCCCAATATTAAAATAGAAAAAATACTGTATTTTCAAATCCTTTAAAGAGATCTAGAAAATATCCAGCCTCATTAGCTTTAGTCACTATAGAGTTACTCTTCAGAATGCTGAAAGAAATGCTGCTTTTACCTTTCTTTTCTTAGCTATTTTAATTTTCGCATTCAGGTCCATGTTGGGGCTTGGGATATAAATCGTATGCCTGTAAAATTTTCCATTTTGTTAATGTCTTTTATGTGGCAAATTCCTCTTGTTCCTTATTATGGTCTATGAGTATAATGACTGGGTAATGATATCCAATATTCTGAATCATTTTATGTATATACACCATATGCATGCAAATTCAATTTGCCTAATACTCTGCTCTTTAATTTGCATTTTCATAGAACTAGTTGAGATTATGTGGTAAAATTATATTGACTGCTTTCAATATCTTAGATAGTTAAATCATTATATGTGAAATGTTTGAAGGCATTAATTATAAATGAATCATGAAAAATATTCTCAAGGCACACATCTTGAGTTATAATGTGATAATAGCTACATGTCCTAAAGATTTATTTTAGAGTTATGATACATACCCAATGCTTTGATTAAAAAATTAAACTCAGTGATTTCAAGAGAAAAGTATTCATTTTTAACTTGAAATACTAATATGAATATGTTTATATAATTCTAAGCCAGTACAAATTAGATACAAATGGCATAGGTATATAATGGTTTAAAAATCCAGAGATACCAAGCACATACAAAAGCAAATACATTAGAGTTTTTAATTCAATAAAATGTATTATCATTTTTTATAAAAAATAATAAAGGCCCTAATCTGAATCATTAGAAATCATACATGCCCTAGCATGAGATTTTAGTTCTTTATCTTCTGGCTTAAAAATAAGAAAATGTTCAAATCAAGAGGCTGGGCCCAGGTGGTAAAGCTTGAGCTAGAATTATATTAGCACTCTGGTCCTAACTGAAGTCCAATTAAATGTGTACAGGTGTCTGATTTGCCGAATTATGGTGAAAGAATCACAATGGATCAATATCCTGAGGCATAAAAGAGGATGCAGAAGCTGGAAGTATATGTCCAGTTGGTTTTGTTTGATTAGTGTTTCTCAGCCCTACCTGTGTATTAACATCAGTCTTGAATCTTTTAAAATATACAGACAACTCAGTTGAACATCAGTATTATTAAATGAAAATCTCCAGAAATATCAAGGGATTTATATTTTTAAAAGGCTTTACATGTGATTTCTGATTAAGTAGGAAGTGGATGAAGACAAAGCTAAAATATACTTAGCTATGAATGAGATACATGTACCAAAGAAAACTTAAAAAGAGTATGATTTCAAGAAGACTTTGTTTTGTTTTCACATTCATGGTTAGTATTTATTCTTTGGAGGATGGTTCTGAAACATCACACTAAATTAGGTTCATTTTTTTAATAGAAGGAAAGGCTAAGTAAGATGAGAAATGAATAATTTTATACTAATTTGGCAACTGGCAGATAACACTTGATTTCCAATAGAGAAGTTACAGAAGAGTGTCACTAAAGGATGCTTAGAAGGATATAACTGGATTTCTGCAGGAGGAAAACCTAAAGTTAGCTGAATAAACAACAGTGACAAGTCTGAGTCTGCATTTTGGGTAGTATTTGGATAAGCTGGGTGAAATACAATATCATACTGAAATATATTTTACCCAATTATTTTTATAGGTTTTCATATGCCTCCTAGAAAATATCTATTATATATGTAGTTGGCATTATATTTCTATTGAACACTAGCTGCCCTAGAATTCATTTATGCCTGGCTAAATCTCTGATTTTCCTTAGCACAAGCATTTGTATGGATCAAGAAGATCCCAAAGAGAGACGCTATCACTGTTCCCCTACTAAAGTGTGACTAGTATAAAGCAACTTACTTAAGTTGCCAGTAAACACTCAAAATCACATTAGGGGAAGGTCTCTCTCTCTCTCTCTTAAGTGGCTAAGTCACGTCTGACTCTTGCGACCCCATGGACCGTAGCCTGTCAGGCTTCTCTGTCCATGGGATTCTCCAGGCAAGAGTACTGGAGTGGGTTGCCATTTCCTTCTCCAGGGGATCTTCATGACCCAGGAGTCAAACCCAGGTCTCCTGCATTGCAGGCAGTTTCGTTACCAACTGAGTTATGAGGGAAGCCCTACCCCTCTTACCTTAGGGGAAGGTACTGTGTTAATATTGAAATTTTATTTACCAAAGCTTGTACTACATATCATAAGAGTGTGTATTTGAATCTCAGTATGAGAAGAAGAAAAAATGTAGTTGAGTGGGCTACATAATTTCAGATTTCCCTTTTTGAATAATGTTGTTGTCCAGTTAGATATAAAGATAACACATAACACTTTAAAAAATGGTAGAATGCCATTTCACTTACATTTAAATTCAAATATTGTAAAACATAGGCTTGGTATCTTCTGAAGGATGCTTGTAAGTTGTTGGCCTCTCTTTGTCATCATAGTATCAAAACTGAATTGCAATGTACAAATTAAATTCATATTTTGTGAATCTATATTAGAATTGTATTTTCCATTTCTACTAACAATGGGTTAGTAGAAACCCATTATGAGTACATTCCATTTGTATTGCTGATGCAGTCAGTAATATTTTCTTTTTTTTTAGGGAAGCTATATTAATTCTCTTGCAATGGTGTCTACAGTACTAGTTAATATTGAAAAAAATCTCAGTAATACATAGAGTTCCTGTGCATTTGCCACTTGAAATCAAGGAAGAACTATTTTAAAATTGGAATGCATTATTTAAGAATGGCATTCTCAAATGTAAGTCTGCACCTATGTATTTTTTACTAATATTTGACAAAAATTTAACAGCTAAAAATATAATTTATTTCCTTTTAGAAGAACAAGAGTTGGTCAAGACAAAAAATTTTTTAACTGCATTTTTAAAAGAGAGTATAAAATAGCTTTGTTTGGAAGTAACTTAGGTACAATGATATTCATATTTTCTCAAAATGGAAATGAATTTTTCAGCTTCTATAGGTACAATCTTTCTTGAGTCCTTAACATTAAGCTTGATGATTGAGCTATTATAGTGTTATTATGTATTTCCCTTTGCTGGAACTAATATTTTATAAAACAATAATTAGCTCAGTTGGTAAAGAATCGGCCTGCAATACAGGAGATTTTGGTTCGATTCCTGGGTTGGGAAGATGCCCTGGAGAAGGAAATGGCAATCCATTCCAGTATTCTTGCCTGGAGAATCCCATGGACAGAGGAACCTTGGCAAGCTAGTCCATGGGGTCACAAGAGTCGGACACAGCTTAGCGACTAAACCAACACCACCAGTACAATTAAAATTTTATAAACAAGTTGATGTTCAGAATTTAACTTTTAGATTATTATGTCTCCAAAATCGTGATCTTTAAATAGAACTATTTGCTTTCCTCTGCTGTTCCAAAATATGTAAATTAAGTACAAAGGCCTTCCTTGGTGGCTTGGCTGTGAAGAATACACCAGCAATGCAGAGAGACAGAGAGATATGGCTTCAATTCCTGCGTTGGGAAGATCCTCTGGAGGAGGAAATAGCAACCCACTCCGGTATTCTTGCCTGGGAAATTCCATGAATAAAGGCGCCTGCTGAGCTGGAGTTCATGGGGTTGCAAAGAGTCAGTTGACTTGACTTACTGACTAAACAATACCAGATCGATATTTGATCTGAATATTTCAGGTTAGTTGTAACTAGTCAATATAATTAGAGATAAAGTAACCAATATAATAGCCCAGGAAATACACAGCTGAGGGTGGGGTCCTTGATCACTTGATTGATATTTATGGGCATTTTTTCTTTATATTATAAATCTCAGTGTTTCAAATAGCACAACAGGCTTTCTTGAAATTATACAATATGTGCATCTGATTTAAAGAACTGATTCAAACATAAAAGAAGTATATAACTATATAATCAACTGATAGTTTTCTTTCACTCTTCCCTCACTGAAAAACATTCGATTTAAGGTATTCTGTTTCAGACATTGTTACATGCATAATTTTATTCAAAAAGAACTAAATAGCTTATATATTTAACTGCTACTTTTTACAAAGGCTTTTTGAACACTTTATTGTAAAATAAAACAATATAATACAAAAAAAGAATGTGTAGAAAAGAGTGAATTTAGGTGGCTTGGAGGTTAGGAATCCACCTGCAGGCAAGGAGATGCAAGAGATGTGGGTTCAATCCCTGGGTCGGGAAGATCCCCTGGAGAAGGAAGTGGCTACCCACTTCAGTACTCTAGCCTGGAGAATGGACAGAGGAGTCTTGCAGACTACAAAAAGTCAGCCTGCAAAAAATCAGACGTGACTGAGCAGCACACATGCAATAGAGTAAATGATCTTTTAACCATCACCCAGGTCAAGAAATGGAATTGAATAATAATCCCACAAGTTCTTCCATTTTCCCATCTTACTCATGACTCTTCTCCCCTCAGAAGCGCCTCTAATATTCTCTTCCTTGCTTTCACTCTAATTTTATTACCCAAGAATATATGTCCACTTTTTACAACTTTATATTACGTTTAAATCTCTCTTTTACTCACATCATTCTTTCCTTTTACTAAATGCCAAAGCACAGCTAGAGAACTTATTTTGTTCATGTATTCCTTAGTTGTTTTTTTTTTTCTTTAAATTCTTGTCTCTCTAACTGACATGTAGGAACACTAATACACTGTTAGTAGGAATGTAAATTGGTGCAGCCACTATGAAAAACCATACAATATTTCCTAATAAAACTATAACTACCATATAATCCAGAAATTCAACTCCTGGGTATATGCCTGAAGAAAATGGAAACACTAATTTGAAAAGATACATGCACCCCAATAGTCATAGCAGCATTATTTACAATAGCCCAGACATGGAAGTTACCTAAGCATCCACCAGTTTTTAAGTCTCTCTTAATCTGCAGACCTGCTCTCTTTCCTTTCTTTCCATTCCAATAAATCTTTGAAGAACCTGGAGGATTGAACCTATAGAATTTTTCATCTACATTTTCTGCAAACTGACAACTGGACCCAGATGCTTGATCAGCCTCTGATTTGATTCCCTTGCCAAAGCCATAGTAGTGATGTGTTCTTTCATCAGGAGGTACATAATTAATATAATTAATGTCTGTTTACACGTTTGGAACATTAACATTCACTGATGCTTAATACCTAAATTGTAAAGAGTTCTAAAATGTTAATATTCAAATTATCTCATTTTGTTTTCATTCAACAGCTAGAATAAATTTATAAGATGTCTTCTCTAGTCTACTATTTGGTTACTCAGTTAATAGGAAAGTAAAAGACAAATGTTTCACTCATCTATATAACCAGTTTATACTGTATCATCCTGAGGTTGCCAATAACTAATTTTTCTGCAGTAGTATGACGTGGATTTAAGCACATTGCAATTTTTACCCTTATTGAAGCCTTCTTTGACATGACCCAAATAAGTCTCTGATGTTATGTTATTTTATGTTGTTAGTTGCTCAGTTGTGTCTGACTCTTTGCAATCCCGTGGATTGTAGCTTACCAAGCTCCTTTTGTCCATGGAATTCTCCAGGCGAGAATACTGGAGTAGGCTGCCATTTTCTTCTCCAGGCCATCTTCCCTACCCAGGGGTCAAACTCGGGTCTCCAGCATTGCAGGCAGATTCTTTACTGTCTGAAGTTTCTGACAGTCCTTCCTATTTGGAATGCCAGATTATTTCTGACCCAATTTTGTGATTAGCCCATTTTTCAGGAAGCTCTGGCTTTTTCAGTGGGAAGTATTATTTTGTCTACAATATTGGCACTAGGGATGCTTACTGGGAATTGTTTCTAGAATTCCTGAGTGCACAAAATTAAATACATTGAGAAATCATATTGATAACTCCAATTTTAATTTTAAATCTTAAATATTTCAACAAAACCTCTTATATGTTATAGCCAAATATTGTTTCTGCTACATAGCAAATCCTAGTTCTTAAGAAGAGGAATAATAATATTGAAATAGTTCATAACTAGTTTATTTGTGATACAATAGCCCTAGACTCACAAAACTAATACTGTCCCAACCAAATGTGATTACTAGAAACGGTTTGAAATTATTTTGCATGAATCATTCCCAATTTCTCCCCATTGTCAGACTGGATAATCATTATATGCCATATTCTTTCCCTTTAAAGACTCATTCTCAGTTCTACAAATGTAATTATATATTTAATACTCACCTGCACTAATTATGTTGATGTCTATAGGCATTTTTGTTACCCAACTCTTGTTTTCTAGTAAATTTTACAGGAAGGGCTCCTGAGAAAAATATTATTTGAGATATTATGTATCAAAAACAGATTGTACAGGTTTTGTATATTTGAATGCCAATCTTTTTCAAATATAAGGGAAAAGGAGGCTTGCAAATATCTTCCTATTATTCCTATTTTAGATATATTCAATACATAGTTATGCCCAAAGATAATAGGATTAGACTCTGTGCAACACACAGTAATGTGTAAAAATTACCCTGGAAAATAAACCACTTTTCATTGACCAAGCAAATTCTCTCTGGGATGGGAGTCCTCGCTCCTCACTACCCAAGGGATTATATACTAGTAATAGTTGTGCATTCCACGTGACTAAAGGTCCTGAATTGCCAGGCATCAGGCTTTTCCAAAAATCTTTATTAAAGATTCTCACATTCCAATTCAGATGACCTGATACCAAGCAGATGGTTTATTTTCCCACTGTTGCTAAGTGCTCAGTCATGCAACCGCAGGGACTATAGCCCACCAGGCTCCTCTGTCCATGGGACTTTTCCAAGCAAGAATACTGGAGTAGTGGGTTGCCATACCCTCCTCCAGGGGATCTTTCCAACCCAGGGATTGAACCCGGGTGTCTTGCATCTGCTGCATTGGCAGGCAGGTTCTTTACCACTAGCGCCACCTGGGAAGCATTTTCCCACTAATAAGACTGCTTTTATGCTTGACTTAGAAGAAAGAAACATGGTGACACGGTCCTTTTCCTGAGATGTACAGGTAAGGCATGACCAGCAAAATAATATGAACATAGCACCTGGTAAAAATAGGAGGATGAGGGTACCGTTTTATTCTCTACTGATCTTGACACATGTTTTCACACAAAAGTTAGTGCTTTAATCATGCAATAATACACTTTGTAGATTTTACCTTCAGCTCCACTTAATAACAAGTCCCACCTTCAAATAAACCCATGCCTTTCACATCACAAGCATTCAAAATATAATAAAACTGTCATTAAAGTACTTATTCATTTTCCTGTCATATCAAGAGAGTTTAATATATTTTCCTTTTTATTTTATTCTTGTGCAAGGTATAAAATTATCATTTGAATATAAAATGTACAATGTGATTTTTATAGACTTTTTTTTTTTTGATCAGTTTTAAGTTCACAGGAAAACTGACTGAAAGTGCAGGGAGTATCCATAAACCTCCTGCCCTGATATATTCACAGCCTCAGTTCAGTTCAGTTGCTCAGTCGTGTCCGACTCTTTGCAACAACATGAACTGCAGCACGCCAGGCCTCCCTGTCCATCACCAACTCCCAGAGTTCACCCAAACTCATGTCCATCAAGCCGGTGATGCCATCCAGCCATCTCTTCCTCTGTCGTCCCCTTCTCCTCCGGCCCCCAATCCCTCCCAGCATCAGCGTCTTTTCCAATGAGTCAACTCTTCACATGAGGTGGCCAAAGTATTGGAGTTTCAGCTTCAGCATCAGTCCTTCCAATGAACACCAGGACTGATTTCCTTTAGGATGGACTTGGATCTCCTTGCAATCCAAGGGAGTCTCAAGAGTCTTCTCCAACACCTCACCCACTATTAGTATTTCATATCAGAGTGGGGCATTTGTTAAAACTGATTAATGTACACTGACATATCATTATCACCCAAAGCCCATAATTTACCTTAGGGTTCACACTTGTAAATTTTGTATATGGACAAATGTATGATGACACCATTAGTGCATCATACACAACAGTTTCACTGACCTATAATTTCTCTATGTTCTCCCTATTCATCTCTTCGTCCTTTTTACCTTTTTACCATGTCTATAGTTTTATCTTTTTAAGAATGTCATAGTTGGAATTATACAATATGTAGCCTTTTCAGATTGCCTTTTTTTTTTTTTTTTTTGGCGGGGGGCATGGTAATATTCTTTTAAGGTACCTCTATGTTTTTTCAAGAGTAAGATTTTCTGTTGCTCCAGACCCTCAAATGCTTTCAGTGTTGTCAGTGTTTGAATTCTGGTCATTCTACCAGTTGTGTAGCCATATATCATTTTTGTTTTAATTTGCATTTCCATGATGACTTATGATGTAGAGTAAGGATAGCAGTAAAGGATCTACTTATGATGTAGATTCTTTCACATGCTTATGAAATCTGCACCTGCCTTGATATTTGAATATCTTCTTCCATGAAGTGTCTGTTAAGGTTTTTGGTCAATTTTCTAATGTTTCTTTTTTTTCTCACTAATGAGTTCTTCATATATTTTAAATGAGTTCTTTGTATATTTTAAATAAGATTATCAAATTTTTCAAATATTTTCTCCCAGTTTGTGGCTTGTCTCATTCTATGAAGCCTCCCCAGTGGCTCAGTGGGTAAAGAATCTGCCTGCAATGCAGGAGACACACACAACACAGGTTAGACTGGGAAGATCCTCTGGAAAAGGAAATGGCGACCCACTCCAGCATTCTTGCCTGGGAAATCCCATGGACAGAGGAGCCTTGTGGGTTACGGTCCATGAGGTCCCAAAGAGTTTGTTAAAAAGCAACAGCAGTTCATTCTATGTTGTTGTTCAGTCACTCAGTCATTACGACTCTTTGAGACCCCATGGACTGCAGCACGCCAGGTTTCCCTGTCCTTCACTATCTCCCGGAGGTCGTTCAAACTCGTCCATTGACTTGGTGATGCCACCCAACTGTCTCATCCTCTGTCATCCCCTTTTCCTCCTACCTTCAATCTTTCCCAGCATCTAATGAGTCAACTTTTCACATCAGGTGGCCAAAGTTCATTCTATAATAACATTGTCTTTTGCAGAGAAAAAAATTTAAATGTAATGAAACCCAGCCTATCAAATATTTCTTTCATGAACTGTGTCTTTGATATTGTATTTAAATTACACTTAGGTCTGCAATCCATCTTGAGTCAATTATTGTGAGTAGTGTAAGGTCTGTGTCTAGAAGCAACATTTTTGAGTATATTCTTCAATTATACTAGTGCCATTTGTTGAAAAGATGAACTTCTCTGTAGGTATTACCTTTGCTCCCTTATCAAATATCAATTGACTATATATATTTCTGAACTGTTTACTCTTTTCCATTGACTTGTGTTTTCACTCAGTCATGTCTGACCCTTTGTGACCCCATGGACTGCCACGCTCCTCTGTCCATGGAATTTTCCAGGCAAGAACACTTGAGTGAGTTGCCATTTCCTTCTCCAAGGTATCTTCCCAACCCAGGGATGGAAACTGCATCTCTTGTGTCTCCTGTATTGCCAGGCAGATTATTTACCACTAGTGCCACCTGGCAAGTTTCATTGATATATTTGTCTATTCTTTCTAAATATATATGCACATTCACTGAAGCGCATTAAGAGACTACTTCCTCTTTGTTAAGCAGAGTCATGTCCTCAAAGGCTAATGACAAATATATTAATTACCTGCATTAACATTCCATGCCTTCCCATTTAATTTATAAGAAAATCTAAGCCCCTAAAAATCTCTGCTGGCTAGGTCAAGCTAGAAAAAGGCAGAAACACAAATTTATAATTTTCCTAGATCCCCAAGTGTTTCTAAACAACTAGTATTGAGCATCTCTGAAAACCCCACAATGTAAAACCAAAGAAAGTCTGAGTTTGGAAATGTATGTCAAACTTTGTCTAGAATGCTTTGAAAATCCTGGTATAATAGAATGAACAGTAGGATGTGAGACAATACATTTCAATACTAGTCCTGAACCCAACACTAATTTATTATCTGTATGACATTAAGCAAGTTTATTTTTCTAAGGCCAAGTCTGTCATTTGTAAAATGAAAGTTAGTCTTTGGAGTACTTTCTAGCATTGCAATAGCTAAAAATGTTATTATGGAAAATGATCTTTTAGAACTAAAGTATTCTCAGTAGAAAGGCCTTAGGGTGTCTATAGGGTATGATGCTTTAGCAGCTGCAAAGAATTCAGTAACAGCATTAAATGTAAGAACTATCTGTATACTGAAAAAGACATTAGAGAAAGAATAACACAATATTTAAAAATGTCAGCAATGCCTTATCTTTATGAGCAAGTGAAAAGAGTTGCCTTACATGAAAAGATGCTCATTACTGCTAATTATTAGAGAAATGCATATCAAAACACACGGTACCACCTCACCCAGTCAGAATGGACATCATTAAAATGTCTACAGATAATAAATGCTAGAGAGGATGAGGAGGAAAGAGAACCTTCTTACACTGTTGGTGAGAATGGAAATTGGTGCAGCCACTATAGAAAAAAGCATGAAAGCTCTTCAAGAAACCTAAAAATAGAGTTGCCACATGATCCAGCAACCCTATTTCTGGCATATACCCAGACAAAACTATAATTCTAAATGATACATGCACCTCTGTTCACAGCTGCAATATTTACAATAGCCAAGACAAGAAAGCAACCTAAATATCCCCGACAGATGAATGGATAAAGAAGAGGTGGTGTGTGTGTGTGTGTGTGTGTATACATATATATATATATATATGGGACTATAAGCCATTAAAAGGAATGAAATAATGCCATTTGTAGCAATATGGATGGACCTAGAGATTATCATATTAAGCAAAGTAAGTCAGAAAGAGATAAAAAGAATAACATATGATATCACATATATGTGAGATCTACAATATGACACCAATGAACATATCTACAAAACAAAAACAAGCTCACAAATATAGAGAACAGACTTGTGGTTGCCATGGGGAAGGAGAGTTGCAGAAGGGAAGTTTGGAATTAGCAGATGCAAACTATTATATATACGAATGGACAAACAGCAAGGCCCTACTGTATAGCACAGGGAACTATATTTAATATCCTGTGATAAACCACAGTGGTAAAGAATATGAAAGAGAATACATACACACACACACACACACACACACACACACATAAAACTTAGTCTCTGCTGTACAGCAATAAACACAACATTGTAAATCAATTATGCTTCAATTAAAATACAAAAAAAGAAATGAGTCACCTAAGTAAAATTGAGTTTCTTTAACTTCCATGAAAATTTATATTACTTATATAGAAAAATAGAAATTTCTGATTTTTACACCTGTGGGATGAAATTTTCTCAAGTTTTGATAAGCACTTAAGTGAGTTAGTATGCCAATGATCCTAATATCTATCATATCCTTGGTGAAATTCAAAGATGCAGGAAAACTGGAAATGTTATAGGAAATAAGAAAACTATCCCACTACATTTATAATCTTGGATTGAAAAAATGAAGTTATCTCTATGATAATGTAACCTGATCTTTTTTTGCTGTATTTGCATTTACTGTTTTCCATTTTTCATTTTCATGCATACAGCAAAGTGATTGAAGTTTTACATATATATGTGTGTATGTGTGTGTGTGTGTGTGTATACACATATATTCTTTTTCAGATTCTTTTCCTTTATACTTTATTACTGTAACCTGATTCTTTAACAGTATTTCTTATAGTCCTGTCCTAAAAATAAATAGTTCTGGTTAATTAAATGATGTGTTTGAGTGAAGGATATCATTTTCTCATGAGCCATCAATAATTACAGTACTAGATGCCATTACTGAGGGAGATCATAACACCAGGAGTAGTAATGTTTTATATTTATTATTGTTATAGAAAAAAATTTCTATATATGAAAAAAATTCTAATTCCAAAACTAAAAAAGATTATTATTCTAAATTGGGAAAATTAAATTTTTCTAGCTGATAAAATCCATCTTAAAAAATGTTTTTAAAAAACATTTAAAAGCAGATATTAAGAATGACGTGTCTTATAAGAATATTTTTGAATAATGAAGGATAGGAAGAGATGGTGAAAATAATAGGAGGTAGTTCTTAATGGAATTGAGAAATATAATCATATTTTCTATGTAAAAGCACTGATGAAAATATAAGAGAGAGAATCTAAAATTTGTGCACCACATGAAGTAGTACCCCAAGCATGAGTTCATACATTGAAAGCATGTTAATCATGCACTAGTCATATAAACCAAGTTATCTGCTCCCCTTTTGTTTTATCCCCCTGCAAACTGCCTTGTTTGAAATATGGGTTTGAACACAAAAGATTATTTGTAGTTGTTTGTTCACTAATTTTTTTTCAATATCGTTCACTAATTTTTTTCAATATGTTGATATTTTCCAAGGTCAACATTACCTCACCTGCTTCTCAATGATCATGATTGTGAATCCATGCATATAGTGCCCAATAATGGCAACCCACTCCAGTGTTCTTGCCTGGAGAATCCCAGGGATTGGGGAGCCTGATGGGCTGGCGTCTATGGGGTCGCACAGAGTAGGACACGACTGAAGCGACTTAGCAGCAAGTAGCAGACGGTAATGATAGTTTTCACCTGTTCTCTTATAATCTAAATTTATTTTCTTTGTATTTCCATTGGAATGTAAAAATAACTTCAATATCTCAAGTTGCTTGGAGACCACATTAAATTTCAACTATCCTTCCTATATTCTAAATTTTATCACATAGCTTATTTGTAAAATAAGTTTTTCTTTTACACCATTTTGTTAACGATTCAATTTTCCTGTCCCCTTCATTGTCTGGTTTAAACAAATAAATGATTCTTTCAAGCTCTTTTTATTTCATCAGTCATTAAATTTTACTTATTTATATATTAAGAATGTAGTGATAGGATTAATACACCAAATACTTTGCTTGAAGAGGGGTTACTCTGTGTGTGTGTGTTTGGTATATTCTGAAATAGATACATCTCTCTCATCTATATAATTTGACATAATTATTGGAAGAAAATAAAGTGTAAGGTCATTGCCTAATTGGTTCAGAAAGTCAAAGGAAAGAAAATTATTAGGATACTGTTACAGAGGTTGTTTATTGCTAGTAAATAACAATTCAGGTTTGCTCTTCTTTGCAACAGCAAAAAGGAAGAAACTTCAGGGTCTTAAATCAATTATTAGACCAGGAACTTTCAGTTTAAGAACCACCTAGTGGAAATAAGAATAATTTAACATGAAGCTTGCAGAGTATGCAAATTTTGCCTAAAGCAGTAATGAGAATTACATTATGCCAATTGTATAAAACTGTATTTTAGAGAAGTTCTATAGAGACAAACTTATACTGTCAGTCATTCAATATCTTTACAGATTTCTGCCATGATTTAGTGGACTGTTACTCTTAAATTTTCATGTGTAAAGTCTCTGCTGAGTGCTTGCTAGCTCTGTAAGTTTTATGCATTGGTAAGAACAGTAATACACTGGGGATGAACTGTGACCTGGTAAGAAGACAGCATCGCTTTATCCTATACTCTTCCTAGCTGACTTAAAGCAATCATTATAAAAGGGATTTGACAATTGTTAACGTTTTGTTAACATATTCATAAAAATAATCAGTGAATTATTTATTCCATTTACCCAAAAAAATGATCACTCAAATTCCCTTTGGTACTGGGACATAGCATTGTATAATTTGTATACTTGATAGATTTCAGAATATTAACTGTAGTATACTAGCCCTTTTTTGAACATAGCAAAATTGCTTTTAAAAACACTAATCTTGATTTTTTTTTCATATATTTGTTTGAGAGTTTGGAATTTTAAGAATTCATTTAGTTATTCCATTTCATATGTCATGTATTAATGATTTAAATTCATTGCTGATTTGTGCATGTGTGTGTGTGTTGGGTGGGTGTATGTTTGTGTATCTTTTTGTAACCTTGGTTTCTATTGTTGAGTTCTAAGGAGATTTACATTAGAATTAGCACAATCTTTTTTTCTTTTTCTATTTTAATGTCACATCAACATAACCCTAGTCAATCAGGACAAAATACTCTCAGAAGAGAAAACTAGATATAATTGATAGAATAAATTCACTCAGTTAACACTAGTAAACAACTGAATATACTCTTGACTCTAAAGTTTGATAGGTTCCATATTTACAATGACAGCTTAAAGTAGCAAATTAAAAAAAAATTGTTCCTAGGGTATGTATGCTAAAAGGATATTGTGTGCTTTGTATTTGAAAGAGTATTTTGAGATAATTTTTTATTTTATTATAAAAGAAAAATGTGTTTCTTACAGAGAAAGAAGAAAAAAGCAAAAAGAAATAACAAACAAAAATGTATTTTACCCCCAATCATTGAATACCAAATATGCATTCAAATTTTGTATGTGAATTATACCATAGCATTCTACCTTTTGTTTTTAAAACATACTTGAGAACCCATTTGTGACAGAAGATATGTTTTTATAACAGAATTAATGGTTTAATAACATTCCATTGTCTAATAACTCACATTTTAGTTGGTTCCTATTTTGATATAATTTCTAACTTACAGCATATTTTGTTTTCTACTATGGAATGCCCAATACAATTACTCCAATACCATTGATGAAAAGGCTAGCTTTCCTCCACTGAGTGGCTTTTGCACCTTTATTAAAACATGGGTTGAGGATATTTGTGTGGTTCCATTTCTAGGCTCTTTATTTTGTTCCATTCATCTCTAGGTCTATACCTTCATTAATACCACAGCACGATATCTAGTTTACTATAGCTATGGAATAATCTGAAATATTGGATTGACTAATTCCTTCCATTTTATTGTTCTTGTTTAGCTCTTCTACATTCTTTTACATAAATATAGACACACTTATTCTAAAATATATTAAAAAAACTAGCTAAGATTTTGATAGATAGTGTATTAAACCTGTAGGTGAGCTTGGCGAGAATTTACAACTTTATGTTGATTTCTGCAATCCATGAACACATCTCTCCATTTCTTTAGGTTTGTTATTTTTTAAAAATGCTTTCTAATTTTAAGCATACAGATTTGATGTATGTTTTGATACATGAATAACCAAGAATTTAATTTCCTTGGAGAAATGTAAATGGTATTATCTTAATTTTTTTCATATTTGTTGTCAGTATATAGACTCTGAATAATTTTTAGTGATCTTTATTCTGAATTAATTTATTAGTTCTAGGAGTATTTTGTGGAGAAGGCAATGGCAGCCCACTCAGTACTCTTGCCTGGAAAATCCCATGGACAGAGGAGCCTGGTGGGCTGCAGTCCATGGGGTCGCTAAGAGTTGGACACAACTGAGTGACTTCACTTTCACTTTTCACTTTCATGCACTGGAGAAGGAAATGGCAACCCACTCCAGTGTTCTTGCTTGAAGAATCCAATCGACGGGGGAGCCTGGTGGGCTGCGGTCTATAGGGTTGCATAGAGTCAGACACGACTGAAGCAAATTAGCAGCAGCAGGAGTATTTTGTAGATACCTTGGGATTTCTTATAGGTAGTCATACCATCTACAATGGGGCCATTTTATTTTTTCTTCGCAAACTATATGCTCTTTAACTTATCGCTTCTCACCAATTACAATGAGTAGATCTTCCAGTATGATGTTGATTAAAATGGATATGAGTAGATATCCTGACCTTATTCCCTATCTTAGAGTCTGTTCAGGTTTCAGGGTTGAACAGGGATCAACTAAAATGTTGTGTCATATATTAAACTTGTGTTAAGGATTTTGATAGTTACTCCAAATTAAACTTCAAATTTGTACTAAATTATATTATCACTGATAGGACATGAAAGTATACATTTACATATAGCTTTCTAAATAACTATTATAGGTTTATAAATCTGTACTGAGTTGTACAAGTAAAAAATATTATTCAATCAGTTTAATTTGCATATATTCAATTTTAATAGGGTTGATTATTTTCCACATTATTAATGTTATATATGTATTCTTTTATAAATATATACTGATGTCCACTGGCATTTTTCTATGTAAGTGTTCATCTTTTCCTTATTGATTTATAAGAGCGCTCCATATATTTAAAAAAATTATCACAAATTAGATTCTTGTCTGTTTTTCATTTGTTTCAGATTTTCTATTTTGTGTTACCACTCTATTTGTCAATTTCTGTGCCCATAAGTACCTTCTTTAATTCCTAAAACTGTATAATATATTTGAATATTTGTAGTCTTTAAGTTTAAATAAATAATAACCAAAGGGCATCAACAGAATTGTGCTGTACTCTTAAGTGCTTCTGAGACTCAAATATATGTAAATTTTAAAGTCTTTACCTTTTTTAATGCTTCACTTAAAGTTCAATTATTCCATTAAAACCATCAGTTATACTTTTGCATAATAATTCCAAAAACAATTCAACTGCTTACTGAATGTATTGTAGAGATGTAACATCTAGTATGGTAATATTAGAAATTTTAAAGATGACATAATGCTACATAAAGTTATCTTATCTCAGATCAGTGTTGGTCTTAGGATTTATCCAGGTTTGAGATTATACTTTGCAAGTAAAACTAGTTATGAGGAGAATATAGAACACAGAAGCTGAGAATTGTCTCATTTCATCTGAATCATCATAAACAACAAGCAAAATACATGCTGAATGATAAACTCTATTACTATTGTTTACTGTCATTTACCCTGAGGGTTTGTCTTTGGCAGGAATTATATCAGTCAGCTATAAGCAAACTGTAGTCCAATACCTGGCCATAAGTCCTATGTCAAATATTATCTAGATACAGATGGATGAAACTGAAGAAATCAACTGTGAAGGTGTTCCCATCAACAACAGCAGGGTGTTTACAAACTTCACAAAACATACGATATTTTATTCCACAAATGCTCTTGAATTGCAAAATAAAGAAATCAGTAACTCTTCTCTGACCATTGTAATTGCTAAACTGGAATTATGTGATACATATATACTCAGTGTCTTGGAAATAAATCCCCTAATTCTCCTGTGTGCTTATCATGTTTATTTGTTCTCCTTGTTCACAGATGTTAATTATGTTAGCAAAGGTTACTGTTTAATCTTAGTGTTTTTAACTTCTCTTTTTCTTTTGACATTCTGTTTATGTAGAAAAACTGAGATGAGTTTAAATTTCACTTTTGGCACTTATTTTGGCAAGAGATTTATTTTTCTCTGAACTTCAAATATGTTATAAGAAAAATACAAATATATATAGTGGTTGTGAAGATGAAGTGAGGTAACACATGGCAAGTGCCTAGAATAGTGGTTGGCTTGTGCTGAGTGCACCAAAAACTTGGCACTTGGTGGAGTTCTCCTTTTATAGACATTATTTTGTTTTGAGGTGAGACAAAACCAAAAAAAATTCTTTTTTCAAAATAAAATAGTTATCGATCAATTTCAAACCCATTTCCTGCTGCCATACAGAGCTTTCGTGACTCAGAATTTCTCAACAAGTCTCCAGAGCTCTTCAGTGCATATAGTAGGTTGCCCTCGTTTTTATTCTCCTGGCCTTCAAGGATTTAAATAGAATCAAAGTGGTGGAAAATATGAGGTCAAACATTATTTATTTAAATCTATTGATATTTTAAAATACTGACTAGCTGTTAATGATCACATTTCATTAAGAGGAACACATCTACCAGAATGGAGAACTACAAACTGCTAGATACCATGATCTCGAAAAGAGGTAGAGTTCCCATTTCTATTCTAATCTGAGTTTTCTTTAAAATACAATTTTGAACAAGAAACAAAGGATAGAATAAGGGGATTAAATAGAAATATTTGACCTGACTTGCTGGCAACTGAAGACACAGTGTAAGGAGTAAAAATCAGATATTTTACAAATTCTTGACCTGCCACCAGAATGAACTCAGGGCCCTCAACATGCAAGGCAGTCCCACTTATTACTTCCAGCATCTTACTATCAGCTATTACAGGAAGCACCCAGCTGTGGACAAGGATTACTGGACTGTTGGTACAGCTATACCATTTAATTACTGTTTGCCCGCCACTTGTCTTTGTGGGAGCTGATAGCTAAACCAAGCAATTGTTATCCATGGCCCATTAGAGCTCAAAATGCCCTAATTGTTGACTTAGCTCAGTCACAGGTTGTGGAGGGAAATAGGTAGGCTTTGGCTGACAAAGTATTTATTGATTGCTTTTATGGGATTTAAAACTTTCACTTGTATTTAGACAATAAAATGAGATAGAGTGAATTAATAATTTTGAGCAAGACCACATACTTGCCTAGTGGATGAGGATGGAAGAAAGTGCAGACACAGATACCATCCTGACTCTTAAGGAGCTTTCAGTTTTGTCAAGGAGAAATATGACAATAAAAAAACTGAAAAACAATGGCTAAGTCCTTTAAAATAATGTGCATGCTGTTATGAAACTTTAAAATGAAATATATCCCTCATTATAAAGTACAGACAAGATAAAGTGAGGCAACCCATGGCAAGTGCCTAGAATACTGGTTGGCTTGTGCTGAGTGCACCAAAAACTTGGCATTTGGTGGAGTTCTCCTTTTATAGACATTATTTTGTTTTGAGGTGAGACAAAACCAAAAAAAAATTCTTTTTTCAAAATAAAATCTCCCCAGAGAAGAGAGGTTTGAGCTAGAATCTGAGGTATAAACAGGTTCACTAGGGTAAGGAAGAAATATAGGAAGAAAGTGTTACAAGACAGAAAAGCATGTGAAATAGGGCCTGATACAGAAGACAGTTAACACCTTAACATTGACAGGAAGCTCAGTGGGGCTAGAATGGGGATGGGTTAAAATGACAGGAGAGAGGTGGCCAGGCCTGATGGCCATTCATCTGTCATTCAGTCATTTGCTGATTAGTTCAATGAATATACATTGAGCAGTAACTAGGTTATTTTTCATTTGTTGGAACTAAGATCAGTGAACACAGCGGAAAACTTCTCTGGGCATGACAATGTCAGGTAATATTAGCTATGTTTCAGAGAGTTAAAACAGGCTGAAATGATGGATGTGGCAAGTTTTCTAGTGAAATTGAACATTCAAGGGGGGAAAAAAAAAACTTTCCTGGAGGAGTGATTAGTGGAGGGGAAAAAAAAATGTAAGAAAGAGTTATTCATGGTGAGAACAAGGGGAAGAGCATTTCATGCAGAGAAACAGCTTGTGGATGACCTTAGGAAAGTAACAAGCTTCAGTTACAAAGAACAGAGCAAAGATCAATGTGGCCGAAACATAATGAGCAGGAGAGAGGGGCAGGAAGTGACACTGGAGAGAGAGGCAGGGACTGGATCACACAGGGACACATAGAGTGGGGTAAGGAACTCAGTTTTATTCTCAAAGTGATCTTGAGCCTTTGAAGAATGTGTGCTGATGGTGGGAGTAGTTGTGGGAACAGGGAATAGAGCAATAAATCACTTATATTTTTTAAAACATCAGCCTGTCTCCTTGATAGGAAATGGATACTCTAGGGGCAAGATCAGATTAGCTATAAGGATGCTAAATCAGTCTGGGGGCAGGGTGGAAATAAAGACTGCTTAGATTACAGTTTAGATGAACACAAGGAGAATGATCTCAGGTTGATAGGTACTCAAGAGGGCATGCTAACACATCAGGATGAAATGAAGGAGGAAACAAGGATGATCCCAATTTTCTGTCTTCAAATTTGGCCTGGATGGTCCTCTTTAGGAGATAGTGGAAAGAGAATTTGAAGAGAACATCTGAAACTCTGTTTCGGACAACTGAAGTTTGAAATACCTAGACATTCAAGCAAAGATGCCTAGTGAATAGCTTGATAAACAGTCTAAAGTAGGTCAGGACCGAGTATATAACCTTGAGAGTTATCAGCCTAAATTGTACAAGGTAAGAGTCCCAAGTGTGAAATGGAGATATTTAAGGTAAGAGGACAAAGGATCTGGCCATGGGCTAGTCTAGGACATAATTAGGCTTCACATTCCAGAAATAACAGTTTTTCTCTTCAAACCTTTTATTAATACTTGTATCATTTGTGATTAAGCAAGATATCCACACACAGCTTTCCTCAGAGCAACTTGTTTCAATCAACAGGAAGGAAGAGGGAGCCTAGACATCCACAATTCCTACCCCTCAACTGTCACTATATGTTCCACTCTCAAAATTGAATCTACTCAGAAAAACATCTCATTACATCCTTTTTTCCCCCTATTATACATTCACCTTTAGAAACCGGAAAAACCCAGATAAACTAATCTACATAAAGCTCTGAGCACTTGCTACTTTATATCCTTATCACACCTCTCCTCAATTCCAGAAATTCTTCATCTATGCCCTATAAAACTCAAAGACTGTCAGCAGCAAAATATTCTATTTTCTCAGCCTCCTCTTTGAAAGTTTCTATTATTTTCTTGTGTTAAAACAACAACAATAAATAAACAAAAACAAACAAACAAACAAATCACCTGGCTTCCTCCTGAGAACAATGTTTCCTTCACAGTCCTCCAGGAAGGTAGAAGGCATTGTTGTGATTGCTAGGCTGGGAGGTGGGCTAGTGATCCTTTTGCCCCTCTTAGCTGTTTTATAAAATTCTACACACTGTCTTTTAAAAACACCCAGATTTGAATCTCACAACCATTGAGTATGTCACCTACAACTCTTCATTTGTAACTATCATTTTCACATCCCAATTATTCAACCTGTGTGTTCCAAAGATGTCTGATCTTAGCTCACTATTGCTCTATCCACACTACTCCAGTGTTAATTCTTGGTGACTTCAGTGCACATGTTCTTGATCCAGATAACTCCCAGGCTCCTCACTTCCTTAATCTACCTTCCAATTATGTTGCCTTTAGTCACACACTCACATGATCTTATCCCTGAGCTTATTATTACCAAATCAAGGCAAACCCCTGTAATAATGATGATATGCTTTTCACTTGTTGATCATCACTCTTTTTCAAAATAAATTTTGGGCATACAGAATTCTAGTTGAATAGCTGTATACACTCAAGAGTGATCACTACCACAAGTCATCTATAGTTAGCATCCATCACCATATAGTTGACTCCTTTTGCCTACTTTACCCACCTCCTAACCCTATCCCCTCTAGTAGCCACTCATCTGTTCCCTGTATCTATGAATATCTATGAGCTTGTTTTCACTGTATTTTATTCATTTTTTTGGTCTCAGCTACAACTATTTTTTTATTTTCAGATTACATGTACGTATGAAATCATATTTGCCTTACTCTATCTGACATAGTATAATATCTCAAGGTCTACCCATGATGCCATAAATGATAGGATTTCATTCTTTTTTATGGTTTAATAGTACTTCATTGTGTATGTGTGTGTGTATACACTCCATCTTCTTTATTTATTCATGCATGAGTGGACACAGGTTATTTCCATATCATGGCTATTGTAAATAATGCTTCAATTAATATAGGGGTGCATATATCTCTTTGAATTACTGTTTGTATGTTTATAAGTTAAATAGCCAGAAGGAAATAGCTGGGTCATACTATTCTAAATTCTTAGGGAATCTTCATAATGTTTTCCACAGTGGACTTTGAATTATTAGACAAAAACCTAATATATTTCTATGATTGCTATTTTTGCTGACATTCCACATCCAATTCATCAGTAAATGTCCTGGCTCTATTTTTAAAATATGTCCAGAATCTGACCATTTCTCAGTATCCCCCAATGTTATATCTCTGGCCTCAGCTGCAGTTATTTTTTAACTAGATAAGAATAATGAGCACCTAACTCAGGGGTCTCCAACCTCCAGGACCCGTACCTTCTGTCATATCAGTGGCAGCATTAGATTAAAACTGAAAAGTGAAAGAAAGTGAAAGTTGCTAAGTTGTATCCAACTCCTTGCCACCCCATGGACTGTAGTCCATGGAATTCTCCAGGCCAGAATACTGAAGTGGGTAGTCTTTCCCTTCTCCAGGGGATCTTCCTAACCCAGGGATCAAACACAGGTCTCCCTGAGTTAAATCAGAACCTCCTCACATATCCCTTTATCCCTTGTTCTCCTGATTTTTTTTCTTTTTTAATAAACTCTTATTTTAGTAAAATGAGGTGGATTCTTTACCAGCTGAGCCACAAGGGAAGACAAAGTATACTGGAATGGGTAGCCTATCCCTTCTCCAGCAGATCTTCCGGACCCAGGAATTGAACCAGGGTCTCCTTCCTGCATTGCTAGTGGATTCTTTACCAACTGAGCTATCAGGGAAGCCCAGATTAGAAATGAAGTGCAAAATAAATGTAATATGCTTGAATCATACTGAAACCATCCCTTGTCTACCAGTCTGTGGCAAACAGTCTTCCAGGAAACCAGTCCCTGGTGTCAAAAGGTTGGGGATTGCTAAACTAACTGATTTCTATGTTCTCATTCTGTCCATAATACTTCCTCCAAGATACAGATTTGAGCAGAGGATGGTGTGAACTGATATAAAGTATTTCTCTGCATGCTTTTATAAAACTAGAGCATATTTCTTTGTTCACAACATCCTCTGCTCAAATCCCTCTAATGATATCTAATTTCAATCCTTATAAAAAGCAATCTATTTACTATAGCCTACAAGGCCCTGTCACCTGATGGGAAGAACTGACTCCTTGGAAAAGACCCTGATGCTGGGAAAGATTGAAAGCAGGAAGAGAAGGGGATGACAGAGGACGAGATGGTTGGATGGCATTACCAACTCAATGGACAAGTTTGAGCAAGCTCCAGGAGTTGGTGATGGAAAGGGAAGTTTGGTGTGCTGCAGGCCATGGGGTCACAAAGAGACGTACATGACTGAGTGACTGAATTGAACTGAACTAGGCCCTACATAATCTGTACCTTTGTATAGATCTGTATAACTTTGATACCTCTCCTGCTATATTCCCCTTACTAACTCTGTACTATCCACATAGGTTCTTCTAATCCATATGATGCTCAGCCTCAGTGCCTTTGCCTTTACAGATCCCTCTGGTTAGAAAGTTTTCCCAATTTCCACATGATTAACTCTCTCACCTCCTCCAAGTGATCGAATATCATTATACCGACCAACATTATCAGGACAATCCTGAGTTAAATCAGAACCTCCTCGCATATCCCTTTATCCCTTGTTCTCCTGAGTTTTTTTCTTTTTTAATAAACTCTTTAGTAAAATTATTGATTTGCAGAAAAACTGAGAAAATAGTATAAAGAATTCCTTTAAAATCCACACCAAATTTTGCCTATTATTAACATCTTATATTCTTATGGTATATTTGCTAAAATTAATGAACTGATATTGGTATTATTACTAAGAATTAAAGTCAATAATTTACTCATATTTTCTCAGTATTTACCTAATGTCCTCTCTATATTTAGGGTCAATTCAACCATATTACATTTACTTATCATTTTCCATAGGCTCCCCTCGACTGTGACAAATCCTCAGAGGTCCCTTGATTTTGTTCTTGAGGGTAACTAGTCACATGTTTTGCAGAATGCCTCTCATTTGGAACTTGATTTTTTTTTTTCTATTAGATTGAGCTTTTGTGTTTTTAAGGAAAGACTGTAGAGGTAAATGCTATTCCATCACATCATATCAAAGGCATATACTATAAACCACTTACCAATACTGATGTTACCTTGTTCACAGGGCTGAGGTAGTGTTTGTGAGGTTTCTCCACTATTAAATTACTTTTTTCCCTTTTCCATTTTGCACTCCTTAGAAGGTAATCATTATGTGCAATCCACCTTTAAGGTGTAGGGAGTTACGTTTAACTTTATGTAAACATGAAGTTATCTTTAACTTTAGAGTGGAATATCTACCTACTTCTACACAAGAGATTTGTCCTTTTCCTCTATTTATTTATTTATTCCATCATTTATTTATATTGGATGTAATATGGATATTTAATTTATACTTTCTGCTATTCCCAATATTAGTTTATTTTTTTCTCTTCAAGTTCTTTCAGCTTTAGCCACTAGGAAATCTTTGTTAGCTTCTTTTGTCCCTTCCTTTGACACACCACCATCATTATGCTTTTCTTTTTTTCTTTTTGGAGCACTTCCTTTCTTTTTAGCACTCAAAGATCATAATGTATAGTAGAGCCTAGTCCTACAATCATTCATCTCTGTAAAGAGAGATCTTATTGCACAACGGTATTACTAACTAAAATATGTGTGCTAGACGCACTCTTTTACTGGAGGGTTGTTGTTTCTAAGACCTCTTGGCTGACAGAGCAAGAAAATATATGTGTATACACTAACCCTTGTGTGTATATATATATATATACACACATACAACCATGAATATTTCTATAGCTGGCTAGTTTTATTTATATTAAGCTAATCTTAAGTCCATTTTGATGTTTCCAACTCTGATCCATTACCACATGGGTGATTCTAAGCTCTCCCCCTGCTTATTTGTAAACTCTCATTTCAGAAGAAACCTGCCTCCCAACATCTGCCACAGAAGTACTTGCGTTTCAATTGCAGTACATATTTTAAGCAGTATTTATAATGCTAACTCATATTCCCATAGGAAACAAATTTATGAACTGGCATACAAAATTTATGTACTGTTTCTTTTGCCCTTATTCTTACAAACTCCTCTAATATAGTTACTTAGGTCAGAATCACTTTCCCCCACATTGTATACATTTTTGGTATAGTTAGATCATTTTATCACATTCTGCATTCCATCCTAGAATAGCTTGATCTTCAATATTTTTTTTAACTTGCAAACATTAAAGTTAAATCTCAGTTTTCACAAATCTGTATTGTCATATCCACCATACATCATTATACAAAACATTTCACCACCCTACAAGATCCATTGTGCTTAATCTGTTTAATGTTCCTCTTCCCACAAATCCCTGATGACTATTGATCTTTTGCTATTGCTATAATTTTGCCTTTCCTAGATTTCATATAAGTATACTATTTGTAGCCTTTTCAAATTGATATATTTTACTAAGCAATATGCATTTAAGTTTCATCAATGTCTTTGTCTGTCTTGATAGCCATTTATCTTTATCATTGAATAATATTCCAGTATATAGATGTACAAAAATTTATATATTCATTCATCTATTAAAGGATTTCCTGAAAGCTTCCAGTTTTTGTTGATGATAAATAAATGTGCTACAAACTTTCATGTACAAGTTTTGGTGAGGAAATGCTTTTCAAATCATTTGAATAAATACCTAGGAGCACAATCTCTCCATTGTGTGGTAGGATGGTTTATTTAGCTCTGTTAAAAGCTGCCATGCTGTCTTTCAAGTTGATTTACCATTTTTCATCCCCAGCAGCAATGAAGTGAAGTCTCTGTTGCTCCATGGCCTTACCAGGAGTTGGTTCAGTTCAGTCGCTCAGTCATGTCTGACTCTTTGCGACCCCATGAACTGCAGCACGCCAGGCCTCCTTGTCCATCACCAACTCCCAGAGTCCACCCAAAGTCATGTCCATTGAGTTGGTGATACCATCCAACCCTCTCATCCTCTGCCGTCCCCTTCTCCTGCCCTCAATCTTTCCCAGCATCAGGGTCTTTTCAAATGAGTCAGCTCTTTGCGTCAGGTGGCCAAAGTATTGGAGTTTCAGCTTCAATATAAGTTTTTCCAATGAACACCCAGGACTGACCTCTTTAGGATGGACTGGTATTACTATATTTTTCCATTTTATCCACCATAATATGTGTGTAGTGGTGTCTTATTGTTTGAAGTTGAAATTTCTTAAAGACAAATGATGTGCAAAATTTTATACATTTATCCTCTAGTTTTATTTTATGTAATACTTTTAATACATTATGTTATTTGTAAACTTATTTATATCTTCCTGTGGAGCTTATACCCAAATACTTTTTAATCTGTTTTGTTCACTGAAATATTTTAAGAACCACTTATATCACAAATTTCTCAATAAATGCTTATAGGATGAATGTCTTGAATCTGGAAATAACAGCCAATAAGGCAGAAGAAAAACAAGCAATCTCTATGCTGTTACAGAATCAAGATAGAAAACAACAACTGATTGGGATGCAGAAAAGTTCAGTGAGACCAAACCGAAGACTGACCTATTATATTTGAAAACAATGCCATCAGTGATTATAACAAAATGTTTCTCAGTGGGGATATGGGATGAAAGCATTGCTGAAGAATTAAATATGTAGGAAATGAGAAGTCTGAGACAACTAGAAGTTACTCATTCAAGAATTTTGCTTTTATGGGGAACAGAGAAACAGAACAGTAATTGAGAACAATAATGGTTCAAGGGAGGATATTTATTACATATAGCAAACACTAAGCATGCTTTTAAACTAATTGGAATATCTAGTATAAAAAAGTTGGTGATTAAGGAAAGAAAAAATTATAGGAACAAGTATATAAGGTAAAACACAAAATGAAAATGATGGGAGTTATTGAAAGATTAAAATGTCCAGTTATAAAATGAATAGTCATAGGCATGTAACATACAACACATAATAATTCTGCCATGCATTTTAGTTTGGCCGAATTTTGTGACATTTGGGATCCTATTATAGTTCCCCAACCAGGGCTCAAACCCATTCCGCCTGCAGTGAAAGCACAGTTTCTTAACCACTGGACAAGAAAGGAAGTCCCAATTCTGTACTGCATTTTTGAAACTAGCTAAGAGAGTGAATCTTGAAAATTCTCATCAGAAAGAAAAAATTGTAACTATGCATGGTGACAGATGTTAACTGGATTTACTGTGACAATAATTTTAGATGTATACAATTATAAAAATATCGAACCATTAAATTGTACACCTGAAACAAATATAAAGTTTTGTCAATTGTACCTCCATAAAAAAAAAGAGGAGAGGTTTTGCCTTCATAAGTGTAAGGATATTTTGTCCATTATAAGAAGGGGAAAATAAGAAAAGTAAAAGAATGGGTACAGACAGCTACAGACAGAGTAGAAGATTTGCCGGTGGGGCATTGATGGACTTGATGTCTAGATTTTTTATTTTACAGAAAGAATATTAATTTATAGTGAGGAATGAATATTACAGTACCATAGAGATATATGAAAGATGGTAGAGGTGGGAAACAATAATGATAATAATTTCAAAGATGGGAAATTGAACATACGGGACAATAGTAATATTATGTAGTAATATTAAATTTCTATAATTTATGGTTATGGATAAAGTATTAAAATCACCATGTCTAGTCTTCTCTACAATTACAAAGAAATAAAGTTATAGTTTGGGCACAAAATTGGATTTAACCATGTCAAGACATTATTAGTCTTTTAAAATTAAGTCAGAGATGAGTAAATAAGTCAAAGCTACATTTTAAGGAAAACAGTATAATAATGTAACAAGAAATCTAACATGTATAAGAGATAATGAGAATAGAAAAGGAATGATATCTAGTGAATAATAGGACTCAACAAAGTAAATGTCTTAATTTGGTTGTATACTTTCTGAACAGGAATTTACTACAGAAAAATCAACCAACAGAATATAAATTAATGATCAGAGATTTTAGAAGGATAGAAAGTATTTCAATTATGGTCACGGATGGTTAAGGAATAGTAGAATAAAAGATCATTGCAGTCAGGTAAAAAAACTAAAACTGCTGCTGTTGAAATTGTCAATAATGATGACAGGATACAAATATAGATGAAAAGAGTAAGTGTGTGTGTGCTCAGTCATGTCCACCTCTTTGTCACTCATATGGACTATAGCTCTCCAGGCTCCTCTATCCATTGGATTTTTCTGGTCAAGAATACTAGAGTGGGTTGCCATTTCCTCCTCCAGGGGATCTTCCTCTTCCAGGAATCGAGCTTCTCATCTCCTACATCAGCAGACAGACTCTTGTAATGCCCCAGAAAAGAGTAATGGGAAGTGCTAAAATGATCAAGTAATTAATGAAGGAGCATAACCAAAATTATGCAGTTAATAGCAACCAAGATGATAAAGTCAAATTGTAGGTACTTGAAAGGAAACCAGTCATTTAAAGGAGTGGGGGAAGGAAAAAGCTTGGAAATAATACTAGGAAACAAGGAGAATATATACCCGCAGAAGAAACAATAGCTTCTATTCTAGCTGGCTACACTTTCCAGGGTCTTGGTCTCTTATGTGTAGAGGAGACCAAGAGTTTGACAGCTGTGCTTCCTTAAGGCACAATGATGTGATGATTTCTGGATGAGGTGCGGTGTGATCTGGAGCAATAGGCTTGGCAGTGACCCATCTGATAGCTTGGTGATCTCAAGAGTTGGATCAGGAGAAAGAAAAATGATCTATTATCTATTCCAGAAAAGTGAGTTTATTTTCATCGAAGAATGGCAGGAAACAGTTGAATGATTTGAAAATGAGAGGGGGGAATGAAAGATTTAATTTAAAGGAAAAGAAAAGAAAATCACCCTCATTGGTATGTTGGTGATATATGGGGAGGAAATTTATTAGGAAACTACAGCTAAACTCAAAAGAAAGATGATGGCAAATTGGATCAGTGTGGCCCTTTTGGAGAAAAGAAGTGAACTTCTAACAATCATAGATTTGGAGCAATTGAACCAAATTTTCCTAAATGTTGAAAATTCACAAGCCCTCCTTGAGGAAAGAAGGAAAAATGGATAAGTTGATCCATTTTTTAATGCAGTAAACCTGCCTATACAATCACAAACATTCTATATATGTCTCTCAAGTTTAATTAAATGGTAATAGCCATAATAGGCATCATAATTTTTCTTCTATTCATACTCTTTTGGATTACTCTATAGTATTGCCTTTCTTTCTTTTCATTTAATCATAAAATTTGGCATAAACTGAGATTTATAAATTTGTCTTAAATATGATAATTTTTGTATCAATTATTTAATAATATTAGATACAAATAAGCCATGCAAACCACAATGGTTAATCTGCTTTTGCTTTAGATTAATTTATGTTTTTGCTTCTTTTAAAACTAACTCATATATAAAGTCAATTAATTGAGATTTTCAAAAGTGTATTTATCATGGCTACTATTCAACTCTGTCACAATGCTTAATTAAATATAAATGCTGTACATTGTGCGAAAGAATTATAGATATAATCTGATGCCTTGAAGATACTTCTCACATGTTATTAATGAGTTTTTGGAAAGCAACAGACTCATTCAGTGCATTTATTTCCTTTTAAATCCATATATATTATGCACTATTTTAAGATACACATACACACACAATATACACATACATAATATTTTTCTACATACCTTGTAAGTAACAAGTCACAAAACAAAGACCTCTGTTGAAGTCTACTGGAAGGTGAACATGCCCTTGGAATAGTTACAGTTCAAGTTCTCAGCAATTCCCATCTAAATTAATGTGCATGATTCAGACCCTATTTTTATGGGAAGGTTATACAGTTAACTGCTGACCAAGGCAGGGGTGTGAGGCACCTCCCCTCATACGGTCAAAACTCCATGTATCCATGGTTCCAAATCTACGGATTCAATCAACCATGTATTACTTTGTGTGTGTGTGTGTGTGTGTGTGTGTGTGTGTTCAGTGGCTCAGTCATGCCCAACCCTCTGTGGCCCCATGGACTGCAGCTCACCAGGGTCCTCTGTCTGTGGAATTTTCCAGGCAAGGATACTGAAGTGCATTGCCATTTCCTTCTCCAGGGGATCTTCCTGACCCAGGAATTGATCCTGTGTCTCTTGTGTCTCTTGCATAGGCAGACAGGTTCTTTAACACTAATGCCACCTGGGAAGCCCTTATAGTGAAGTAATATTTATGTAATATTTATAAAAAATTCTATGTATAAGTAGACTTGCATATTTCAAACTTGTGTTTTTCGAGGGTCAACTATAATTTTTGTTAGGTATGAAATGGAAGGCTGTAAAGATGTTTGTGACTTTGTGATCAAAACTACAAGGAAACATCCCTTATCAGCATTTATTTTCCTCAGAATTAAGAATTTTTAGTGCATTAGTTTCTTTCCCAGAAGTACAAGGGCAAATATGAGGACACTCTTGATTAGCAATGGCAAAAAGCCCCCCAGACAACAGGACCAATTGAAATTGCCAAAGCAACAAAGAAAAGGGAAAAGAGGCCAGTGTTTCTCTGCAGAGATGACTTAAATGAATTACTAAGGTATGACCTGTCTATATTACAGACATAGCATGCACAAAATTTCCATAGGACATTCTTGTTACAAAATGCCATGTAGGCTCTGAAATTTTGTTGTAAAAGAAAGACAGAAAATATTCTGATATAAATTGATGAGTGAGAAAAGACAAATTTTAAGAAAGAATATGTGGTAGAAAAATTTTTTTAAAAGACAAGTTTACGTACTGTGTCAGTTGTCATAATGTATTGTCTCTCAGCTCCGGAGCTCCTCATCACTGCCCTACTTGTCACAATGGAGCTGGTGCTATAAATATCTTTCCATTGTCAGTGGAGGTGCTAGAGGGACACTGAAAGATGAAAGGTGTTTCTCATGCTGATTCTAGTGTGTTTTTTTCTGTTTTTTCCTATGAGACTCGGTAACCAGAAGGCCACAGGCCACTCACTAGTGCTCATCTTCCAGTAATAACTTAGTCTTGGTCCATCATCTGGGGACCAGTTTCATTCCAGGGTAACCCAACAGACTTCACCATCTGGTAGACTGTAGCACTGCCTGTTTCCAAGGAATCTGAATCCCATCTCTTTGGAAAAGGAGGCCTACTTGTAAATTTATGCCTTCCTTCTCTACTCTTTCTCAGCTCTAGGCTCCTTTTTAGAGTTCTCTTTTATTCCTTCTTAGTAGTAACTCTCCTATAAATAGTCTTTTTAGGAAGCCTGCCCTGTGTGGGGTCTCTGCTGACTAGACTGTTATTTACACACAAACATACAGGCATGCACATGTACACAACTGGAAGATTGGAAAGTTATATTTGAAACAGCAGTGATTATTTCAGTATGCTTGGCTTTGAGGTATTCTTTATTTTTTTCTGTATATTTTATATTGTCTAAATGTCCTACAACAAACATGCATTCCTTTTGAAGTCTGAAAACTTAAAAATTTTAGAAAGCATTAGTAAACTCTCCCAAGCTTAAAAATTAAAATATATCAAGTACTTTTAAACTGTATTGAGAACCCAAAGTCTAAAATCCTTAGGTTGAGAGTTTTTTGTGTTTTTTTTTTTGATAATTCTAGTTTTATATTGTGCTTTCTAAAAGGCTTAAAATGACGTTAGGAGTAAACACAATGAAATGAACCAAAAAAAAAAAAAAAGTCAGACACTTATTATATTGCAATTGTTATTAAAAACTAATCGCTGTTGCAGACAAGAAAACAAAAAGTGGAATTACTTTTACAAACTTGTCCTGGATAAAAATTGCTCTATTTAGTGCCCTTTAAATTGGAAGTGACAGAATATAAACCGACCAGACAGTACAGTGGCTGCATTATCAGCATGCTGACATGGCCTCCTTTGCCTGTTGTCCCTGATTTAATGTCATCAGACACAAGGTGATTTAGGACATTCATGGTAATAATGGAGGGGCTGAAAGCAGATGTGTAGATATTTTTAAAGCCTTTTTCCTTCCCTAAGGTTTGTTCTTCAGTTAAGGCTGTGCTGTGGAGACAATCAGTGTGTTACAGAATGTAATGAAAATGAGTATTGAGAATAGATTATATTGACAGGAGAAAAAATCCTTTTATTCTTCCAAAAATGGATTGCTGTCCCGTAACAAAAAGGTACAAGCAAGTATATGTGTCTGTGTGGATTACTAGCTTTTAATATACATATCAGCATTTCTCTATCAGAATTTTAAAACTTGACAACTACTAATGTGTCACTGAAGTAAAAGAATAATGACTTAAGTTATCACAAGACTAACTAAGCAGCTCATATTTCAGTTTCTATTAAGATGTTTGAAACAAGGATGCTTCAGAAAATTATAGAAATTTATTAATTCATAGTTCTATTTTATGGCACTTCAAATCAAAAATGTTCTAAAAACTGGAGACTCTGATAAGATTCTTTTAAGCAGCCTTAAGTCACCTGTTTTGCTTCAGTCAATTTTCTAGGGTCTTCACATATAAAAGGAGGATGATAGCTTTCTCTGCTGAAACACGAGGTTTGACAGAAAACCAAATTCTGTAAAGCATTTATCCTTCAATTAAAAAATAAATAAATAAAAACTTTACCTAAAATTCTTAAGTTGTATATGGGTGGCAATTGAACACATATAAATATTTATTCAAATATACTTTATAACAGCATATATTATCACATATCTTTATCAATCTTGGATAGCCTAACCCTTACTGAAACTCAGTATCACTAAACACACTCAATCTCACTCGCTCACCCATGGGTCTACAAATGAGCTGGGACTGTGAAAAAAAAAATAGGCTGGGTTGAGGGAAATGATAATGTATTACTCGTTCATCCATACTGTTTCCCAAGGAGTTTTCTTATTCAGGTTTGCATTTAGCAGCCCTTTCATATACGCTGTGCCGTGACCTGCCTGACAGCAAGCACACTAACTTTAAACACACACAAACTTCTATTTTTCTCAATTCATGAGCAGTCAGGTCAGACACAGCTCCAGCAGGACCTGAACTAGACCTGAACAATGCAGGAGGATATAAAAAGTCCTGATGCTTCTTTCTGGTGGGATCTCAAATTAGTCTTTCACTTGTAGCCTGATATACTAATGCCTGAAGCCAGAGCAAGCCTACTTCTTGATATCCTCATCTCTTGGGCACATTTGCTTTTTACATTCTTTATAGTGTTGCTTACCAGTGGCTGGGCCTGTCAACTCATCAGAGACAGTAAGATCAGGATAGAATTGTTCCTTCAGCTACAATTATTTAAGCTCCATTTAACTCCCTCAAACACCCTAAACCACCCATCTTCCAAGAAGAGGAAGGTGCCTGCAGCTATCTTAAATAGATTCTCTGTTTTACAACCTTCATTTTATTTTCGTATTTTCATATAATCATTATCAAAGACCTCTTTCTGTACCCTGACACTTCCATCTTTTACCCTTCAAATTGCTATATTTCCCTTTTTCTTTCTCAGATGAGTCAAAATTGACAGAGTTTGAATTATCTTTTAACTCTATAGTTTAGTACCTGCTTACATATGCTTATAAAATCTGATTCAGTTTTAGTTTTTTTTTTTAAAAAAAACTTGAATGTCTCCATTATTATACCTCTTCTATCAATTATCTCTAAATCATGACTTCTGCTTCAATTAGCTATCCTTTACAATTGACAATTTATGCCTCACTTATCCATGCTGATTGTCAGGAGAAATATCAATAACCTCAGATATGCAGATGATACCACTCTTATGGCAGAAAGCAAAGAAGAACTAAAAGCCTCTTGATGAAAGTGAAAGAGAAGAGTGAAAAAGTTGGCTTAAAGCTCAGCATTCAGAAAACTAAGGTCATGGCATCTAGTCCCATCACTTCATGGCAAATAGATGGGGAAACAGTGGAAACGGTGACAGACTATTTCTGGGGGCTCCAAAATCACTGCAGATGGTGATTGCAGCCATGAAATTAAAAGACACTTGCTCCTTGGAAGAAAAGGCATGACCAACCTAGACAACATATTAAAAAACAGAGACATTATTTTGCAAACAAAGGTGCATTTAGTCAAAGCTATGGTTTTTCCAGTAGTCATGTATGGATGTGAGAGTTGGACAATAAAGAAAACTGAGCACCGAAGAATTGATGTTTTTGAACTGTGGTGTTGGAGAAGACTCTTGAGAGTCCATTGGACAGCAAGGAGATCCAACCAGTCTATCCTAAAGGAAATCAGTCCTGAGTATTCATTGGAAGGACTGATGCTGAAGCTGAAACTCCAATACTGATGCAAAGAACTGACTCATTGGAAAAGACCCTGATGATGGGAAAGATTGAAAGTGGGAGGAGAAAGGGATGACAAGGATGAGATGGTTGGATGGCATCACCAGTTCAATGGACATGAGTTTGGGTAAACTTTGGGTATTGGTGATGGACAGGGAGGCCAGGAGTGCTGTAGTCCATGGGGTCACAAAGAGTCAGACATGACTGAGTGACTGAACTGAACTGAACTATCCATGCTGAATTATGAAAAATTTTCCTTGGAAATTCCCTTGGAAAATTCCCTGGATGGTCTCTGAGGTTCTTTAATGGATGCTTAATCACATGTGTACTAAACACTGTCAAATTCTCAATATAATGCTAGGGCAGGGACACTCAAACTCGGCTACAGTGGAATCAGTTGGGAATGAAAAACAATTCCTATGCCTGATTTTGATTTAATTAATCTTGGGTGGAGTCCAAGTATAGGTGATTTAACCCTCCACTCACGAGCCCTCATCTTCCCCAAAAGATGATTCTAATGGGCAGTCAGATAGGAAAATTACTGGGCTAGAGAAATTCAGAGAAAGACAAACAGTGAGAGGTATGGTCCCTTCTCAGTAGAGAAGACACAACTAACAAAGAGAGAGACCCAACTAACAAAGACAAAACAATTTTAAATCACAATTAAATGTAAATTCCTTTGAAGTTCATATTAAAATCTAGAGGGTAAAAAATATTAAAATGGCGATTATGATCAGAAAAGAAAGGTCTGTGTAAGAGTAACTAATGAAGGCTGCTGGATGCTGTGGATGAATTAGAATAAATTTAGAAAAAGATGAAAGAGACATTAAAAATTAGGGGAATTGTAGTGATAAGTGAAAAAAGCACTGAGTCATATTTACCATAACAGGAAAAAAGTAGACTCATTTGACTAGAATATGTGGGTTGGAAAATTATGAGAATAATATGTAAATAAGGTGATAAAATCAGAGAAGTCTGTCTTCCCTTTTGCCCCATTTTGACCATTCTTACTAAAACTAGCACCAAATAGTCAATGGATTAAAAAGGTGGTATGAAAATTGGTGTCTACTACTATCACTGAAAGATATTCATGAAATGATTAACTATGCAAACAAATTGGAACAAATTTTCATTAACATAGAGAACTAGGAATATTCACATTTATATAATAGAAACATTATTTAGTTGTTAGAATGCACAGAAGACCCGATCAGAAGAGACATGATATAAACTTTCATTTTTCACTCCATTGAAAGAATGCTTGTGAAATAAGGCTAGAGCACCTTAATAAAATCACATCCTGAGTCCTCATTTGGAAGTTTGAATACAGTCTTGGGGTATATAGGAAAGCCGCAGCAGCCAGCAAATGTTGTTGTGAAGACTTTTTCATTAAGAGAGTGACTACAATAAGCAGAAAGCCTGCAGGGCCAGGTTTTGTGTCAGTTCAGTTCAGTTCAGTCACTCAGTCATGTCCGACTCTGCGACCCCATAGACTATAGCACGCCAGGCCTCCCTGTCCATCACCAATTCCCGGAGTTCACTCAGATTCATGTCCATCGAGTCAGCGATGCCATCCAGTCATCTCATCCTCTGTCGTCCCCTTCTCCTCCTGCCCTCAATCCCTCCCAGCATCAAAGTCTTTTCCAGTGAGTCAACTCTTCACATGAGGTGGTGAAAGTACTGGAGTTTCAGCTTTAGCATCATTCCTTCCAAAGAAATCCCAGGGCTGATCTCCTTCAGAATGGACTGGTTGGATCTCCTTGCAGTCCAAGGGACTCTCAAGAGTCTTCTCCAACACCACAGTTCAAAAGCATCAATTCTTCGGCACTTAGCCTTCTTCACAGTCCAACTCTCACATCCATACATGACCACAGGAAAAACGATAGCCTTGACTAGACGGACCTTAGTCGGCAAAGTAATGTCTCTGCTTTTGAATATGATATCTAGGTTGGTCATAACTTTTCTTCCAAGGAGTAAGCGTCTTTTAATTTCATGGCTGCAGTCACCATCTACAGTGATTTTGGAGCCCAAAAAATAAAGTCTGGCACTGTTTCCACTGTTTCCCCATCTATTTCCCATGAAGTGATGGGACTGGATGCCATGATCTTCGTTTTCTGAATGTTGAGCTTTAAGCCAGAGTAGATAACAAATAAACACCTAAGTCATAGAAATTCACCCCACCCCACCCCTGCCTTCCTGGCACATAGTGAAAGTGAAAAGTGAAGTCACTCAGTGTCCGACTCTTTGCGACCCCATGGACTGTAGCCCACCAGGCTCCTCTGTCCACAGGATTCTCCAGGCAAGAGTACTGGAGTGGGTTGCCATTTCAGGCCTATAACCCTACAACCAAACTATGAGAACACGTATTACTTCAGAGCACTGTAATGAGGCAATCTGAGATGCAAGTGCAAGCTCCACTGCTTACAAAAACAGAGTGAATTTGGCAGTTTAGCTCTTTAAACTCAGCTTTCTTGGCTATAAATTAGAATCACTAGAAAAGTACCCACTTTATGGACATGTTGGGTGGAACAAGTAAAATAATGCACGTAAAGCAATCAGCTTATTCATATGCTAGATGGTAGAGCCAGAGATACAAGAAACACAGATGCAGTGGAAGAACTTCCTTACTGAGTTAACCTCTACCAGATAGAGGAAGTCAGTGAAGCATGGCTTCTTCCTCAGAGTGACAGACCTCAAGACTGGAAAGACTCTGTGGCAAGGAACCTGGACCTCTGAGCATCATCTGAGAAGCAGAACCTGCAATAAGCAACTCCAGCTTGGGAAATATTCTCCCAGGATAGATGTGCAGGAAAAGGGCTAGCCTGTAGAATCTCAGTAACTGCCCCTCCAGAAAACATTCATTTGCCATAAATCTGAGACATTGTAGAACATCATAATAAAGGTATTGATTTCTTTCAATACTTTCTTCTACTTTTAAAACTTGAGAAATAGAAGAAAGTTCACTTTGAGCTCAAAAGACATATAAAAGCTTTTACATTCAGTTAGAGAATATAATAGGCATGAGTCTAGGTATTCAGCCTACACAATCTGTCACGAAAAATTTCCCTAAAAGAGATATGACATCACATATAATAATTGAATTAACAGAAATAATAATGAATGGAAGAATAATTAAAATAGAAATAAAGATAAAATTAATAATAGCAAATATATGCTTAGATAAACAAATACATAATTTAAAATTGGGAGATAAGTATCAAATTCAGTGACAAGTTTTTGTCTTTTTGGAGAGAACTGGGCACAGAAAGAGAGATGCTAGTGAATTTTATTATGTTTAGCATTAGAAAATAAAGTATTATGGAACTTGTGTAAAAATTCTGAAAAAAATTAAAAGACAATAACGCAATATGGAAGACAGCAAAATATTTGTTTGGAAGAAGATGTATTCAAGGGAGAGAAGGGTGGAAAAAAGGAGGGATGATTCCTATCCTGTAAATTCTAGAAAATTTAATATAGATGACATAAGACTTTTCAAGTACTGGGGGATAGGGAAAAGTTATTCACTGATAGAAATGGAAAGACACCTGAAAAAATTGAAGAGAAAACTAAAACAACAATATTTAATTTATATCAGAAGCAGATATAGCATTGCAATAAATAGAAACATTGAGCTGCATAACAGTCATGGTAAAGTTACACAAAATTCAAAAGAAAATAAAAAATGGAAGAATGAAAAATGATATTATCTACTGGCAGGAATAAATTAAAGTTTCCAGTAACTTCCACGTTACTACTTTTATAGGAATGATGCCCGCAAGAAAGGGAAGAGAAGCAGATAACTTAGTATATCTTTCTGTCAACTGGACCTCTGGGAAAATACACCAGTGCTATTTTTCTAGGTGGAAGAGATTTTATCTCTGAATTGCACTTAACACGATACAGCCCTAAGAATCCCCTGTAGTAAACGGTATTCAGGATCTATGAAGTACATGTTCCCTGGGGACCTGTACAATTCTGGGGTTAAAAATGGAGATGGTTCAAAATGGAAATACTTTCACAATGAGAGACGATAGTATAAGACTTATCTATAGGTCACATCTACCATTCTGGAACAGAAGTACATATCCACTGCAAAAAGACAGGCTCTGAGGAGCTACTCTTGATGTTTCAGAACTCTCTGCTTTGAGTCTTTTGATTTCTCTTATCCTTGACCATGGGCTTCCATGATGACTCAGACAGTAAAAAAAAAATCTGCCTACAATGCAGGAGACCTGGGTTCTTTCGATTCTTGGGTTGGAAAGATTCCCTGGAGAAGCGCATGGCAAGCCAATCTAGTATTCTTGGCTGGAGAATCCCATGGAGAGAGGAGCCTGGCGGGCTAGAGTCCGCCATAGACTATAGTCAAACAGTTTGCAACAGGTTGCAAACAGTCAGACACAACTGAGCAACTAACACTTTCACTTTTCATCCTTGACAGTATTAAAACCTGAAATTGTGTGAAATCTCTGATCCACCTTAGTCTGATTTGGTAACATTACCTGTGAAGTGAAGTCACTCAGTCGTGTCTGCCTCTTTGCGACCCCATGGACTGTAGCCCACCAGGCTCCTCCATCCATGGAATTTTCCAGGCAAGAGTACTGGAGTGGGTTGCCATTTTCTTCTCTAGGGGATCTTCCTGACCCAGGGATCGAACCCAGGTCTCCTGCATTGCAGGCAGTCGCTTTACCCTCTGAGCCACTAGGGAAGCCCAACATTACCTGTAGATTAGTTCAATTATGAATGATCTAAAATAGAGAAAAGTAGTAGAACTTAAAGATGATAACAGAAAAAATGCCAGGAAAAAAAAAATATATATATATATCTATTTCAGGGTACTTTAAATACAGAAAAGCTGAAAAAGACAAAGAGAAAATCTTCATTGTATTCCACTATATATGTTTATATCCATTATTTCATTCTGGGTCTACACATATACACATACAAGCAAACAACAACAACAAAAAAGACAACCACAAATTCTAGTAGTATAGAGTTGTTATAGATACAAATACAGAAATGGACATAGATATATAGTTATTAATACATAGATCTGTAGATGTAAACATGGTAAATCACATGTTGCAGATGAGAAAACTGAGTTCAAATGCTCAAGTTACTTGTATTAGAATTGCTTCATTTGAACTGAAAAAATAATCTGCAATTCTAATTTAAATTCTTGGATTGGAAGTCACAGGTCTTAAGAATTTAGGCTATGGTTCTGCTCTATCCCATTCTACCATAAGTAACATTATACTGCTTTTTGCATTTCTTTATTTATTGAGAAGAATTCAGTGATAACAACTACCGTTTTTCACTTTCCCTTGGTTTATCTACAGAATTTGGGGTCTTAGCTTAATCACTTATTAATTTGGACATGGGAAATAAAATAAATGAATATATGTAAACTATTCTTGATTCTTAACTTTTAGAAGAGTTTTGTACATTTTAAATGATAAATATAATAGATATCAAGGTTATTGTTGTTTTGTTTTTACTTTTACAGGGTATTGTATGAGAATACCTGCCAGGACAAAGGAAAGGGATACAGGTAAACATATTGCCCATTTCAGCTTTCTCTTACCCAATCAGAGAATGAGCACTGATCATTATAATTTTATGTCAGAGGTAGAAAAACTTAGGATAAGTATTGGAAAATTTTGCCTTATAATGGATTTGTGAATTTTTTTGTTGTCCTTTTATTGGTACTGAACAGATGATCAGACCATGAAGAATATAATTTTACAAATAAAATTCTGCCCTCACAATGTAGCTTTTATTACTTTAGGACCCCAGAAGCACTATGATCACTGAGAGAATGGGTCCTAATTGTCACAACAACTAACTCGTCAAAACAACTAACTCGTCAAAACATAACAGTATTCATTGAAAGAACCATCAGAGATATTATTAGCTGCATTTTAAAGAAAAAGGAGATGAAATAAAGAGGAATTAAATAGTTTTCCATAATACATAGAAATGAAGATGTGATTTCAACCACAAATGTCTGATTCAAAACTTCTTTCTTTACATATCCTCCCTGTATTCCTCCCCACAATAAGTTCTCTGTGCCTTAGTGCCTTTCATTTTGAGATGTCTTGGGGTAAAAAAATAACCATAGGTCTATACCAATCAGGGAGGAATCATCAACATCTCAATTGTTATCATTGCTTTCATGGGTATATGCAAGTTGTGCGTAAATCAATCTGAGAGATTCTTTCTAGTCCAAAACTTGTATAAGTTTATCTTTATTAAAATAGATATATTAAGCAATTCACTAGATTTCAAATCAGCATGAGCCAAATATTCTAGTCTGCTGACAAGTTGTTACTGGGAAATTTCTATCATCTGCTAGTTACTCAAATAAGTTTCTTAGATTCTCCAATATGAACACTAGCCTACCATCTTGACATTGAAAAGAAATCCTAGGGACTTTATGTACTGCGCTGATACTTATTTTGTATGTTTACCACTTTCCTAAATAGTAGAGAATAGATTCTATTATATACATTAAAATATAATAATAAAATAGAGATGAACTGTACTTAATTCTGTAGCTATTCTATGTGACATTGCCAAAAGTTCATAAGCATGCTAATTTTCCTGCTTGGAGTATATCAGCCACTACACGTGTGTGTGTGTGTGTGCACACTCATCCGTGCATGTGAAGTCACTTCATTCATGTCTGACTTTCTGTGACCCCATGGATTATAGCCCACCAGGCTCTGTCCATGGGATTCTCCAGGCAAGAGTACTACTGGATTTGGTTGCCATGCCCACCAGGGGATCTTCCCAACAGAAGGATCTTAATAATTTCCTGGTTATAGCCTAAACATCAATTCCCCATGACATTCATCACTGTAAATATAACTTCTCATTAGGTATCAAAGCCTCTTATTACAATCTTGTAACACTCTGTGTGTTCCTTAATAGCCTTTATCATAGTGTGTGTATGTTAGTCACTCAGTCATGTCTGACTCTTTGCAACCCCATGGACTGTAACCAGCTAGGCTCTCCTTTCCATGGGATTTTCCAGGCAAGAATACTGGAGTGAGTTGTCATTCCCTTCTCCACAGGATCTTCCAGACCCAGAGATCAAACTCAGGTCTCCTGCATTGTGGGCAGATTCCTTACCATCTGAGCCACCAGGGAAGCCCTTTTCTGTGTTTGTGTGTTCAGTTCCTATTCGCTTCAGTTGACGTGTGCGTCCATTGCTCCAGGAACTTTATCTTTCCTGCTCAGAGTTATTTTCTCAGAGATGTCTCATAGCCTAAAGCAAATTACCCATTCAATTATATTTGCAGAAAAAATGGACTAATTTGGAGTATTTCTGAAGCACAATCTTGAATTATATATATGAGAAGATAGTAGGTGGGAGGAAGAAACTAAGATAATAAACCTGATTGTCTCTTCAGGCTCAAGATTTTAATTCAACTTTACCACTTATATTTCATGCATGCTTCAATTTAATGACTCAAACAAGGCTGTAAAGGAAACATCACCATGCTTTTAGAGTTGAGCATGCAGAAGAAAATGTGTCCTATAGTTGTTTACACAAAGCCTAGATCTCACCAGAATTATACCAGGACCCCCTTTGAATACAGAGGAAGCATCTATCTGTACCTCAAAAATACATTCTCTGTTGAGCATATGAATGATCATTCAGTAAACAGACTCATTTTCGAGGCCTTCCTATGTTTCTGATCAGGAAAGCTTGCATGCACATGCATGCATGCACGCACACACAGATTTCTAACAGAGAGTTTTCCTTAACTTTGAATACTTATTTATAGGAAATGAAATTCTATAGACCACAGGCAAAAGGCCATTTATATTAGTTTATACCAGATTATTTAAGTAACATTTTTCAGCCAAAGAATGAAGCATCTTCAGTCCTTCTGAAGCCATAATTATCTATTATCTATTTGTTATCTATCTGTTTCATCCAAACTAAGGACTTCGCCCCAGGTAAATTGTGACAAATGTTCCAATATAGAAACAAAAATTTATGTACCTTATATGATAATATATGTTAATATACTAACAATGTAGCAAAGAAGCAACAAATATACTGTTTCTTCTTATTTTCTTTTCTCAGTTAAGAGGAGGTAGGTAATAGAAAACTGGAATGATCTGTTACAGTGATATTATGAAAAGCCACAAATGGTAATGTGGAAAGTTTAAATATTATGGAAATGTAACGGATGATAGAAGGTAAAGAAGCTTTACAAAGTAATTGATTGCGTGGCTTAAAGGTAATAAGGGTTTACTAGCAGTATTAATAGTAGAAAGATAATTCCAGATGTAATAGCATGATAACAGCATGAGACCTGTTGGAGATTTTCATTGTCTTGCCTAACAGGTGTCATGGAAATAAAGGATTTTTGTTGTGGTTTTAAGTAATTTTTGGAATTGAGAAGTGAAGCCCAGAGAAGATAGGTCACTTGCAAATATCACACAGCAGGTTATTGAAGAATGAGTAAATACAACTGCACAAAAAGATCTTCATGACCCAGATATTCATGATGGTGTGATCACTAACCTAGAGCCAGACATCCTGGAATGTGAATTCAAGAGGGCCTTAGAAATCATCGCTATGAACAAAGCTAGTGGAGGTGCTGGAATTCCAGTTGAGCTCTTTCAAATCCTGATAGTTGATGCTGTGAAAGTGCTGCACTCAATATGCCAATACATTTGGAAAACTCAGCAGTGGCCACAGGACTGGAAAAGGTCAGTTTTCATTCCAATCCCAAAGAAAGGCAATGCCAAACAATGCTCAAACTACTGCACAATTGCACTCATCTCACACGCTAGTAAAGTAATGCTCGAAATTCTCCAAGCCAGGCTTCAGTAATACGTGAACCGTGAACTTCCAGATGTTCAAGCCGGTTTTAGAAAAGGCAGAGGAACCAGAGATCAAATTGCCAACATCGCTGGATCAACCAAAAAGGAAGAGAGTTCCAGAAAAAAAATCTATTTCTGCTTTATTGACTATGCCAAAGCCTTTGACTGTGTGGATCACAAGAAACTGTGGAAAATTCTGAAAGAGATGGGAATACCAGACCACCTGACGTGCCTCTTGAGAAAGCTGGATGCAGGTCAGGAAGCAGCGGTTAGAACTGGACATGGACCAACAGACTGGTTCCAAATAGGAAAAGGAGTATATCAAGACTGTATATTGTCACCCTGCTTATTTAACTTCTATGCAGAGTACATCATGAGAAACGCTGGGCTGGAAGAAGCACAAGCTGGAATCAAGACTGCCGGGAGAAATATCAATAACCTCAGATATGCAGATGACACCACCCTTAAGATAGAAAGTGAAGAACTACTAAAGAGCCTCTTGATGAAAGTGAAAGAGGAGAGTGAAAAAGTTGGCTTAAAGCTCAACATTCAGAAAACTAAGATCATGGCATCTGGTCCCATCACTTCATGGCAAATCGATGGGGAAACAGAGGAAACAGTGTCAGACTTTATTTTGGGGGGCTCCAAAATCACTGCAGATGGTGACTGCAGCCATGAAATTAAGAGACGATTACTCCTTGGAAGAAAAGTTATGACCAACCTAGACAGCATATTCAAAAGCAGAGACATTACTTTGCCAACAAAGGTCCTTCTAGTCAAGGCTATGGTTTTTCCAGTGGTCATGTATGGATGTGAGAGTTGGACTGTGAAAAAGGCTGAGCGCCAAAGAACTGATGCTTTTGAACTGTGGTGTTGGAGAAGACTCTTGAGAGTCCCTTAGACTGCAAGGAGATCCAACCAGTCCATTCTAAAGGAGATCAGTCCTGGGTGTTCATTGGAAGGACTGATGCTAAAGCTGAAACTCCAATACTTTGGCCACCTCATGCGAAGAGTTGACTCATTCGAAAAGATCTTAATGCTGGGAGGGATTGGGGGCAAGAGGAGAAGGGGATGACAGAGGATGAGATGGCTGGATGGCATCACCAACTTGATGCACATGAGTTTGGGTGAACTCCAGGAGTTGGTGATGGACAGGAGAAGGCCTGGCATTCTGCAATTAATGGGGTCACAAAGAGTTGGACACAACTGAGCAACTGAACTGAACTGAACTGAATACAACCTCATGAGTTATGGCCCCAGAGCTTGTTTTCTAATGAATATATGGATTCACTTCTTAGAAAAGCTAAGTTCTAGAAGTAAAGTAGGGAATTCTATTTGAAATATGTTGATTTTGAGGTACCCACAGAGGACATCTGACTGAAGCTATTAACTTATTTGGGTTCTGTACCTGAAATGAAAAATATATTTAAGGCCTAATGATATAGATTTTGAAGTCAATCAAAATGACTGAGATGGTCTAAAGAATGCATACATTCTAAGATCAACTAACAATGCAAAACAATGAGAAATACCTTTTAAGGAGATACCAGTGAAGGAGAGAGAATAAAAAAAAAGTCTCAGAGCCAGAAAAACTGGAGAGTACATTTTTAGGAATGAAGGGAAAGTAAATGTTTTAAAAGTAGAATTTGTCAAGGTTTAATTGAAACCTTCATAAGTTTTTTACATACAGAGATATATAGTAGTTGATTTACATTTTTAATAAAATTTTATCATGTTTTCTGATCATATATTAATAGATGCTGCAAGTGAAATGCTGACCTTCATCCTTATAAGTAATATAAAGGGTAGGTTTGTAACAATATTTAATAGCTCCTACCTCAATGTTTCATTTGTCCTTTTATTTAATATTATTAAACTTTATGAACTCTTCAAAAAAATGAAGTAATTAATCTTTATAACATCCCCTGCAGGTAGTTAGATAGCTTCATTATGATAAAAGAAAGAGAACATATATTGGTTAAATGAATATTGCAGTATCAGCACCTTAGCATTTCTGATAATCTTTTCAACCCACAGGGATAATTACATTTTTCTTTCCATAGTCTTCTTTACATATTAGAATGACCCACGTATTATTACTTTTATTTATTCTCTTTTAAGTATTCTGAATGTTGTAACAGAAATCTACAGGTATAGAGACTTTTATTATCTATTTTTAAATAATTTAAATTTTTGTTAATAACAGTTCTTCATTTAAAGTCTTTTGAGTTCCTTATTACTTATGTCTTATCCTAAAATAAAGTGCAAAACATTATAAAATATATATACTCAAAAAGATTTATAAAAAGTATTTTTAAATGGACTCTAAAATAATCTATCCATGTCTCTGACTTTCATTTTATTTATTGTAACATCTATTTTATCAATTTTGGAACTTTAGGTCAGTTAAGGGAAAATCACCTACAGGGTTGAGATTACTCATCTGCATTTTGATTCTACTATTTTCTAATACAAGTGAAAGTTTCCCAGGTGTCTTAAGTCATGTTCAACTCTTTATGATCTCATGTACTGTAGACAACCAGGCTCCTTTATCCATGGGATTTCTCAGGCAAGAATACTGGAGTGAGTCATTATTTCCTTCTCCAGGGAATCTTCCTGATCCAGGGATTGAACTGGCATATCCTGCTTGGTAGATGGGTCCTTTAGCACTGAGCCACATGGGAAGTTCTAAGTAGACTATACACTTTTAAAAACACTTGCCCTTGGCTTCAATAGCATTTTTAACAAAATCTCACCTACAATTTGAAAGATAAAGTAATTCCAGTGTTACATGTTATAAATTACAGTTTCTGTTTGCTACATATTTTAATTACTGGAATAGCTGTCTATCTTGACCAGTGCATTTTGGTGATTACCCCTTAAGATTGATTACCACTGACTCTAAGTAAGTAGAAAAAGTCAAATAGTGAAAACAAATCTTTATTTTCAATTAAAGAATATGATATGAACTACTGGTGTCAAAAAATAGATACATGACAATGAGATATTTCTATCTACTTCATCCTTCCAGTAGTCATGTATGGATGTAAGAGTTGGACCATGAAGAAGGCTGAGTGTCAAAGAAGGGGTGCGTTTGAACTGTGGTGTTGGAGAAGACTCCTGAGAGTCCCTTGGACAGTAAGGAGATCAAACCAGTCAATCCTAAAGGAAATAAATCCAGAATATTCATTAGAATGATTGATGCTAAAGCTGAAGCTCCAACTCTTTGGCCATTTGATGTGATGAGCCAACTCATTGGAAAAGCCCTGATCTGGGAAAGTTTGAGAGCAGGAGGAGAAAGGGGCAACAGAGGATAAAATGGTTGGATGGCATGATTTACTCAATGGACATGAGTTTGAGCAAACTCTGAGAGATAGTAATGGACAGGGAGGCCTTGTGTGCTACACTCCATGGGGTCATAAAGTTGGACATGCCTTAGCAATTGAACAGCAACAATTCTTAAACATGGAGCTACATCATTACTTCTTATTTATCAATATAATTTCTCCTCCACTTCCCATTTATTGTGTTAAATTGCTGATCCAAATAAGCCTTGATATTTGTATTCAGACAACCAAAAATTAACTGCAATGGAGATTCGGTTCAGTTCAGTCGCTCAGTCATGTCCAACTCTTTGCAACCCCATGGATGCAGCACTCCAGGCTTTCCTGTCCATCACCAACTCCTGAAGCTTACTCAAACTCATGTCCATTGAGTCAGTGATGCCATCCAACCATCTCATCCTCTGTTGTCCTCTTCTCCTGCCTTCAATCTTTCCCAGCATCAGGGTCTTTTCAAATGAGTTAGCTCTTCACATGAGGTGGCCAAAATATTGGAGTTTCGGCTCCAACATCAATCCTTCCAATGAATACCCAGGACTGATCTCCTTTAGAATGGACTGGTTGGATCTCCTTGCAGTCCAAGGGACTCTCAACAGTCTTCTCCAACACCACAGTTCAAAAGCATCAATTCTTCAGCACTCAGCCTTCTTCACAGTCCAACTCTCACATCCATATATGACCACTGGAAAAACCACAGCCTTGACTAGATGGACATTTGTTGACAAAGTAATGTCTCTGCTTTTTAATATGCTGTCTAGGTTGGTCATAGCTTTCCTTCCAAGGAGTAAGCGTCTTTTTATTTCATGGCTGTAGTCACCATCTGCAGTGATTTTGGAGCCCATAGAAATAAAATCAGCCACTGTTTCCCTATCTATTTGCCAAGAAGTGATGGGTGTAACTAATTGATAACAAAGTTTGCCATAACCAACTGTACTTCTGCTTTTATGCTAAAGAGTTTTTGTTGTTGTTGTCATTTAGGCTACCTTCCTATGATCTTTTTTCCTGTAGTTGCCTCTTTTTATCTTATTATCTAAAATCTCATTTATTTCCTCCCACTGATCCTATTAAACTCTCTTCTATTATGTATAGTGATAATAGATGACTGCTTGTTAAGAGACCTTTATCAGTTTCAGCTGATAGCTCAAATGTTGAGCAGAACACAATAGATGCCAAGTTGACCTCACATTCTCTTAGTGCCACAGGACTTGTAAAAGGAGCTACCTAAAGTCAAGTTAGCCCCTCTCAGCCCATGATATCAGAGAAGGCAATGGCACCCCACTTCAGTACTCTTGCCTAGAAAATCCCATGAACAGAAGAGCCTGGCAGGCTGTGGTCCAAGGGGTCGCTAAGAGTTGGATACGACTGAGCGACTTCACCTTCACTTTTCACTTTCATGCATTGGAGAAGGAAATGGTAACCCACTCCAGTATTCTTGCCTGGAGAATCCCAGGGATAGGGGAACCTGGTGGGCTGCTGTCTCTGGGGTCGCACAGAGTCGGATACGACTGAAGTGACTTAGCAGTAGCAGCAGCCCATGATGTACCTGAAGAGCCTAAACATTTGTGGCTTATGATTAAAGAATGTGTGTTTCTTCTAAAATGAAGTGAAGTGAAGTGAAGTGAATTGGCTCAGTCGTGTTCTACTCTTTGCGACCCCCTGGACTGTAGCCTACCAGGCTCCTCCGTCCCTGGGATTCTCCAGGCAGGAATACTGGAGTGGGTTGCCATTTCCTTCTCCAGGAGATCTTCCCAACCCAGGGATCGAACCTGGATCTCCCGTATTGCAGGCAGACACTTTACCCTCTGAGCCACCAGGGAAGTCTTCTTCTAAAATATGTAGACTTATTAACACTTCCCTATCAAATGAAAAACAATTGCTTTCTTCTTCAGGTCTAATTAAAGAGATGTCAAAAGTACCACTTACAGAGCTTATTATGTGTCCCTCATAATCTGAAGCTACAATTGATTAAAGTCTCACTGAAGCCCAAGAAACGGACCATTTGCTTAAGACAGCTGACTGAAGAGAAACATGCACGGAGAGCACACTGCTCTTCCCCTGATGACAAGGGCAAAAAAATTCACACTGCAAGCCATCTCACAAAAGATTTCACCTCAGAACCATACCTGAGGAGGGTATGAGGACCCAACAGAGAGACCTCACATAGTGAAGTATACATAAGAATAACTATGCTGTGTTCTATCTTGGAACCTAGCAAATGAAAAGGTAAAAATTTCTTGAGAAATATAAAATTCTGGACAATTACTGATGCTGAGAAATGATTCCTAAGAAGTCTGATAAATTCTGAGCACAAGCAAAGCTGTCATGCATCCAGTCCAAAGAACTGCACAGGATGGAAGCAGAGGCAACTCTCCTTCTGTATGGCCTGCAAAAACCTGGAGCAAGAGTGCAAAAGTATGCCTGCAGCCATGCACAGTCTGGTTGATAATTAAACCTCATAACTCCACTGATACTCTCAAAGTAACTGACACACACTTTGAGAGGAGCTATTTTCTCCTTGACAGAGGAGTTCACAATTTGGGTACTGAATAAATAAGGAAAGAAAATAATATTATCTATTATTAATAATAAATAAATAATAAGAAAGTGAAACTCTGGGGGAAACTTTGTATTTGGACTTTACTTAATATCTAATCTATTTCACTTTTGCTTCTCCTGAAGACATGATACTCTTGCTTTCCAATAAATTCCCCTATTTGTTTATGTTAGCTCAAAATCACTGGATTTGTACCTCAGACAAGAACTCTTTTCTCCATAGTGTTAAGCAATATATGACAGACTGAATGGAAAAAATATTTACCATTAACTAATTGGCTCATAAAAATATTCTTTTTAAAGTCAATTTAATATTGCCTCTCATAAATTGTTTGTCTGCTTTATTTATAAGGAAAATGTTTATACTAAACAGAAATATGTTCTCAAACTCTAAGAAAAATATCAAGTACCCTAAAATTTTCAGATTATTGACAGTTTAATTAACATGTAACAAAAGTAATTCAGGTAAACTATCATAAATCAGCAAGTTAGATTAATATTTTAATTCAGCAGTTCTAATGATGAGTGCTACAGTTCTTGCTCTACCAACATATTTCCCAATATTCCTCTTTTCTGTCTGTCCCTGAGAGACAAATACACTTATCTACTCCCTGTCCTCTCTGGAAGTTTTCAGGGTCAGTTTCCTCCCAGATAAAGCACATCAACTCCCTTGGGAAAGTGATCCTTGATCCCTAAGTAAATCCTAGGCAGAATCTATGCCCTAAGTCACAGGCTGTGTCCTGTAACTTTCCTGCTTAGCCCAAGGGTCTGAAAAAGTTCTAGCCAAGTACACAGGCTTAAAGAAGACAGCTTCTCTTTTTAAATAATGCTTACAATGTATCTTTATCATTATTACACCAATCACCGTAAACTATACAATCATATTTTGTAATCAAGGTACAGAATATACTCCAGTGCAACAAGATCTGATGCATAGATCTCAATACCCTTTACCTTAAAGGGTATTTTCCAAATATAACTATTTCAAGTTTCATTTAAACTGACTGAATATTTGTCACTGAGAAGCCAGTTGCTGAATCTTAACATGAGAAGTGAAGCGAAGTAAAGTGAAGTGAAAGTCGCTTGGTTGTGTCTGACTCTGCAATCCCATGGACTATATAGTTCATGGAATTCTCTAGGCCAGAATACCGGAGTGGGCAATGGCACCCCACTCCAATACTCTTGCCTGGAAAATCCCATGGACTGAGGAGCCTGGTAGGCTGCAGCCCATGGGGTCGTTTAAGAGTCAGACACGACTGAGCGACTTCACTTTCACTTTTCACTTTCACGCATTGGAGAAGGAAATGGCAACCCACTCCAGTGTTCTTGCCTGGAGAATCCCAGGGATGGAGGAGCCTGGTGGGCTGCCGTCTCTGGGGTTGCACAGAGTCAGACATGACTGAAGCGACTTAGCAGCAGCAGCAGCAGCAGCCTTTCCCTTATCCAGTGGATCTTCCAAACCCAGGGATTGAATCTAGGTCCCCAGCATTGCAGGTGGATTCTTTTCCAGCTGAGTCATAAGAAAAGCCTAAGAATACAGGAGTGGGTAACCTATCTCTTCTCCAGTGGATCTTCCCAACCCAGGAATTGAACCAAGGTCTCCTTCATTGCAGGCAGATTCTTGTTCTTTTAAAAATATAAATTTATTTATTTTAATTGGAGGCTGATTACTTTACAATATTGTATTGGTTTTGCCATACATCAACATGAATCCACCACAGGTGTACACATGTTCCCCATCCTGAACGCCCCTCCCTCCTCCCTCCCCATCAGGGAAGCCTAACATGAGATATATGTGTTTTCTGGAACAGTTCTTTTGTAATTGTAAAGCTTTTATTCAGAGACCACAATTTAGCATTTGTCATTAATATCTCAAGACTGTTCTGATTTCTGGTTCCCCAGTTCAGACTTTCTCAAGAATATTCCAATGATTTTCTGCTTCACTTCAAAGGTCACAGAAAAAATGAGACTTGGAGCACACCAGTTTCTGAGAGTAAGATTCTGGCATTCAAATTACTTTTTGCAAGAAATTTAAGTGTTCCTTTCTGTGTCTCCTGAACACTGACAGGCAAACTGGTGCATAATTATAAATTCCCAATGGGAGAGGATTGGGTAATTCCATACTCAAACTATAGTCTAGAATAAAATTGAAGTAATAGCTGGAAGGACTTCAGAAAGTACACAGAGTCATCTTTATACTTAGTGTACCTGGGAAGGAATCAGGATCTTCCCTAAGCCTTGTAAGCCCAGAACTCACCCAGAGCTAACTAATTTTGTATCTTTCTGAGAATTATTATTCTCTATAAATATTTAAATTATATAAAATAAAATTAATAGGAAATAGATGGAGTAACAGTGGAAACAGTGTCAGACTTTATTTTGGGGGGCTCCAAAATCACTGCAGATGGTGACTGTAGCCATGAAATTAAAAGACACTTACTCCTTGGAAGAAAAGTTATGACCAACCTAGATAGCATATTCAAAAGCAGAGACATTACTTTGCTGACTAAGGTCCATCTAGTCAAGGCTCCTGTGGTAAAGTATGGATGTGAGAGTTGGACTGTGAAGAAAGCTGAGCACCGAAGAATTGATGCTTTTGAAGTGTGGTGTTGGAGGAGACTCTTGAGAGTCCCTTGGACTGCAAGAAGATCCAACCAGTCCATTCTGAAGGAGATCAGCCCTGGGTGTTCTTTGGAAGGAATGATGCTAAAGCTGAAACTTCAGTACTTTGGCCACCTCATGCGAAGAGTTGACTCATTGGAAAAGACTCTGATGCTGGGAGGGATTGGGGGCAGGAGGAGAAGGGGGCGACAGAGGATGAGATGGCTGGATGGCATCACTGACTTGATGGATGGACGTGAGTCTGAGTGAACTCCGGGAGTTGGTGATGGACAGGGAGGTCTGGTATGCTGCGATTCATGGGGTCGCAAAGAGTCAGACATGACTGAGTGACTGAACTGAACTGAACTCAAATTTTACTTAAATATCTTGTATTATATAGTGTCTTGCTGCTTTCTGTATGAAACTGAGTTTATAATTAGCCTCTAATGTGGCATCTAGTGACCATCATTCTCCTAAGATGCCATTTTATGTTTTCAGCACCATCTTCAGCTCACCATTTCAGCCAAGAGTCAGATCAGTCTGTCACCATAAATAAAAACTATAAAGATAACCAATTCCTATACTGTACCAAGAAGACTTTCTGAAACAATTTTCTAATATAGTGCTTTTAAACTCTGAGTGATGAAGATACAAGTAGATTTGTTGTTGTGTTTGGCCTTAATTTCTAATCTAGAGCAAACAATAAAAGTGAATTATTATAAAATTAAAAGCACATGAAATGTGATGTCAATTTTTTTTACCTAAAATTACTCCATTGAATTATACATCATTTTTAACACACGCACTTTCTATTTCTAGAAATATAAACTCCAGACTGAAAATTTTTAGATCAATACTGGTCCTGAGACCAACTATAAATAGTATTCTCACAAAGGAAGGTTAGAGGTAAATTCAAGGAGTTGAGAACAACTACTAAGCATAACATTTGTGAACTCTAATGTCACCTATTCAAAGTAATTTTAAAATGTAATGTTTTGTTTTGCTAGACAGTTTTATCTCATTTTCTTGGATCTAAGTATGGATGTGAGAGATGGACTGTGAAGAAAGCTGAGCACCAAAGAATTGATGCTTTTGAACTGTGGTGTTGGAGAAGACTCTTGAGAGTCCCTTGGACTGCAAGGAGATCCAACCAGTCCATTCTAAAGGAGATCAGGCCTGGGTGTTCTTTGGAAGGAATGATGCTAAAGCTGAAACTCCAATACTTTAGCCACCTCATGCGAAGAGTTGACTCACTGGAAAAGACTCTGATGCTGGGAGGGATTGGGGGCAAGAGGAGAAGGGGACAACAGAGGATGAGATGGCTGGATGGCATCACCAACTTGATGGACATGAGTTTGGGTGGACTCTGGGAGTTGGTGATGTACAGGGAGGCCTGGCATGCTGCAATTCATGGGGTTGCAAAGAGTTGGATACGACTGAGCAACTGAACTGACTCACTGACCAAGACTTATTTTATTCAGGAAATGAAGATCACTTAATAGAAAAATTCATTCTTATATTAGAATTAAATAACTTGAAAATAGGCTCATTACATAAGATTTTTTTCGTTGGTGTACTGGGGTCTCAGAGAGTAGGACATGACTGAGCGACTAAGCACAGCACACATCTTCTATATGCCTTTGCTTCACTCTGGTCCCTTTGCCTGGAGTTCCTCTTCCTCAACTGATAATTTTCCAGCAACTATAAAACCTGACAGTCTACAATATCCAGTTCAATTGCTAATGTCTTCATAAATAATCTTTCTCTGTTTCTAAAGCTCCTTCCCCAGTCTTATTCTGTGGTATACAACTTACAGTGAGCCAAGTGCGTGATGAATTTTACTTCTAAAAAACTGTGTGCCATCCAGGGGAAGTTTGCAACTTATTCAGGTTCCTATTCATAAAACCTTTGACAGTGTGGATCACAATAAACTGGAAAATTCTGAAAGAGATGGGAATATCAGACCACCTAACTTGCCTCCTAAGAAATCTGTATGCAGGTCAAGAAAGCAACAGTTTGAACTGGACATGGAGCAACAGACTGGTTCCAAATCAGGAAAGGAGTACGTCAGGCTGTATATTGTCATCCTGCTTATTTAACTTATATGCAGAGTACATCATGCAAAATGCTGGTCTGGATGAAGCACCTGCAGAATCAAGTTTTCTGGGAGAAATAGCAATAACCTCAGATACGTAGATGACACCACCTTATGGCAGAAAGTGAAGAAGAATTAAAGAGCCTCTTGATAAAAGTGAAAGAGAGTGAAAAGCTGGCTTAAAACTCAACATTCAGAAAACTAAGATCATGACATCTGGTCCTCACTTCATGACAAATAGATGGGGAAATAATGGAAACAATGAGAGACTTTATTTGGGGGGCACAAAAATCACCGCAGATGGTGACTGCAGCCATGAAATTAAAAGATGCTTGCTCCTTGGAAGAAAAGTTATGACCAACCTAGACAGCATATTCAAAAGCAGAGATATTACTTTACCAACAAAGGTCTGTCTAGTCAAAGCTATGGTTTTTCAAGTAGTCATGTAGGGATGTGAGAGTTAGTTGGACTATAAAGAAGGCTGCATGCCAAAGAACTGATGCTTTTGAAATGTGTTTGAGAAGACTCTTGAGAGTCCCTTGACTGCAAGGAGATCCAACCAGTCAATTTTAAAGGAAATCAGTCCTGAGTATTCATTGTAAGGACTGATGTTGAAGCTGAAACTCCAATACTTTGACAACCTGATGCAAAGAACTGACTCATTTGAAAAGACCCTGATGCTGGGAAAGATTGAAGGCAGGAGGAGAAGAGGACAACAGGATGAGATGGTTGGATGGCATCACCGACTCAATGGACCTGAGTCTGAGTAAACTCCAGGAGTTGGTGATGGACAGGGAGGCCTGGAGTGCTGCATCCATGGGGTTGCAAAGAGTCGGACACGACTGAGTGACTGAACTGAACTAAACTGATTCATTGTAATATTTTTTTTCCTTACAACTTCCTATTCTTTTTATTCTCTATACTTCTCATATGTACTAATTTAATGTTTGAATTTTTAATCTGTGTCCTGAAATAAACTGTAAAGTTTGTGACATCAAGTACCTTTTCTACCTTTTTAGCATTACACTACAGGCAAATGTAATGATAATAAAGGCTATGTGTTATACATTATTCTAGACAATTTAGTCCACCAATACAATGACGAGTCTATAATTTTATCTCCATTTGCTCATGAGGAACTAAAATACCATTTTTATTAACTTACCCCAAGGTAGGACAGTTACTTTACTAATTAAGAGGCTGGTAGTCAGAGGTATGTTTTCAGAGAATGTAAAATTAAGCCTGTACCTTATTCACCTCTCATGACACACATATAGTAGATGATTAATACATATTTATGAATAATGAATCATTTATAGAAAAGTACTGATTATTCTCTAGTTAAGATAATCTGTATTTCCAAATACAGAAACATTGTTTTTCAAATAACAAATTACAAATTAAAATTACAAGTATGATTATTTGTAAAAATTTAACATTATATTTTCAGAAAAACAAATCAATTATTACTAATATAGATTTAATATTTAGGAAGCAACATGTTTTTGGTTCACAAAAGACTAAAAGGTAAAAGAAAAGCTGCTTATCAATTTGTAGTAAAGTAGTACCAATATAATAAGACTTTTAAAATGGATTTCTGTTTGCCATTTCATGTTGTCATTGTTATCTAAAGCTCAGCTAAGTAAAACTTTTAAAAAATAGTAACTGTAAGACAAAATTACAGTTTGAAAACCTTTGACATGTATAAAAATTAGTATAATAAAAAGACAGTTAATAAGTTGTTTATGAACAGACTACCACTTACTGAAAGCTTTAAAGATAATTTTTATAAAGATCTTAAATATGCTCTGATTCAGTGCACCATTCGGTGTCTCTGAAATAGGAAATAGTTGTTTTAATCAATAAATGTGTGCCAACTGCTATCAATATGCTTAAGCAAAAAATAAGAAAACAACATTGCTTTTTTTTTTTTCTAATAGCAACTAACCAGGAATAATAGATGGAGAAGGCAATGGCACCCCACTCCAGTACTCTTGCCTGGAAAATCCCATGGATGGAGTAGCCTGGTGGGCTACAGTCCATGGGGTTGCCAAGAATCGGACACGACTGAGCAACTTCACTTTCACTTTTCACTTTCATGCATTGGAGAAGGAAATGGCAACCCACTCCAGTATTCTTGTCTGGAGAATCCCAGGGACAGGGGAGCCTGGTGGGCTGCCATCTATGGGGTCGCACAGATTCGGACCCAACTGAAGCGACTTAGCAGCAGCAGCAGCAGGAATAATAGATAGCTCAAATATCATTCAAAAAGGGTGCAGATAGAGTTTCTAGAAAGAGTAATGAACTTAAATTCCAGAGAGGCTCACTGTCAATTCAGGTTCAGACTGAAGGTTTACATTCTGGGGTCATTTATATATTTCCAGAAAGAAAGGCAGGAGAGTCATGAACAATTGAAAAGGATGTGATGTTGTCAATAACATGAGTGAGATTAATGCTGAAAAGATCATCAGTAGTTTCTCCCCCTTCAGAATGGTTTGGACTGGATTTTACTCAGTAAATCAAAAGGCAAACAGGACAAAAATAATGGCTATTTAGGAGAAAAAGGGAAGCAATAGGTCAAATTATCCAATATAAGTGTAATCTTACATGAGACTAAACATGACTGGGGAAAATTTTGAAGATAATATATGTAGAATCTTATAGCTGTTCTCCTAAGGTTATCAAGACAATACTCACTCACTGCCATTCTCACACACACACACACACACACACACACACGGCTAAATATTCTATTTTCTTTAGTTGTTCTTTAGAATATTTATTCAAAATTAGAAAACATAATAATTAGGAAAGCAAACAGTGGAACCTAATCTTGAAAATTAGGCAATTATTATTTCATCTTATTGCCTTATAATGAGACATCTTTTAATATAGCTCTTAGGGATTTTATTTGCATGAAAGGACTGCACTGCACAATGAAATTTTTTATCTCAACTTCATCTAACTCTTCTAGTCCTGGAAAAGTGCTGGAGTTTAGAAAGATTCTTCATGTGCCTTCAATTTATCTTAATTAATTTAATAAATGTAAGCACACTTAAATATCTGCACAGAAAACAGTTGCTAAAGGTATTTTACAAGGAAGTTTGACCAAAAACCATCAGTTCAATAACCTAGCAATTTACTTTCAAGATTTTATCTCAGTCTTCTGATTGAAAAAAAAAAAAAAACAGACTACAATGAATTTGATTGCTTTTATGATTGTAGGGTCAGAGAAGGTGCTCTTTTTTTCTTGCCTCCTGGCACTGCCATCTCCTTGAACTATATAGATGTGCTTGTGGAATAGAATTATAGTCCTCTAACTTGGAGACAGCTAGTCATAAATTATTAGATCATTATTAGAAAGTCAGTCTGGATCAACCCATGTCAAAGAAGATGGAGTAGCTTTCAAGATGCTCCACTAAGAAGAGCTATCAGGGCCAACAAAGAATTTGTTTACTGTTAGATAGAAATTGGCATGTTTACCCTGATAATTACCTGTTAGAATTAATTATAGCAGACATATCAAATAAACAGGGAATGGACTTTTCAGGTACATTAAATATAGGTTGCTGCTGCTGCTGCTGCTAAGTCCCTTCAGTCGTGTCCGACTCTGTGCGACTCCATAGACGGCAGCCCACCAGGCTCCCCCTGTCCCTGGGATTCTCCGGGCAAGAACACTGGAGTGGGTTGCCATTTCCTTCTCCAATGCATGAAAGTGGAAAGTGAAAATTGAAAGTGAAGTCTCTCAGCCATGTCCGACTCTTCGTGACCCCATGGACTGCAGCCTACCAGGCTCCTCTGTCCATGGGATTTTCCAGGCAAGAGTACTGGAGTGGGGTTAGCAATATTATAATTGTAATGAAATAAATTTGTTATTGGCTGATTAAAAGGTTTCCCAATGATTATTCTAATAAGGTAGGTTGTAAAAATAGTCTTAAGCTCATACATGTAATTCAGTTGTCCAGTGGTAATAGAGTTGCTCAAAAATGTAAAGCTATATAAAAAGAATTCCAAATGAAATAATTTAAAAATCTGAGAGAAAAATATGCATATGATGATATTAAGCAATACTGAAGAAACTGATTCTTGAAAGGATGAATAGAATTTATAAATGATACTGTCACTTGAAAAAGATAGAATTCAAATCACAGTAATAATAGAATAGAATGAAAGGTAAATCTTCAATAAGACAAACAGGTTTGTATTATATACCTCATTGCAAAAAATTTTGGTGATAGTTTTCCAAGTCAATATGGATCCCTTTAGTGCCAAAATTATATATATGTATATAAAAGTAATAGTAAAAGACACTGAAAGATATCATAAAGTAAAAAATAACATACTAAAAGAATGCTTAAACAGAAAAATCTGCATAATTTTGATCAGGATTGCTAAACCAATAAATTTGTGAAATAAGTGTCAAACTTTTAAAGATGAAATACCACAGTTATTGTGTTTATTAGGTTTATTTTATGACAATTATTAAATTTATTGCTCTTTTTAAATGTTCTGAGACTTTGATACTGATGCAAATTCTTTAACTTTAGCCTGGTCAATATGCCATCGGATATATTTTGCTTCCTGGATCAAAGTAATATGGTTTTAACTTTTAAGAACTGACAAATTATATTCCTCCAATGAAAATTTTTTTTAAAAAAATGGAAAATAAATGGCAAGCTCAGTTATATTAATAAAAGATAAATGTATACAAAACTTCTATAATTTTATTAGTTTATTCATCAAAACATTTTTTGAAAAACATCTAAAAATCAGACAGTAGGTGAATTGCTAGGGCTATAGGGCATTACTTTGCCAACAAAGGTCCTTCTAGTCAAGGCTATGGTTTTTCCAGTAGTCATGTATGGATGTGAGAGTTGGACTGTGAAGAAAGCTGAGCACCAAAGAATTGATGCTTTTGAACTGTGGTATTGGACAAGACTCTTGAGAGTCCCATGGACTACAAGAGGATCCAACCAGTCCATTCTAAAGGAGATCAGCCCTGGGTGTTGTTTGGAAGGAATGATGCTAAGGCTGAAACTCCAATACTTTGGCCACCTCATGCGAAGAGTTGACTCATTGGAAAAGACTCTAATGCTTGGAGGGATTGGGGGCAGGAGGAAAAGGGGACGACAGAGGATGAGATGGCTGGATGGCATCACCAACTCGATGGACGTGAGTTTGAGTGAACTCTGGGAGTTGGTGATGGACAGGGAGGCCTGGTGTGCTACAATTCATGGGGTCGCAAAGAGTCGGACAAGACTGAGTGACTGAACTGAACTGATAGTAATGAACAAAACTGACAGGTTCTTAGGGCACTTAACTGAATGTAGAACTAAAATGGCAATGAAGGTGGCCCAGATGATGAGATGTGTAAGAGCCAGGACAGAAAATTACAGTGGAAATATGATGAATAAATAAGATATTACTGCATAATGAAGTTGAGCCTGGTCATACAACCTTAAGGAAATGAAAATGTATTCCAATGAAATTGACATGGTGTAGTTTAAAAAATCATGTTAGTATTTTGAAGAAAATCATACAATCTTCTTTTTTATTAATTTTCATAGAAATAAACTAAGTAATGTAGATAAAGCATGAAAGATGTTACCAATGGTTTGTATTATTATAGGCAAATTGATGATAGCTAACTCTCACATGCTAGTAAAGTAATGCTCAAAATTCTGCAAGCCAGGCTTCAGCAATACATGAACCATGAACTTCCTGATGTTCAAGCTGGTTTTAGAAAAGGCAGAGGAACCAGAGATCAAATTGCCAACATCCACTGGATCATCAAAAAAGCAAGAGAGTTCCAGAAAAACATCTATTTCTGCTTTATTGATTATGCCAAAGCCTTTGACTGTGTGGATCACAATAAACTGTGGAAAATTCTGAGAGATATGGCAATACCAGACCACCTGACCTGCCTCTTGAGAAATCCGTATGCAGGTCAGGAAGCAACAGTTAGAACTGGACATGGAACAACAGACTGGTTCCAAATACGAAAAGGAGTACGTCAAGGCTGTATATTGTCACCCTACTTATTTAACTTCTATGCAGAGTACATCATGAGAAACGCTGGACTGGAAGAAACACAAGCTGGAGTCAAGATTTCTGGGAGAAATATCAATCACCTCAGATATGCAGATGACACCACCCTTATGGCAGAAAGTGAAGAAGAGCTAAAAAGCCTCTTGATGAAAGTGAAAGAGGAAAATGAAAAAGTTGGCTTAAAGCTCAACATTCAGAAAACGAAGATCACTTCTTGGGAAATAGATGGGGAAACAGTGGAAACAGTGTCAGACTTTATTTTTGGGGGCTCCAAAATCACTGCAGATGGTGACTTCAGCTATGAAATTAAAAGACGCTTACTCCTTGGAAGAAAAGTTATGACCAACCTAGATAGTATATTCAAAAGCAGAGACATTACTTTGCCGACTAAGGTCTGTCTAGTCAAGGCTGTGGTTTTTCCAGTAGTCATGCATGGATGTGAGAGTTGGACTGTGAAGAAGGCTGAGAGCTGAAGAATTGATGCTCTTGAACTGTGGTGTTGGAGAAGACTCTTGAAGAGTCCCTTGGACTGCAAGGAGATCCAACCAGTCCATTCTGAAGGAGATCAACCCTGGGATTTCTTTGGAAGGAATGATGCTAAAGCTGAAACTCCAGTACTTTGGCCACCTCATGCGAAGAGTTGACTCTTTGGAAAAGACTCTGGTGCTGGGAGGGATTGGGGGCAGGAGGAAAAGGGGACAACAGAGGATGAGATGGCTGGATGGCATCGCTGACTCGATGGACTTGAGTCTGAGTGAACTCTGGGTGTTGGTAATGGACAGAGAGGCCTGGCATGCTGCGATTCATGGGGTTGTAAAGAGTCGAACATGACTGAGTGACTGAACTGAACTGAACTGAACCCACTATGGTCTAGAAATTTATAAGCATTTCCAAATTATTCATTCCCACAATGATGGAGCTAATAATGAATAAATAAAAACAGTCTTAATGGATTTTGGAGTAAAGTGTAAATAGTAAATGATACTGCTATTAAAAGTAAAAATATTAAATAAAATAATACAAGTAAATATTACTAGCTGCATGCCATTAAGTTCTATATTAAATCACTAAAACCTAGAGTGTTTCTTATCTAAATTAATGTTCTTTAAATAAGATATTTAGGAAGCTGGATTTACATCTGGATTTTCACAGGAGCAGTAGGTAAGGGAGGGAGTTTTAAAGAAATAACATATTGATGTTCACCTTACAAATATATTCCATTTTTAAAACAGATATACTTGAGATTGTGCCAACATTTCATGTAGCTCTCAGACTAGTTCTCTTTTTCATATTACTTTTCACAAGCTGCCTTCTCCCACTACTACAAAAGAACGCAGTTACTAGAACACTTCTGAATCTTAGATGAATACATTGCCTCAAGCTGTGAAAACATCCAGGTACTTATCACAGGAGTATTCTGAAAAATTTAACTTTTTCATCTCTTTATTGTCAAAGAATGAATGACATCGAAGGGTGAAGTCATTTGAAACAAAAACAAACAGATCATCCTAAGAAACAGCGCAGGTAGAGGTGCCTGAGTCACTCATCTTAGAGTTCAGAAGATAGAGGTTGGGGTGTGAGTGGGATGCATATTAACATGCTAATTTGAACTGAAAACCAAAGTCAATCTTTCATTTCTAACCAGATGATTTGACTGACAGATTTGATAATAAAAACTGACCTTTTCTGGTCATTTCCTACAAACTGAATGAATTAAATTTACAGCTTCAAAGTTCTCACAAAAGTTTATTAAAACAGGTGGTTTCTTGCCCCCAAATACTGCATTTTTCATGCTGTATTGTAATTATCAACATGTCAGTTTTTCAACCTTTTCTGTTGACTTGGGGATAAAGTAAGGTCTTCTAAATAAAATACTTTGAAAGAAAATTAACATTCATTTTATTAGTTATTACATAGATTTTGTGCATATGTGTGTGTATATACAGATATTATTCATTTCAGAAAAGTCTGAAAAGAAACATTAGATTTTTGTCCTATGAAGAAAGTAATATAGTCCACCTTTATTAAACATTTTCCTTAGAAAGAATAAATCTAAAAAAGCTGAGAAGATAAAGAGAATAAGGTCAGGAAGGTGGTGAATTATAAACTTTTATAAATATATAGTAATATAATATCCCATATTTTGATTAAAATTATTCAGCATCTTTATCACATCATCTACAACAAAGAGTTGTATTATGCTTCAAAATATTCTTCTCACTCAAAGCCAGTGCAGTGGGACAACCCTGAGGGATGGGATGGGGAGGGAGGTGGGAGGGGGGTTCAGGATGGGGGACACATGTACACCCATGGCTGATTCATGTCAGTGTATGGCAAAAACCACAACAGCATTGTAAAGCAATTAGCCTCCAATTAAATAAATTAATTAAAAAATATTCTTCTCAGAGTCTTTGGCTTATCTTTTGTTTTGAACTTCATATTATCTGGGTCCAAATTACACATGCTTATACATTCCTTGGTTCAGCACAAAGGTTTTTATATCACAGTATTTTTAAACTCATTGAGCTTTACAGTTTTGAAAGGTGTTTCCTATATATATAATTAACATGTATCATTATTTTAAAAAAGAAAAAAAAAACCTGCCACAAACTTAACAGCTGAAAACCACAGCCATTCTAATTTATCTCACAGATTTTGTAGGTCATAAATTTGGGCAGAGCTGAGCTGTGAGATTATTCTGTTCCTCATGTCAGGGGCTAAAATCCCTCTTGGGTACCCAGCTGCTGGATGGACTGGTCTGAACAAACAAAGAGGTGTCATATGTCTGGAGATGGATAGAAGGCTGTGCTTAGCTGGTCTGTTGACTAGCACGTTGCCTTAAGATAAAGGGGCTTTGTACATGACAGCCAATTGTCCCCAGAGTAAGAGTTCCAAGTAAATCAGGTGGAAGCTATTTGGCCTTTTATGACCTAATCCCAGAAGTAATACAGCATACACTACTGGTTGAAGTATTCATGAACTCTCCTAGCTTTGAGTAAAGATCTAGATGGGAAGAATGGTAGAATATCTTTTTTAAAACAGCTATTTTTGGTGAAAATTATATTAAGTTCAATGATCTTTTTCAATTCAGATTCTTTTTCCTGTTCAAACTGAATACAAATAAAACTAATACCATATATTATGTAAAAGCTCAACTACTATGCCTTGTTAAAATTCTATAAAATTATTTCTTCCAAATATCAACCTGTACTTTTATTGATATACAAACACAGAGAGGTATCTAGAATTATATTTATCCAAATCAGAAGATATACTTCTGTAGATAAGCTTAATCCATTGCAATAAAATAATATACATCAATATCATTTTTGCCCATCTGTATGTGTCTATTGGGATCCTGATATATACCTACATTGTGTTAGGTGCTACAGGGCATACAAAGGCAGAAATATTTTTTTTCCCATTATAAACTTATTTATAGATGACTTATGCAACCTACATTTAAACTACTATCTAAAAAACACTGATCTGTAAATCTAGGTTTATGGAGAAGGAATAATAGGTAAGCTCTATCTTATATTAGGATCACTGAATTCTTCTCACTTAAAAATGTGGACTTTTGTTTGTTTGAGGCAATAGAACCTTTCACTCACAAATTAGAACAGAATGTAAAATAGCGTATATTAAAGAAGGAAGAGAATTATTTTATAATTTACACTCATGCTAAATCATTTTTTGAAAAGATTTTCAGAGAATCTGAGGAAGAGACTTCTTACAAGGAGGAAATGTATATAGAAAGGAGAGGTGAGGAGGCTCTCAGACACCTCTTAGAGAACTAACAATTTTGCCCAGAGCCAACACTGAACAAGAAAACAAGTAATGAGTTGCTAATTTTATGTTTCAGGCAAAAGTTACAAAAGGAGCTTTTGAAGGAGGAAATCAATGTGAAATCAAATCATCAGGGAAAATTAGCTCTATCACATAAACGCCTTCCAGCATTGCCTCAAAAATTACAAGACAGGTCAAGATGAACAAAATTGTTTGATTTGTGTAAAAAGGAAGATTTCTAGAAAATGTACATCATCAAAAACTATGAATTAGAACAACAAAATAATTTTTTTCATGTTTACTCTACTGCAGGATACACATGAATTTTTTTTCATCTTTATCCTTTAATAGTCTGTGTCTTGCAATTAATAAAAATCTACATTTTCTAGATTGTCAGATCTCCCAGGAAGCATTTTAATATTTTGATTAATAAACTAAAGAAAAAGTTCATGATTTAATTCATCATTTCTCCCTAGACAAAATAATCAATGCAATTTGTAGGGAAAGACATAGTCACTATACAATCATTTAATATTTTAAAAATTTACTTAATAATGCTATTAGTTTTAAACTCTGGGCAAATTTTTACCTTACATGTGTATATATTCATATAAAACATTACTGAAATGCAGAATCTTAACTGTATCCCAGCTCCTTATTTTATGGAACATTAAATTACATATAGATATAACTGCTACAATGTAGTAGAGATTTCAGAATTTAATCACAATTCTGCTCTACAATATAGACAAGTTCAGGGAAGAATGTATACCTACACTTTAATGCCAAATATGTGTATATATCACATCATAAATATATATGCAGGATTGTACTTGTTTTATCATTTTGTAGAGAAATTATAAAACAGCCACAGAGTCACTTGTCATTTGGTCACATGTTTCCTATCTCACTTTTTACAAAGAGATTAGTATTGATCATTAATCATATGTGCATTTAGAAAAAAATGTGGCTTTAAAATGTTCATATCCTCTGAACCATCACATTTCCTTATTGGATTTATTCTAAAACACAATCTCATTGAAAATATTTTCATTCACACATTATATCTAATAGTATAAAGATTAACTCCAATAACCACTGAATGCTTAAGTGTTGTGCCCATTAAAATACTGAAAGAATATTTTAAAGCAAAGTTTCTAGAATATAATGTGTGTTTAGTCACTCAGTCATGTCTGACTCTTTGCAACCCCAGGGACTGTAGCCCTCGAGGTTCCTCTGTCCATGGGGATTTTCCAGGCAAGAATACTGGAGCAGGTTGCCATGCCTTCTCCAGGGTATCTTTCCAACCAAGGGCTCAAAATCCCACATTGCAGGCAGATTTTTTACTGTCTGAGTCACCAGGGAAGCCCCTAGAATAGAATACTAAATTTAAAAAAATAATACAAATATACATAAAAATATAGATATAGATAATGGTACCCTTTTATATAAGTTTTCATCACAAACATATACTGAGCACTTTATATTGTCCTAGCTGTATGAAATGCCTTCAAGAAACAAACAAAAATCTCTGCCCTGGTGGAAAATATAAATCATAAATAATACATAAATATTAATACATAAATCATAAACAATATATAAATTTCATATTGTGTTAGAAAGTCACAAGTGCAGTGAGGGAAAAAGAAAAAAAAAATGGAGTAGAAAGGGACACTGAAAAGGGTGCAGTTCTAAGTAAAATTTATCACTGTTGTCCACAATGAGGTGATATTAAAGCAAAAGCCTTTATCAGATGAGGGTGCTGAATGGCCTACTGGGAGAAGAGGGTGGAGGTATAGCTATAGTATAGGCTTGGTTGTCTGGCCGTTTGAGGAGTAATCAATTAAGCCAACGAGAAGAGTAAAGAGATAAGAATAATCAGTAGAAAAACATAAGTTAGTGGTATAGCAGGGGACAAGATCATATTAGTCTTCTTATTCTGAGTAAGATGGAGAGCTTTGTCAAAGATTGAAACTGAAGAATGATTTGATCTCATCCTTTGAACATGGCCAAACTAAACTAGGTGATTCCATTCATCAGTCTGCAGCCAGCTCCTCCCACAGCTAAGATGATGGAGGTGGTGGCATTGCTCAGCATAAGTGAATATCTGTATTCCTCATGGTATCTAGTCCTCCAGGAGGCTCTTGTGTTTGTTCACACATCACTCTGTGGTCCCAAGAAGCAAGAGGAAGTCCCAAGGGCTCTTCAGGCCAGGTTCAGAACTCACATAACTTCATTTCTACTACACTATGGGTCAAATCATATTTTTGATAGTACAAGGCCAACTCCAATCCAAGGGATGACTCTACCTCTTGTTGAGGTGGGGTACAAAATGTTGTGACAACAGTTGTAACCTAGCCTTCTGTCCTCTGACCACAACTACTTAACCTGCCCCACGAGCAAAATATATTCACCTTTATTTCAAGACCCTAAAAATCTCATTTGATTATGGCAGAGAGTGAGAGAGTGAAGTCACTCAGTCATGTCTGACTCTTTGCAACCCCATGGACTGTAGCGTACCATGCTCCTCGGTCCATGGGATTTTCCAGGCAAGAGAACTGGAATGTGTTGCCATTTCCTTCTCCAGAGGATCTTCCTGACCCAGGGATTGAATCCGGTTCTCCCACATTGTAGGCAGATGCTTTACCATCCGAGGCAACTAGGCTTCAACTCTAGGATCTTGTGATCTAAAATGGGTCCAGTTTCAGTGTTCTCTCCTCTTTATCTAGAAACATATAAATCTGAAGAAATCTGGCTCCATCACAACTAAATATAATGTTACTACAAAGAACAATAACTGCTATAGGTATTACATTAATTTTTACTGAATGTAAACTGAGAGTTCACTTGTAAGTAATGTCTCAGTTGGATATACTGTATGTGGATATTTATACATATATATGTGTGTATATGTGTGTGTATGTGCATGTGTGTGTTTATATATATATGAATAAGTGAATTTGTAGGATGGATGTGGAGTATGGAGCCTAGGGCATAGGGAGAAGCATTTGTAAGGTACTAGAGGTGAGAGTTTATTGTGCTAGAATCATGTAAGGGGAAAGTAGCAAGAAATGAAAGGAAATACTAGATTACTAGATCAAAAGCCTTGGGAAGCAGTTGCATAGAGGGTAATTGTAAGGTGCTTATCACAAAACTAACATGACGAGAGTTGTACCTAAGAAGATATTTATAGTAATTGAAAAAATACATGAAGATTTGCAAGTTAAGAGGCAAAAAAGTAGTAAGAAGGATTTTGTAATAAATAACCTAAACCAAAGTTTATATGATTAAGCTAAACTAAGAGGGTGGTAATAAGAATGAAGTATAAGTGGATATAATAAAAGACATGTCTGGTGGAAGACTGATACAAATTGATGGATAAGGATGTGGATGAAGTTGAATATGCAGATTTTTATTTTTCAAATTTTTAACTTGAATCAAATTAGAAGTATTAGTCTCCGAGGCAGGAATACATGAGAAGCGTTACTTTAGTATAAGATTAACATTTTTAATAGAGAGCTCATAAGAAAATTGGAAATATTAAAGGAACATTCTACCCAAAGATGGACACAATAAAGGACAGAAACAGTAAGATCTAATAGAAGCTGAAGAACTGTACAAAAAAAGATCTTAATGACTGAGATGACTACGAAGGTGTGGTCACTCACCCAGAACCAGACATTCTGTAATGTGAAGTCCAGTGGGCCTTAGGAAGTACTGCTGTCATTAAAGCTAGTGGAGGCAATGGAATTCCAGGAGAGCTATTTAAGATCCTAAAAAAGAATGCTATAAAAGTGCTGCATTCAATCTGTCAGCAAATTTGGAAAACCCAGCAGTGGCCACAGGACTGGAAAAGGTCAATCCTCATTCCAATTCCCAAGAAGGGCAGTACTTAAGGATATTCACACCACTGGACAACTGTACTCATCTCCCATGCTAGTAAGGTTATGCTCAATATTTTGCATGCTAGGCTTCAGCAATACATGAACTAAGAATTTCCAGATGTCCAAGTTAGGTTTAGAAAAGGCAGAGGAACCAGATCAAATTGCCAACATTCCTTGGATCATAGAGAAAGCAAAGAAATTCCAGAAAAATATCTACCTCAGTTTCATTGACTACACTAAATCCTTTGACTGTGTGGATCATAACAAATGGTAGAAAACTCTTAAAAGTGATAGGAATGCCAGACCATCTTACTTGTCTCCTGAGAAACCTGTATACCAGTCAAGAAGCAAGAGTCAGAACCTTATATGGAACAACTGACTGGTTCAGGATTGAGGAAGGAGTATGACAAGGTTGTTTATTCTCATCCTGTTTATTTAACTTATATGCAAAGCACATCATGAGAAATGCTGGGCTAGATGAGTTACAAGCTGGAATCATGACCACTGGGAGATTTATCAACAAATATGCAGATGATACCATCTAATGGCAGAAAGTAAAGAGGGACTAAAGAATCTCTTGATGAGGGTGAAGGAGAAAAGTGTAAAAAAAGCCAGCTAAAACTCAATATTTAAAAAAAGCTAAGATCATGATATCTGGACCCAACACTTCATGCCAAATAGAAATGGAAAATGTGGAAGCAGTGACAGATTTTCTCTTCTTGGGCTCTAAAATTACTGAGGATGGTGACTGAAACCATGAAATTAGAAGACAATTGTTTCTTGGCAAGAAAGCTATGACAAACCTAGACAGTGTGTTAAAAAGCAAAGGTGCCACTTTGCCAACAAAGGTCCATATAGTTAAGGCTACAGTCTTTCTAATAGTCACATACAGTTGAGAGAGATGGACCATAAAGAATGCAGAGCACCAAAGAATTGATGCTTTTGAGCTGTGGTGCTGGAGAAGACTCTTGAGAGTCCCTTGGACCACAAGGAGATCAAAGCAGTCAATCTTAAAGGAAATCAGCCCCGAATACTCATTGGAAGGGCTCCTGCTGAAGCTCCAATACTTTGGCCATCTGATGTGAACAGCCAATTCATTGGAAAATAACTTGATGCTGGAAAAGACTGAATGAAGAAGAAGGCAAGAGAGGGATGAATGGAATCACCGATGAAATGGATATGAACTTGGGCAAACTCCAGGAGATGATGAGAGACAGGATGGCCTGGCTTGAAACAGTCCATGGGATTGTGAAGAATTGGACATGACCTGGCAAGTGAATAACACGTCAAGTTATCAATAACATGTCAAGTTAAAGTTGAGCTTTAAGATGCTTTAAGATACATCTAGGATGTAATCAAATCTCTAACAAGAGTTCTAAGACTTTATCTCCAGTTTAGGGATGTCTTCTGGAAATAGAAATCAGGTGAACATAATGAAAACTTGTATATATATCTCAAATATATATGTTCAGGTGAATACATTTATATATATATATATGTATGTGTGTGTGTGTATATATATATATATAGAGAGAGAGAGAGAGAGGTTAAGGAGGTTAACACACTTTGAAGTCTGCTCATATTTAAAGGTATGGGAAAGGATAAAGGAATAATGATGCTATAAAGAAGCAACTAGAATTGTTGAAGTTAAATTACAACTTATGAATCTTGTCATACATCACACAACTAGTAAACAGGGGTATGATTAAAACACAGACCCACCCGATTCCAAAGCTCATCCTCTTTACAAATCACAAGGTGGACTTTTATAAGTAATATCCTTTACAGAACAAGAAACTGGAAGATAATTTGACTACCAATTGAATATCCTGGTGAGCTTGTGCTTTTATCTTTACTTATGGCTATTTAAAATACTTGGGAAAATAGTGTAGGGCATCAGTCTTTGCCAAGATCCTATAAAATAATTCAACTGCTTTGAATCACTCATATATAAAATACTTTTGTTACCAACTGTCTGAAAACCTAAACAATTCTAAAATTTTTGTACTTAGTATTAGATATTAATAAAATAGTTTCTTACTAGGCCATTCCCTATACATACATACACACATACATTCACACATAAACACACCCCACACAGAATTTCTACTTCAAAGAGCCTGAGTGTAAATCTCCCGTATCTGAAAAGAAACTTGTCATTGATTAAATGGCTGAAAATAATTAAAGCATGCATTGTGTGGTCTTTAATGAGCTTTTTTTCAGGAGCCTGGCACATATGTTTAGCTTTTAAATTTAAATAAGCCCCTTAATTTTTTAAAATGTGATTTTGCTAAACTTTTCTTTGTTCTTTACCAAAACCACTGATTTTCTTACTTGGACAAGTGATCAAGATGGTAGAGTGGCCCATGATGTACATTTGGGATGTGCATTTTAATGCATTTGATGGGAGTTCTCTCATATAATTGGCACTCTATCTCATAGACTCTGTATTTCTCCCAGTTCAGTCTACAAACTCAGGGTTTAGTATAGCCATCTGCAGCCTGACTAGGGCAGTTAACTCTTACAAAGAGGTTTCCATACCTGACTGAACATTAAAACATTTGAGTAAATTAAAATACCCTTGTCAGGGTTTTATCCCTAGAAATATGGATTAATTGCTCTGTGGTTGTATATATGCATTGATACTTTTTTCCCCAAAAGTATCCAAATTAATCATTGAGAACCAGCATCTTATCAGATCCATGGTAAGTTTTACATAGCATTACTTTTATGTTTAAAAAGAAATATTTGCCAGTATGTTATATTTTAAAAACTTATTTTATTCTGCTCCTGTAAATTTAGTAACAAAATAATTTGGTTTCTCTAGACAAGGACTTAGAAAATATCTTTTGAGCAACTGTAAAATAGCAAAATTATTTCAATCAAGGGGCACTTCATAAAAATTATCCATTAAACTGTCTTAATGCCTTTAATTTCATTTTTTAAACTACTCATGCACTCTCTGAAATAAAACTAAGGAATGTCACCCCAGGCTAAACATTGGCTGAGAGCAGTAAAGAGAAATGCCACCTTCCATAATTCAGATTTACCAAATATCCTAGGCTTTGTTAACAGAAGGTTTGTTCCTGTGTTAACCATGATTTTTTTTTTCTTTAAACTTCAAACTAAAAAGAACAAAAGTCTTTCAGTATTTAAATCTCAGAAATAAATTCCTCTGATTGGCCTATCTGAAAGTATTTTTAGGCAGAGTCTTCTGAAGTTAAAGCTGCCACAATTTGCTGAACATATATGTGTAAGAAAGAGAGGTCATTTCCTTGCAAGTATCAATTTCCCTTGTGGAATCCTTAATGATTCAGGAGGGACAGATATCAGACCAAGGGCAGGAGGATCTTCCAAACACAGTTTAACTGTGTAAAGAACATCTGATATATTTTCACAACGTATATTCACAGCATAAGATCAAAAGGAAAAACCCAAATGAACTTTGCAGCCAACATACAACACAACAAAAAGAAAAGCAAGACTTATCGAGGAAACCCTTAGATTGATTGGCATTTAGGTAGTGTTCTGCAGATTTTTCATGACACTTTGGCCATGTGACACTATCAGTGCACTAGAATTTAAAAGACTTGAGATCAGGGATGATATTTTACTTTTTGTCTCATGGGGGTTTGGCCCATAAATTTTATTTTTTAAATTTACATTATTGTATTGGTTTTGCCATACATTGACATGGATCCACCATGAGTGTACATGTGTTCCCTATCCTGATCACCCTCCCAGTTCCCTCCCCACCCCATCCCTCTGGGTCATCCCAGTGCACCAGCCCCCAGCACCCTGTATCATGCATCAAACCTGGACTGGTGATTCGTTTCACATATGATAATTTACACGTTTCAATGCCATTCTCCCATATCATCTGACCCTTGGCCTCTTCCACAGAGTCCAAAAGACTGTTCTATACATCTGTGTCTCTTTTGCTATCTTGTATGTAGGGTTATCATTACCACCTTTCTAAATTCCATATATATGTGTTAGTATAGTGTATTGGTGTTTTTCTTTCTGTCTTACTTCACTCTGTATAATAGGCTCCAGTTTCATCCACCTCATTGGAACTAATTCAAATATATTCTTTTTAATGGCTGAGTAATATTCCATTGTGTATATGTACATTTGCTTCATTTGCTATTATTTTATCCAATTCTGAAGGCTGTCTTTTCACCTTGCTTATAGTTTCCTCTGCTGTGCAGAAGTTTTAATTTTAAATAGGTCCCATTTGTTTATTTTTGCTTTTATTTCCAATATTCTGGGAAGTGGATCATAAAGGATGCTGCTGTGGTAAATATCGGAGAGTGTTTTGCCTATGTTTTCCTCTAGGAGTTTAATAGTTTCTGGTTTTAGGTTTATATCTTTAATCCATTTTGAGTTTATTTTTGTGTATGGTGTTAGAAAGTGTTCTAGTTTCACTCTTTTACAAGTGGTTGACCAGTTTTCCCAGCACAACTTGTTAAAGAGATTGTCTTTTCTCCATTGTATATTCTTGCCTCCTTTGTCAAAGATAAGGTGTCCATAGGTGCATGGATTTATCTGGGCTTTCTATTTTGTTCCATTGATCTATATTTCTGTCTGATCTATATTTCTATGTTTCTGTGCCAGTACCATGTTGATGACTGTGGCTTTGTAGTAGTGCCTGAAGTCAGGCAGGTTGATTCCTCCATTCCATTCTTCTTTCTCAAGATTGCTTTGGCTATTTGAGGTTTTTTGTATTTCCATACAAATTGTGAAATTATTTGTTCTAATTCTGTGAAAAATACTGTTGGTAGGTTGATAGGGGTTGCATTGACTCTATAGATTGCTTTGGGTAGTATACTCATTTTCACTATATTTATTCTTCTGATCCATGAACATGGTATATTTCCCCATCTATTAGTGTACTCTTTGATTTCTTTCATCAGTGTTTTATAGTCTTCTATATATAGGTCTTTTGTTTCTTTAGGTAGATATATTGCTAAGTATTTTATTCTTTTCGTTGTAATGGTGAATGGAATTGTTTCCTTCATTGCTCTTTCAGTTTTCTCATTGTTAGTGTATAGGAATGCAAGGGATTTCTGTGTGTTGATTTTGTATCCTGCAACTTTACTATATTCATTGATTAGCTCTAGTAATTTTCTGGTGGAGTCTTTAGGGTTTTCTATATAGAGGATAATGTCATCTGCAAACAGTGAGAGTTTTACTTCTTTTCCAATCTGGATTCCTTTTATTTCTTTTTCTGCTCTGATTGCTGTGGCCAAAACTTCCAAAACTATGTTGAATAGTAGTGGTAAGAGTGGACACCCTTGTCTTGTTCCTGACTTTAGGGGAAATGCTTTCAATTTTTCACCACTGAGGATAATGTTTGCTGTGGGTTTGTCATATATAACTGTTATTATGTTGAGGTATGTTCCTTCTATTTCTGCTTTTTAGAGGGTTTTTATCATAAATGGACATTAAATTTTGTCAAAGGCTTTCTCTGCATCTATTGAGATAATCATATGGTTTTTATTTTTCAATTTGTTAATGTGGTGTATTACATTGATCAATTTGTGGATATTGAAGAATCCTTGCATCCCTGGGATAAAGCCCACTTGGTCATGATGTATGATTTTTTTAATGTGTTGCTGGATTCTGATTGCTAGAATTTTGTTAAGGATTTCTGCATCTATGTTCACCAGTGATACTGGCCTGTAGTTTTCTCTTTTTGTGACATTTTTGTCAGGTTTTGGTATTAGGGTGATGGTGGCCCCATAGAATGGGTTTGGAAGTTTACCTTCCTCTGCAATTTTCTGGAAGAGTTTGAGTAGGATAGGTGTTAGCTCTTCTTTAAATTTTTGGTAGGATACAGCTGTGAAGCAGTCTGGTCCTGGGCTTTTGTTTGCTGGAAGATTTCTGATTACAGTTTCAATTTCCTTGCTTGTGATGGGTCTGTTAAGATTTTCTATTTCATCCTGGTTCAGCTTTGGAAAGTTGTACTTTTCTAAGAATTTGTCCATTTCTTCCATGTTGTCCACTTTATTGGCATATAGTTGCTGATAATAGTCTCTTGTGATCCTTTGTATTTCTGTGTTGTCTGTTGTGATCTCTCCATTTTCATTTCTAATTTTGTTGATTTGATTTTCTCCCTTTGTTTCTTGATGAGCCTGGCTAATGGTTTGTCAATTTTATTTATCTTCTCAAAGAACCAGCTTTTAGCTTTGTTGATTTTTGCTAAGGTCTCTTTTGTTTCTTTTGCATTTATTTCTGCCCTAATTTTTAAGATTTCTTTCCTTCCACTAAACCTGGGGTTCTTCATTTCTTCCTTTTCTAGCTGCTTTAGGTGTAGAGTTATTTATTTGACTTTTTTCTTGTTTCTTGAGGTAAGCCTGTATTGAAATGAACCTTCCCCTTAGCACTTCTTTTATAGTGTCCCACAGGTTTTGGGTTGTTGTGTTTTCATTTTCATTCGTTTCTATGCATATTTTAATTTCTTTTTTAAAAATTTCTTCTGTGATTTGTTGGTTATTCAGCAGCGTGTTGTTCACCCTCCATATGTTGGAATTTTTAATAGTTTTTCTCCTGTAATTGACATCTAATCTTACTGCATTGTGGTCAGAAAAGATGCTTGGAATGATTTCAATTTTTTTAAATTCACCAAGGCTAGATTTATGGTCGAGGATGTGATCTATCCTGGAGAAGGTTCCATGTGTGCCTGAGAAAAAAAGTGAAATTCATTGTTTTGGGGTGAAATGTCCTATAGATATCAATTAGGTCTAACTGGTCTGTTGTATCATTTAAAGTTTGTGTTCCTTGTTAATTTTCTGTTTAGTTGATCTATCCATAGGTGTGAGTGGAGTATTAAAGTCTCCCACTATTATTATGTTATTGTTAATTTCCCCAATTTATGTAACCAGCAAGTAGCTAGAATAACAGCACTTCTTGACATTAAATATATTAATAACAGAAGAGATGAATTAATGCTTTAGAGTTGTGATATTTGTTGTTATTTTAAATGTAGGTGGATCAGAAATATTATAAATATTTGCTTTAGGTATAGAGTTATGTTATTTATTTGACTTTTTTCTTGTTTCTTGAGGTATGCCTGTATTGCTATGAACTTTCCCGTTAGCACTGCTTTTACAGTGTCCCACAGGTTTTGGGTTGTTGTGTTTCCATTTTCATTCAAAAAAAAAAAAAAAAAGAAATATTATAAATAGAATCAGTTGACTTACTTCAATAGAGCATAATGACAAATGACAGCAATCATGCTGCAATTCAACATCAACAACAAATAATTACACATTGAATGAACCTGACAGAAGACCTTTAAAATGTTGCCAAACTCTATTTAGATAAACTGAATGTTTACAACAAGCCTAATGATTTCATCAGTCTTAATTATAATTGTGGTTTAGTATAAAGCTCACATTCACTAAAAGTAATGAAGAATGTGTCAAATGTTTGAAGAGAAACAATTAACCACTGCCCAAATGGTTATTGTTTTGCAAATAATCAGAAACTGGGGAAAATGATGGTAATTACAAGAGAAAGTCTATTGTCTATAACACACCACAGTGTTTCCCTTACCCAGAAGCTCGGTGTGATGAATTCTTAAGACTTGTACCCTACTTCTGCCTCTTTCAATGAAATTTTATGCAAGATTTTTCCAAAAATACTTTTTTTTTTTAATTTCAAAATGACAAAAACAAAAAGACAGCTGTTGTTAATTATCTATTTGTATCATGTTACTTAAAATACATGTAAGATGATTTGAGCAAAATCTGTTTTAAAAGAAAGTTCAAGTTTTCACATAAAACTTTTCAACATTAAAATTAGTAAAAAAAAAAAAAAAAGATTATCAAGCTTTAAGATTAGGAGATTATGTAAACTCATGGGCCTTTTGAATGTCCATGGACTATTTGAATGTCTTCAAAGTATGATGCAAGCATAACAATATTTATATAGATATATAAATGACTAAATATCATTGAGTCTATAATTCCTTGTATCTCAGAGTAATTGGCATTTCCTGGAAGTCTTTCCATCTTTTGATGGGGTATTCATTAAACATTTTAAATACAGGCAGAATTCCATTATGTTAATCTTATATACTTTGTGTAGAAAATATATTTTTCTTTGGACATTTAGTTTGCTTCCAACTTTTTAATAATGGCTCTGAGACCATAAACATTTTGTCTAATTTCTTATTTATTTTAAAATTTCTTCTGGAGAATTACTTTTCTGGATTAATATTTCTAAAGGGAAATGCAGTTTTAAAGTATGTAGGTTTATTTTATTAGCTCTAGAAAGGAAAACACAAACATTTTTAAGTATGTTCTGTGCTTAGTTGCTCAGTTGTGTCCAATTCTTTGTGACCCCATGGACAGAGGAGACAGAGTCCATGGGGATTCTCCAGGTAAGAATACTAGAGTGGGTTGCTATACCCTCCTCCAGGGGATCCTCCCAATTCAGGGACTGAACCCAGGTCTTCCACATTGCAGACAGATTCTTTACCCTCTGAGCCACCAGGGAAGTCCAATTTTAAGTATAAGAGGTATACAAATAACATGAACCCCCAAAGCCACTATGTAGTGTTTACATTTTATTTTCCTTTGCTAGCTTAATAGGATTATAATTCTACCTTAAAATTGTTTTAATTTACATCTATTTAATTGTTACTGAGACTATACTTATTTCGGTAAAACACCATGCTGCCTGTTATTCTTGCTGTAGTAAATGTTATAAATTCTGAAGACTAATTACAGATATAGATTGTTACATGGATTTGCTAACTATTTTTACACCTTGATGCTTATATTTTATGTATATTTACTGATTCTATCAGTTAATAAATTTGTAGAAGACTTTTATTTCAAGCTAGAAATATGAGCCTAAGCATCTAACTTATAATACCTCCCAAATCCTCATTGAAAATGAGCTAAGAAAAGAGCTTTTTCACATGTAACAGTACTGGAAAACAGGGAAGGGTGCCATCAGTAAGCAAAAATCTATGAGCAGTTTTAATAACACAGAGAGTATATAAGATTAAAAAGTTATGAACAGCTCTTTTCTCAATTCAAGCAAACAAGTAACCCCATGAAGCTGAAAAAAGCACAACAGCTTTCTGAATTTTCTGTTTATTCTGCTTTCAGTTCAGTTCAGTCACTCAGTCATGTCTGACTCTTTGCGACCCCATGAATTGCAGCACGCCAGGCCTCCCTGTCCATCACCAACTCCCGGAGTTCACCCAAACTCATGTCCATCAAGTCAGTGATGCCATCTAGCCATCTCATCCTCTGTCGTCCCCTTCTCCTGCTGCCCCCAATGCCTCTAAGCATCAAGTCTTTTCCAATGAGTCAACCCTTTGCATGAGGTGGCCAAAGTATTGGAGTTTCAGCTTTAGCATCATTCCTTCCAAAGAACACCCAGGGCTGATCTCCTTCAGAATGGACTGGTGGGATCTCCTTGCAGTCCAAGGGACTCTCAAGAGTCTTCTCCAACACCACAGTTCAAAAGCATCAATTCTTAGGAGCTCAGCTTTCTTCACAGTCCAACTCTCACATCCATACATTGACCACTGGAAAAACCATAGCCTTGACTAGATGGACCTTTGTTGGCAAAGTAATGGCTCTGCTCTTTAATATGCTGTCTAGGTTGGTCATAACTTTCCTTCCAAGGAGTAAGCATCTTTTAATTTCATGGCTGCAATCACCATCTGCAGTGATTTCAGAGCCCCCAAAGATAAAGTCTGACACTGTTTCCATTGTTTCCCCCATCTATTTCCCATGAAGTGATGGGACCAGATGCCATGATCTTCATTTACTGAATGTTGAGCTTTAAGCCAACTCTTTCACTCTCCTCTTTCACTTTCATCAAGAGGCTTTTTAGCTCCTCTTCACTTTCTGCCATAAGGGTGGTGTCATCTGCATATCTGAGGTTATTGATATTTCTCCTGGCAATCTGGATTCCAGCTTGTGCTTCTTCCAGCCCAGCATTTCTCATGATGTACTCTGCATATAAGTTAAATAAGCAGAGTGACAATATACAGCCTTGACATACTCCTTTTCCTATTTGGAACCAGTCTGTTGTTTCACATCCAGTTCTAACTGTTGCTTCCTGACCTGCATACAGGTTTCTCATGAGGCAGGTCAGGTACTTAATGTTCACCTAATACTCTGTAGCTGCCAATTTCTGCCTTTTACTAAATTGAGAGTTGGACCAGATAGAAGGCTGAGCACTAAAAAATTAATACTTTCAAAATTGTGGTGCTGGGGAAGACTCTTGAGAGTCCCTTGGCCTGCTAGATCAAATCAGTCAATCCTAAAGGAAATCAACCCTGAATATTCATTGGAAGGACCAATGCTGAAGCTCCAATACTTTGGCCACCTGATATGAAGAGCAAGCTCGTTAGAAAAGACCCTGATGCCGGAAAACACTAAGATCAAGAGGAAAAGGGGGTGACAGAGAATGAGATGGTTGGATAGCATCACTGAATCAATGGACATGAGTTGGAGTAAACTCCAGGACATAGTGAAAGATAGGGAAGCCTGGCATGCTACAGTCCAAGGGATTGTAAAGAGTCAAACACAACTTAGTGACTGAACAATGTGCCTGTTAGTTGCTCAGTCATGTGCAACTCTTTGCGACCACATGGACTGTTTCCAGCCAGGCTCCTCTGTCTATGGGGATTCTCCAGGCTAGAATACTGGAGTGGGTTGCCATGCCCTTCTCCAGGGGATCTTCTCAACCCAGAGATTGAAGCCAGGCCTCCCACATTACAGGCAGATTCTTCACCATCTGAGCCACCAGAGAAACCCAATTGAACAATGACAAACGACAAGGTAAGGAACTTTTTGGACATTATCACTTCAAGTATTTCTTCCTGCCTAATTCTCTCTCTTCTCTTTCTTCTAACTCAATTTTATATATATAAATATAAATATATATATATATATATGCACATTTTATATCAACTAACACCTTTGTGTGTGATCACTCACCTAGAGCCGGACATCCTGGAGCATGCAGTTAAGTGGGCCTTAAGAATCAGTACTATGAACAAAGCTAGTGGAGGTGATGGAATTGCAGCTGAGCTACTTCACATTCTAAAAGATGATGCTGTGAAAGTGCTGCACTCAATATGCCAGCAAATTTGGAAAACTCAGCAGTGGCCACAGAAATGGAAAAGTCAGTTTTTATTCCAGTCCCAAAGAAGAGCAATGCCAAAGAATGTTAAATCTACCACACAATTACACTCATTTCACACAATAGCAAGAAAATACACAAAATCTTTCAAGCTAGGCTTCAACAATATATGAACTGAGAATTTCCAGATGTTAAACCTGGATTTAGAAAAGGCAGAGGGAACAGATCAAACTGGCAACATCTGCTGGGTCATAGAAAAAGCAAGAGAATTTCAGAAAAACATCTACTTCTGTTTAATTTACTAAGTTAAAGACTTTGACTGTGTGGATCAAAACAAACTGGAAAATTCTTCAAGAGACAGGAATACCAGACCACCTTACCTGCCTCCTGCAAAGCCTGTATGCAGGTCAAGTTAGAGCCAGACAGAATAATGGACTGGCTCCAATTGGGAAAGAGTACATAAAGGCTGTATATTGTCACCCTGCTTATTTAACTTATATACAGAGTGCATCATGCAAAAGCTGGGCTGGATGAAGCACAAGCTGGAATCAAGATTGCCGGGAGAAATATCAATAACCTCAGATATGCAGATGACACCACCCTTATGGCAGAACCAGTCCATCCTAAAGCAGATCAGTCCTGGGTGTTCATTGGAAGGACTGATGTTGAAGCTGAAACTCCAATACTTTGGCCACTGATGAGAAGAGTTGATTCATTAGAAAAGACCTTACTCATTTTAAAAGGCCCTGATGCTGGGAAAGACTGAAGGCAGGAGGAGAAGAGGGGTGCGGAGGATGAGATGGTTGTATGTCAACACTGACTCAATGAACATGAATTTAAGCAAGCTCTGGGAGAATGTGAAGGATGGGGAAGCCTGGCGTGCTGAAGTCCATGGGGTCACAAAGAGTCAGACAAGACTGAGCAACTGAACAACACCTTTGTGAGTCTGAGTACTTTCTGTGTAGTTTAAGAGTAGGACAAGACAAAGGAGGATAGTTGCTGATAATCTATTATTATATATCCCTTGATATCTGGGCTTTGTTTTCTTTCCTGAGATCTTTACTTAATAATGTACATCAGAATATACTCCACCCAGAAAGGCTATTTTCATACCAATGGGCCTTGTCTCTCTCTTCAAATTTAGGGCAGTTTCCCATAATATGACAAACTTTATTGGTCTTTTCAAACTGTCTTCAGATTCTCTAAAGACATAGTTTTGTTTTGTTTTTTTTTTTGATTTTTTTGTTTTTAAATGTTTTCTTTGATTTCTACTTGCCTTCCTATTCATTCACGTTAGAGAGAGTTCTCATGATTCCGCTGATATAATTTATTTTCCTACAGAATTTTGTAAGGAATTGGAAAAGGTCAGGACTGGTCTCAGATAAGCTTCCTATTTTCAAAGTTTTGAGATGAAATTAGAGTCATTTTTAAATTTAATATTTTTAATTGTTGTTATGAATATTTTCTAACCATTTTTCTATATATTTTACTAGGGAAGTCCTCAAGATCCAGGTTTGCTCTGTCGAATTTTCCATGACACCCAGACTATTGATAATATCATTATTTGATAATATTTTTTAACACTTTAGTATATTCTAATATTTCTAATAAGTTTATATAACTTTTATAATTCAAAAATTGAACTTAAATAGATAATTTACATTTGTAAGCTTTTTGAAACAAAGTGTTGATTGCTCAGTGGTACCTCGAAAACTCTCTGTAATCCAATAGACCGTAGCCTTCCAAGCTCCTTTGCCCATGGGATTTCCCATTCAAGAATACTGGAGTGAGTAGCCTTTTCCTTCTCCAGGGCATCTTCCCAACCCAGGGATTGAACCTAGGTCTCCTGCATTCCAGGCAGATTCTTCACCATCTGAACCACCAGGGAAGAGAAACTGCCAGTCGAATAATCAATTTTTTTTTTTTGAAAAAAAAAAAAACCTTTCAAAAATATGAATGGGCAATTATATAAGGTAATAGATTTATCAATCATTTATTATAAAAATATTAAAATGAGAAAGTTTTACATCCTATATTTCTAAATATTAAAAAAAAATAGTATCTAATGGTGCAGAGAAAACAGACACAGAACTTATCACATACAATTGATAACTTTCTCTTATGGAAATTGGATATATATATTAAATGTCTCAAAAATAGGTTTTAAAAATGTGTACCAATGTCAATTAGAATCATTATTGATTTCCTATTACTGTTGCTTATTATTTAAAGTTTGTATGTATACAAATAGTACAGATTCATATATGAGCAAGGATATGTAAAAAAATTTTGTGTGGTTCAGTGTCATTTACAACAATGTACAACCAGGAAACTACCTAAATGCACTAGTGTAAATAAATGAGCAATTATGAAAAATATATCAAAATGGAATAATATAGACATTCAAAACCATACTTGAGAAATACATTAAGAATATAAAAATTATTATTTTGACATAGAAAAAGCAAGCTATATAGAGTCTGAAGTTTTTTATTAAGGAGCTAACAAATATTCAAGTAAATGGTAGACTTGTCATTAATCAAAACTTAACTATTTACAGATATTAGTACAGGAAAAACATAGAAGTAATTTTAGTTTGTGTTTTGTGGGTATGCATGTTTGTATATTTCTCTAATTTTCAATAACTCTGCATTAAGTATGTTTACTTTTATTAGTAGAAAAAACTAATTATTTAAAATTTTGTTATATATTAAGGGGGAAAAATTAGAGTAACTACTGCACCCCATTCCAGTACTCTTGCCTCGAAAATCCCATGGATGGAGGAGCCTGGTGGGCTGCAGTCCATGGAGTCGCTAAGAGTTGGACACAGCTGAGCGACTTCACTTTCACTTTTCACTTTCATGCACTGGAGAAGGAAATGGCAACCCGCTCCAGTGTTCTTGCCTGGAGAATCCCAGGGATGGCAGAGCCTGGTGGGCTGCCGTCCATGGGGTCACACAGAGTCGGACACGACTGAAGCGACTTAGCAGCAGTAGCAGCAACTGTGTTTGCAGTGTGAGAAGGGAAGCATAACCAGAAGAGAATATACAGCTAAAAGTGTTTAGAAATTATGTACACCTTGCAGAAACATTATCTTGAAGAATTACAAAACAAAAGAAGACAAGAAAACAGAAAGTTTCAAATGGAAGCTAACAGTGAACAGTGGCAAAGTGTGCAGAAAAGTTAAGAAAACAGAGTACTGAAATACCTCCATTATCTTCTGAAATTGTCTTCTTTAAATGCCAAAATAAGTTTTAATAAACTGATGGCATCATTAGAGGTTTTAGTTCTGTCAGAGAATATAGTTCTTGTTTCCTTTAGAGGTTATTTATCTATAGCCATGGAGCTTAGTACACCTACAATGGGAGACATATATTTTCCCATCCCATGAAGGCAAAGTTTGGCTCATACAATTTACTTCAGGCACAGAAATGTGAATAGAAATAAAAGAAATGCTTTAAATCCATTTCATGTTTCTATCAGCTCTCTTGCTCTTTCCTTTTCCCAAGAAAATAGAATGTGCCAATGTGACAATGCTTCATCAGACTGAATACTTAAAATAGAAATAATAATAATAATCTTAAGCATAGAGCAGGAGGTAGTTGCTGTTCCCTTCAGAAACTAGAAAGTGAAAAGTGAAAGTTGCTCAGCAGTGATAACTCTTTGCAAACCCATGGACTTCTCCATGGACTTTTCCAGGCCATAATAAAGAGCGGGTAGCCTTTCTCTTCTCTAGGTGTATCTTCCCAACCCAGGGATTGAACCCAGGTCTCCCACACTGCAGGCAGATTTTTTACCAGTTATCCACAAGAGAAGCCCAAGAATACTCGAGTGGGTAGCCTATCCCTTCTCCAGGGGATCTTCCCAACCCAGGAATCGAACCAGTGTCATCTGCATTGGAGGTGGATTCTTTACCAACTGAGTTATGAGGGAAGCCAGAAGAGACGAACATTTAAATTTGAGGCAAATAAAGGCTGTATTAGTGATTTTTTTTTAAATGCTCTAAAGCATGGGGAAAAAAAAGAAAATGAGTAGAATCAAAATCTTTGAGTGGATTAATACAAATTATAAATTTCTAGCCAGTTGATCATGAAAAAAAAAAACAAGAAATGATTAATTCACAATGTAAGAAATGAAAAGATCAGTTTTCATTCCAATCCCAAAAAAGGGCAATGCCAAAGGACACTCAAACTACTACACAATTGCACTCATTCCATATGATAGCAAAGTAATGCTCAAAATTCCCCAAGCTAGGCTTCAACAGCATGTGAACTGAGAGCTCGCAGATGCTCAAGCTGGATTTAGAAAAGGCAGAGTAAACAGAGATCAAATGCCAACATGTGCTGCGTCATAGAAAAAGCAAGAGAATGTTAGAAAAATGTTTGCTTCTGCTTCTTGACTATGCTAAAGTCTTTGGGTGGATCACAAAAAACTGGAAAATTCCAGAAAACACGGGAATATCAGACCACCTGACCTGCCTCCTGAAAAATCTGTATACAGGTCAGGAAGCAAAAGTTAGAACCGGACATGAAACTATGGACTGGTTACAACTGGGAAAGGAGTATGTCAGGCTGTATATTGTCACTCTGCTTATTTACCTTCTATGCAGAATACACCATGTGAAATGCTGGGCTGGATAAAGCACAAGCTGGAATCAAGATTGCTGTTAGAAATACCAACAACCTCTCACATGCAGATGACACCACCATTATGGTAGAAAGTGAAGAGGAATTAAAGAGCATCTGATGAAGGTGAAAGAGGATGGTGAAAATGCTGGCTTAAAATTCAACATTCACAAAACTAAGATTGTGGCATTTGGTCCCATCACTTCATGGCAAATAAATGGGGAAACAATGGAAACAGTGACAGACTTTATTTTCTTGAGTTCCAAAATCACTGCAGATGGTGACTGCAGGCCATCCATGAAATTAAAAGACTCTTGGCTCCTTGGAAGAAACACTATGACAAACCTAGACAGCATATTCAAAAACAGAGACATTACTTTGCTGACAAAGGTCCATATAGTCAAAGCTATAGTGTCTGCTGTAGTCACATACAGATGTGAGAGTTGTACTATAAAGAAGGCTGAACACTGATGAATTGATGCCTTTGAACTGTTGGAGAAGACTCTTGAGAGTCCCTTGGACTGCAAGGAGGTCAAGTCAGTCAATCCTAAAGGAAATCAACCCAGAATATCCACTGGAACGACTGATGCTGTAGTTGACACTCTGATACTTTGGCCACTTGATACAAAAAGCTGACTCACTAGAAAAGACCCTGACACTGGGAAAGACTGAAGGCGGGAGAAGAAGGGGACGACAGAGCATGAGATGGTTGGATGGCATCACTGACTCAATGGACATGACTTTGAGCAAGCTCCGGGAATTTGGTGAACGACAGGGAAGCCTGGCATGCTGCAGTCCATGGGGTTGCAGAGTCGGACATGACTGAGCAACTGAAGGACAACAACAAAGGAATGAAAGAGGGGCCTCACTTCAGAGATTAAACTGATACATATTTTTAAAGTGGTCAATGGTGTAATTTTCCTCATTCAAGGACTGTATTACATCTATCTTGTTATTTGTTAAATGTGAGTCAAATTTGTAGGTAAGTCTCCACTTCTATTCTCAATATCACTTATTCCTTTTGTTTTCTGTAGTTCTCTCTCTTTTTTTTTAATTCTTGGTAAATCCAATGTCTTCCTTGCTTGCTATAATGCTATTTTCCACATTCTTCTCAGTGTCTACAATGGGTTTTTTATTTCAGATTCTGTGTGGGGTTTTTTGTCTGTTTTTTTTTAACCTCTATATTCCCATTTAGTTTATCTTATATTTTCCATTTCCCTTCTCACCATATTTTCATTATCATTTAATCAATGAGCACATTTTTAATGTTTTAAAATTATTTTACACTATTTTCATTATCTCTTTTTTCCCCTTAGGGTCTGATTTTTGTCTTGTTTGTGAGTCACATTTTCCAGCTCCTTTGTCTGTTTAGCACTTTTTATTTGATACTAAACATTGTGTATATTACATTATTGATTGTCTGGATTTTGTTGTCTTCATTTAAAGATTCTACAGTATGTTTTGTCAGGCATTTAAGTGCCTTGCAGATTAATTTGATCCAGTTGAGACTTAGTTTTTCACTTTGCTGGAGCATGTATAGACTTTAGTCTCAGGCTATGAATGTATGAAAGTATTTTCAAGGTCTCTCCTGAATTAATCATGTGGTCTGCAATGTCCCTCCAGTCCACCAAGGTGAAACTCACAGATCTTAGCCCTAAGTGAGCCCTGGAAATTTTCAGAAGTCTGTTTTACCATACTATATGTTCTTTGCTTGGCCTTATACAATTTTACCACATATATTTTCAGATTATTTTTTACCCAAGCATTCAAGTTAACCTCTTTGTAGATAGTCAGAGCTCTTTATCTGTATACCTCCCTCCTCTCTGATACTCTTCTTCACATATTTCAGTAGCCTTTGCCACCTGCATCCCCAGTCTCAATCTCCTTTAATTAGTGATACAGTGGTATTCTCCTCTCCTGATACCCTCTCTGGCCCTCCAGGCTCAAAGTGTCTTGAGGAAACTATAGGATAATTCAAGGCATTCAATTCCTTTCTCTTTGGAAAGTCAGTCTTGTGCTGTTTAAAGTTTGATATCTGAAAATAATTTTGCCCAGTTTTCAAGTAATTGATTTTCATAAGGTACGTTTAGTACCAACTATCACAGGAAGTAGAAGTTTCTCCATTGACTAGGTAATTCCTATATTTCTTTCTATTGCCAAAAATTCAATTTTTTAAGACAGTTGGATTTTTGTTTCTTTTCTCTATAGCTTTTCAAAGTTTACTTTTGTTTTTTCCTAAGTATAATGATCCAATTAGTTTATAATTTGTGATGACATCAATAGAAGACAGTTTTGTGAACTGATAAACTGTAAGAAAGCCTTCCTCAGTGATCAAGGCAAAGAAATAGAGGAAAACAACAGAATGGGAAAGACTAGAGATCTCTTCAAAAAAATTAGAGATACTAAGAGAACATTTCATGCAAAGATGGGCTCAAAAAAGGACAGAAAAGGTATGGACCTAACAGAAGCAGAAGATATTAAGAAGAGGTGGAAAGAATACACAGAAGAACTGTACAAAAAGGATCTTCATGACCCCAATAATCATGATGGTGTGATCACTCACCTAGAGCCAGACATCCTGGAATGTGAAGTCAAGTGGGCCTTAGGAAGCATCACATGAACAAAGCTAATGGAGGTGATGGAATTCCAGTTGAGCTATTTCAAATCCTGAAAGATGATGCTGTGAAAGTGCTGCACTCAATATACCAGCAAATTTGGAAAACTCAGCAGTGGCCACCAGACTGGAAAAGGTCAGTTTTCATTTTAATCCCAAAGAAAGGCCATGCCAAAGAATGCTCAAACTACCACACAACTGCATTCATCTCACACACTAGTAAAGTTATGCTCAAAATTCTCCAAGCCAGGCTTCAGCAATACGTGAACCATGAACTTCCTGATGTTCAAGCTGGTTTTAGAAAAGGCAGAGGAACCAGAGATCAAATTGATAACATCCACTGAATCATCGAAAAAGCAAGAGAGTTCCAGAAAAACATCTACTTCTGCTCTATTGACTATGCCAAAGCCTTTGACTGTGTGGATCACAATAAACTCTGTGGAAAATTCTGAAAGAGATAGGAATACCAGACCATCTGACCTGCTTCTTGAGAAATCTGTATGCAGGTCAGGAAGCAATAGTCAGAACTGGACATGGAACAACAGACTGGTTCCAAATAGGAAAAGGAGTACGTCAAGGCTGTATATTGTCACCGTGCTTATTTAACTTATATGCAGAGTACATCATGAGAAATGCTGGGCTGGAAGAAGCACAAGCTGGAATCAAGATTGCTGGGAGAAATATCAATAACGTCAAATATGCAGATGACACCACCCTTATGGCAGAAAGTGAAGAGGAACTCAAAAGCCTCTTCATGAAAGTGAAAGAGGAGAGTGGAAAAGTTGGCTTAAAGCTCAACATTCAGAAAATGAAGATCATAGCGTCTGGTCCCATCACTTCATGGGAAATAGATGGGGAAACAGTGTCAGACTTTATTTTTCTGGGCCCCAAAATCACTGCAAATGGTGACTGCAGCCATGAAATTAAAAGATGCTTTTCCTTGGAAGGAAAGGTACGACCAACCTAGACAGCATATTAAAAAGCAGAGACATTACTTTGCCAACAAAGATCCATCTAGTCAAGGCTATGGTTTTTCCAGTGGTCATGTATGGATGTGAGAGTTGGACTGTAAAGAAAGCTGAGCGCCAAAGAATTGATGCTTTTGAACTGTGGTGTTGGAGAAGACTCTTGAGAGTCCCTTGGACTGCAAGGAGATCCAACCAGTCCATCCTAAAGGAGATCAGTCCTGGATGTTCATTGGAAGGACTGACGTTGAAGCTGAAGCTCCAGTACTTTGGCCACCTGATGCGAAGTGCTGACTCATTTGAAAAGACCCTGCTGGTAAAGATTGAGGTCATGAGGAGAAGGGGACGACAGAGGATAAGATGGTTGGATGGCATCACCAACTCAATGGACATGGATTTGGGTGGACTCCGGGAGTTGTTGATGGACAGGGAGGTTGGCATGCTGCAGTCCATGGGGTCGCAAAAGAGTTGGACATGACTGAGCGACTGAACTGAACTGAATTACTTGTTAATTGATAAAGCATGCTTTCTTCATATTTATGGTGTTTTATGTTCTTGCAGAATTAGTGATTTCCTACTCTGATGGAGCATAATTTCTGGAAATTTCTGTGGCCTAGGATGTAGGTGCAATCCTCCAGATATTATTTGTGTTGTTGCTAATAGGGATAAAGGAAACTCTTGGCCTTGGACCAGTCTAAATTAACTTCAAGACTTGCAGTTTTATTGAGCTACAACTGATGTGAATTACATGCACAGATCTGTGGGAGGACCATCTCAGTGCTGTAACTTCTCAAGGAATTTTTTAACTCCTATATAACTCCACACCAAGGCTATTTTATTTGTATAATCTTGTAAGTCATAGGAAAAGTCAGATTTATTTCTGAATTACTTTTTAATCCCCAGTTGCATATGCTTCATGTTCTTCCTTCCATATGCCTTAAGACCCCTTAAAAGTATAAAGTTTCACAGATTTTGCAAATATGTTCAGAGTTAAAGCTATTTCAATCCTGATTTCCTCAGTAGTTCCTTACTTTAATTGATATGTTCATCAGGTATTTTGCTTCCTTTGATACACATGTACAGCAACATACAGATAAAATGTTAGAAAATATGAACCCCATTCCCAATAAATTTTAGCATCAGTTAAAAAAAGAAGCTATTTAAAATGTGGATGAACCACAAGAAGAAGAAAAATCCAGCTTCCAAATCTGAAGAACTAATGAAGACATTCAAGAGAAGGTATTTGCAGGGACATGTTTCCAGATGAAACAATATCCATATGATATAAAAGGAAAAAATCGTTTTAAAATAGGAAATATTCAAAAAAAATAAAAAAATAGGAAATATTCAAATGATGAGCCTAGGAATAAAATGATATTTCTAAAAGAGGGCATACAGATGGAGCTGAAGCAAATTATTTAAAGCATTTTTAATAGTAATTTATTTTTAATTGATTGATGACTGGTTTACAATATTGGTTTGATTTCTGTCATACACCAATATGAATCACCACTATGGAAGACAGAATGGAGATTCCTTAAAGAAAACTAGAAGGTAAACCACTATATGACCCAGTAACACCACTTCTAAGCATTTATCCTAAAGAAAACAAAACTGAAAAAGATACATGCATTACCCCAATGTTCATTAAAGCAAATATTTTTGTTTTAATTCTGATATATGGAAAATATTGACCCTGAAACAGAAATTATATATTATGCTTACAAAAAATAACTGAAAATCAAATCAACTGTGCAAAACATGAGGAGATTTTCAAGTATTAAAAAAGTGCAATCATTGAACAAAAAATATCAACAATAAAGGCAAAATCCAATTCATCCTAGTCTTCTCTAATATATCAAATATATACAAGTATAGTAAAGAGTTGTATAGGTTTAAGAAAAAATGTTAGTATTGGGAATTATATGCTATTTATAGAATTTGAATATATCTAAAGTATATACTTCCTGACTTCCCTGGTGGCTCAGACGGTAAAGCATCTGTCTACAATGTGGGAGACCTGGGTTTGAACCCTGGGTTGGGAAGATTCCCTGGAGAAGGCAATGGCAACCCACTCCAGTACTCTTGCCTGGAAAATCCCATGGACAGAGGAGCTTGGTGCAGGCTACTGTCCATGGGGTTGCAAAAAGTCGGGCAAGACTGAGAGACTTCACTTCCACTTTCACTTTCAAAGTATGTGCACCACATGTTTTGAAGTTATATACACAGTAATTTAATGCTGAAATATGAAACCATAGAAAAGAAGCCATCCTATAATCAACACAGAGTAGAGGCATATTTTATTTTTAAATATCCCATTGCTTCAACATCTATGGGTTTCTATCAGTCACAGGTAGTTATTAACCTCTCTCTCCATTGTAGACAGAATACCCGGGAAAAACAAATTAGTAAAAATAAAGATCTGAATAACTCAATAAGGAAACTATATGTAACTGATATAGAACACCCTCCAAAACAATGTAATAACTCTTTTCCAAGTTAGCATGTAACATTCACCAATATAAGTCCTATCCTGAATCATAAGAAGGCCTTAACCTATTTCAAAGAATTGAAATCAAGCAGATAACTAGGTAAATTGCAAATAAAATAATTTAGAAAGTGTCTTTATTGAAATAAGACTCAAAATCAAGAAAATATTACTTACAGGGTGTTTATAGAAGAAACTAAAATCCAGTAATTCACCAAATTGCATTTCCATAGATGTTTTATACTATATGTGAAAGATCATCCTCTACATATAGAATCAGTTCAGTTCAGCTCAGTTCAGTCACTCAGTCGTGTCGGACTCTTTGAGACCCCATGAATCGCAGCATGCCAGGCCTCCCTGTCCATCACCAACTCCCGGAGTTCACTCAGACTCACATCCATCGAGTCCGTGATGCCATCCAGCCATCTCATCCTCGGCTGTCCCCTTTTCCTCCTGTCCTCAATCCCTCCGAGCATCAGAATCTTTTCCAATGAGTCAACTCTTCGCATGAGATGGCCAAAGTACTGGAGCTTCAGCTTGAGCATCATTCTTTCCAAAGAAATCCCTGGGTTGATCTCCTTCAAAATGGACTGGTTGGATCTCCTTGTAGTCCAAGGGACTCTCAAGAGTCTTCTCCAACACCACAGTTCAAAAGCATCAATTCTTCGGCACTCAGCCTTCTTCACAGTCCAACTCTCACATCTATACATGACCACAGGAAAAATCATAGTCTTGACTAGACGGACCTTAGTCGGCAAAGTAATGTCTCTGCTTTGGAATATGCTATCTAAGTTGGTCATAACTTTTCTTGCAAGGAGTAAGTGTCTTTTAATTTCATGGCTGCAGTCACCATCTGCAGTGATTTTGGAGCCCCCAAAAAATAAAGTCTGACACTGTTTCCACTGTTTCCCCATCTATTTGCCATGAAGTGATGGGACCAGATGCCATGATCTTCGTTTTCTGGATGTTGAGCTTTAAGCCAACTTTTTCATTCTCCTCTTTCACTTTCATCAAGAGGCTTTTAGCTCCTCTTCACTTTCTACCATAAGGGTGGTGTCATCTGCATATCTGAGGTTATTGATATTTCTCCCGGCAATCCTGATTCCAGCTTGTGTTTCTTCCAGTCCAGCGTTTCTCATGATGTACTCTGCATATAAGCTGAATAAGAAGGGTGACAATATACAGCCTTGACATACTCCTTTCTCTATTTGGAACCAGTCTGTTGTTCCATGTCCAGTTCTAACTGTTTCTTCCTGATGTGCATACAGATTTCTCAAGAGGCAGGTCAGGTGGTCTGGTATTCCCTTCTCTTTCAGAATTTTCCACAGTTTATTGTGATCCACACAGTCAAAGGCTTTGGCATAGTCAATAAAGCAGAAATAGATGTTTTTCTGGAACTCTCTTGCTTTTTCCATGATCCAGGGGATGTTGGCAATTTGATCTCTGGTTCCTCTGCCTTTTCTAAAACCAGCTTGAACCTCTGGAAGTTCACGGTTCATGTATTGCTGAAGCCTGGCTTGGAGAATTTTGAGCATTACTTTACTAGCATGTGAGATGAGTGCAATTGTGCGGTAGTTTGAGCATTCTTTGGCATTGTCTTTCTGTGGGATTGGAATGAAAACACCTTTTCCAGTCCTGTGGCCACTGCTGAGTTTTCCACATTTGCTGGCATATTGAGTGCAGCACTTTCACAGCATCATCTTTCAGAATTTGAAACAGTTCAACTGGAATTCCATCACCTCCACTAACTTTATTCATGTGATGCTTTCTAAGGCCCACTTGACTTCATATTCCAAGATGTCTGGCTCTAGATTAGTGATCACATCATCGTGATTATCTGGGTCATGAAGATCTCTTTTGTACAGTTCTTCTGTGTATTCTTGCCACCTCTTCTTAATATCTTCTGCTTCTGTTAGGTCCATACCATTTCTGTCCTTTAATGGAGTTCAAATACCATAATGCAAAATGCTTCGTTTGTTTGTTTTTGTCCTCTGTACACTTACTTCACTCTGAACCTATGAATACTTTAACAGACCAAAAGAAATAACCATATAGGTCCCTACTATGAAAATAGTCAAAATTCTTTCTTATTTTGCAATCATGACTATCTCAATTCTTGGTTACTCTCCCACACCAAAATACTGCTGTGTTAATGAAGTCATTTAAAAATATTATTTATGGTCAATTGGGCACATTAATTCAAATATATTATTAAGTATGTCATTTCATCATGCAAGAGAAAAAAGAATTCTAGATCAATCAAGAAGACAATTGATCTTACCTGATGTGGAATTCCCTATTTTAAAGAAGGAAACATTATTAATACCTGCCTTTTCATAATTATAGGTTAGGCAGGTAGGTAGAAAATTTTTCCAAATCTATATAAAAGTCAAATATGATTTTGCCATAGAGTTAGAATTTCTATGACATTGTGATTTCTTTAAATAGTCAGAGTTCCCTGCTGAGTGTCAACAACAACGAAAAAACAATCTCTAGTTTATTTATAGTTTACATAAAGTAATCCAAAGATTTATTGATAGTTATAATTGCATTTTCAAGATCATAATATTTGGCAAAGACTGCCTAACATAAACTTATAAATAAAAGTCTTTACTCATTTGAAAATGTAATATCTAAACTTAACTCCCTTCAACATTAGTTGTTTCTTATAAAATCAGAAATCAGAACAACCTATCAAAACTCTGTGGTATACATTTCAAATGCTTGTTTGATTGAACTGGCTGTCACAGCAGGATTTTTTTAATAGACACTTTAGAATAATTTTCTCTCTTTGGTGAAGAATATTTTAGCAGTAATAGAACAGAAACAGCAGTGGTGGCTTTCTAATCAATAGGCAAATAGATTTCCTTCCCCTAGCCCTCATTCCCACACATTTCATGCCAACATACAATAGTAACGGAAGTGTGCCTTTCTGATTTTCAGAGGATTTATACAGCTTATTGGCATCCATTTTGGAAAATATAACAATTATTTTTAAAAGTGTATTAGGCTATAAAATAGAATGGCAAGAGCAACAAAGGCCAAAACATCCTAACACTTCCAAGGTGGGATCATAAGTTGTATTAATTCTCTCATTCTCAACTTTATATTTAGTAAAAGTATTATAGTAATGAGTTATTACATTTAAATGAACTCTACAAGTTAAGTCTATAGTTATTGCCTGCCAAGCATCAGGTAATAAATAAAAGTCCATTTCCTCCACCTTATTTTCTTCTGGATTGTAAATCAGAATTTTAAGGTAGGAGGAATATTAGTATATTCTATATAGGGGGAAATCTAGTCTAATTTAGAATGTCTAACACTTATCCTGCCATTAAAAATCCATGTGTATGTGAGTGTATATATACATTTGTTTTCTTACTGTATGCCAAGTACTGTTCTAGGGTTTTGAGATACTAAACTATATATATATATTTTTTTTTTCAAGTCAGTGCCTTCATAGAGCTTACCATCTAACAAGGCAAAGGAATAATCAACAGCAGGCAGAATAAATAAGTTAACTGTATGGTATGATAGAACATCCCTTGGACTACAGGAAACAAAAAACAGGAAAAGAGAAGTAATTCAGAACAATAAGTAACATATTTGAAAGTGTGATTAGAGTCAACTCATTGCAAAAATGATGTTAGGGCTAGCATCTGAAGAAGTAAGGAGTTGACCATGTAGGTATTTGAGGGAAGAGCTTTCTAAGCAGAAGGACAAGATCGTGTAAAGGCCCGAAAGCAGAAGATAACTGGAATATTTAAGAAGTCAGTGTAGCTGAAACAGTGTGAGCAATATGAAACAAGAATGCCAAAGAGAAAGAAAAGTGGGATACCAGAATGCATAAGGTCTTTGTAGGCCATTGCAAGAAAGTTAATGCTTTTTCTTAGTGAAATGTAGAGCGAATGTAGGGTTCTGTACAGAGGAGTATCATGATCTGATTGCTAGACATTTTAAAAGAGTCACTTGAGCTGCTTTGGTCAAAAAAGACAGTAAGAAGACAGGCATCAGGGAAGCAGTTTAAGAGGCTATTGCAATAATCCAGGTAATAGAAGATGGGCATTCAGACTAAGTTGTATCAAGAATGTGGACAGAGTCCTGATGTCAAACAGCATGGGAAATTTAACAAGTAAAGGAACCATAGGCCCTGCTTCCAGAAGGTTTGAATCAAGCTTCTTAATTTCATCACCAAAATATACTCATCTAAATGATGTACAACTGTCAGTTTTGTAGGTAAAACCTGTCAAGTTTATATAGTTTCATATTGTTCAACCTCATGAATTTCATGAATACAGGGCTTTTAGTCTGTTTTGTTCTTTGCTATGTCTCCCAGGCCTACAAACAAGGCCTGGCTTTTAGTAGAAGCATAAGAAAGATCTGTTTAATAGATAAACAAGTTTAATTTTTAAAATGGGCTTAATGCAACATTGAATTTTGTTATGGTAATTATTCATTTATTTATTCTTTCTACATTTATTGAATATCTAGTACATGTCAGACTCCGAAGTAGCTCCTGAGGAGATGGAGAAATATAAAATATTCCACACATTCAAGGAGCTTTCTGGTATGTGACAGACACAAATAAATAACAGGTATTGCTACAGGGTGTTTATCATGCAAGTGTTTTGGAAATACAGAGTGAATTGGTTTACTCTGCCTAGGAAAGCTATATACATTTTGATAAATAGTGACATCTGAGTTGGTCTTGACAGATAAATATTATTTCAAGAGGCAAAGAATAAAAAAAAATCAGTATAATTTAAATATAGTTACAGCAGGAATTGCCATGGTCAGACTGATTTATGGAAATATTTCATGCCATTCATTATTTAACAACAACAACAAAGCAAGAAAGTTGCAAAGTAACCCATGTCACAATCTATATCTTCTAAATAAACACAAAGCTTCACTGTCTTTATGCAAAGACAATGTCCAAAGCAGGGGTGGTGGGGGGAAGGGGGGTGAGGAGGAAGGGAGGGATAGGAAGAGAGCTTTCTTAATGATAACAGAATCCCTGAAATTTCTAGTTAGGTAAATATATGCAGTTTGAACATTTCAGTGCAATCCTTGCAAAGGAATATTCCAAGCTGACCTATTTAGGGAACAAGCTGAAACCAAAGATAAACTGGGTAAAATTTTTCTTTCAGTAAAGACTGTGTAGGCTACCAAAATAGAATGGGGAGGAAAGAACAGGTTAGGAAATAAAAGAGAGTAGTGAGGAAAAAAAAAAGGCAGTGGTGGGGGCTGGGGGGGGTACTTTGGACTTATCCTCATAAATCTAGAACACTTCAAGTTCAATCGGATGTCATTTGTATTTTATCTCCTTGTATTTTCACTCTTTGTTAACTGAGAGCTCTTCTAGAAAATCATGTATTTGATTTTAAGTCTACTGACCTGACTGTCAAAGATTCCTGATAAAAAGCTTTGAGTTGTAAGACAAGCACACCTGTACAAACCATGTGCTTGCTTTTCACTTCATGCCATTCATCCATAAAGTTGTTATTAAAATCAAACAAGTTCCATGTGTGGGTGGGAGACAGAAAATTCCTCAAGGCAAATAAGATAGTCATTAATGATACTCAACTCAGTACACAACCGTTCTTTAGAAATAGGTTATATTCAGGTATTTTGTATGTGCTAACTAAAGAGGACAAAACAAACACTGTAGAGACCTAACAATGCAGTGTAATCACTCCTCTATCTAACTTATCTGGAAGGGCAGGAACAGGGCCAGGGCAAGTAGGTAGGTGGACAAGTAATCTATCAAACAAAACGAACATGGGAAGAAAATAATGTCAGAGAGATGATTACAAAGTTAGATTACGTTTTCCACTACTGTGATGTCTATTTCTGTCTTCAGAGGCACTGTAGTCAGAGGAACTAGTAGAGAAAAAGGTCAAGTGTCTAATGGATGCTGCAAGGTACTTCGGTATCTTTCCTAAGGTGATAGAAAGAGAGACAAGAGAAAACAGATTTAACTTTTTTCTTCCAATTTCAACCTTCGGCCCTAATCCTATAAAACTTCATCCTCTAGCTGATTTCTTCAGTGACCAGCACAAAAAAGCTGGCAAGGTTGCTAAGTAATAAAGCTTCCTTTTCTAGGGATAACACTATATCAAGCTCTTTCACAAATCATAATCATTTTTAAATGTTGATAATGTTTGTAATCACAGGCACATTTCAGTCATGTAGGAGGAATTTCATCCATAACTATGATCCTTGGAGAGGTCAAGATTCTATACCTTCTCAGTGGTAAGAATTATCAAATATGTCCAAAGTTTATTTTATTTATTTATTTTTTAATTTTACTTTACAATTCTGTATTGGTTTTGCCATACATTGACATGAATCCACCACGAGTTTTAAAAGCCCAAACAGGAAATAATTCATTTATTCTTTCAATAAATGCTTACTGATTAAACACTTCTTTTGAACTGGGTATGAGCAATATTGTTTATGGAATAAGATTGGTAGAAGATGGACATAATTAACAGTATTTATATCACGGCATAAGTATTTAAGAGAGAGAGGTGCTAGAATACAGTGGAGCAGGTAGTGTTCAAACAATGAGGATGAAAGAAATCAGGAACAATCTGTATGAAGCTAATGCCTAAGCAAATGTTTTTAAAATTTTTTATTTTTAATGGGAGGATAATTGCTTTACAATATTGGGTTGGTTTCTACTATACATCAACATGAACCAGCCATATGTATAAATATTCCCCCTCCCTCTTGAACCTCCCTCTCACCTCACAGAGAACTGGGCTGATCTCCCTTTGTCAGACATCAAATACCCACTGGCTCTCTATTTCACATAAGGAGATGTATATGCTTCCATGCTACTCTCTCAGTTTGTCCCACCCTCTCCCTCCCTCTGTGTCCACAAGTCTGTTCTCTATGTCTGTGTCTCTGAGCAAAACCCTTAAGAGTAACTGTGATGTGGTAATGAGGAGGAATGGTAGGAAAGCACATTAGAGGCAAAGGAAATAGCACAAAGAGGAGATTAAAGGCAAGTCCCAAATTTATGAAAAATAATAAACAGTTGAAAAAATAAGATAAACCTTAAGTGACACTTGTGACGATCTCTAGCTAAGAAGCAGATTCTTTATTCTATTAGTTTTTGGAAAAGGTCATAAAAATTAAATAAATAAACTGGCATTCTAAAAATTGCTTGTGTGTATGTGTGTTTGTGTGTTTTAAAGGAAAAGCTCTCATACGGTAATATGAGCAATGGGGTCAGTCTAGAAGCAGAGAGGCCACTTTGGGATTTTAACAATTTAGGAAATAATGGCTTTTGAGAGAAAGCTGTACCTGCTCAACCTATATTTCTTCCCATATCTACATTTTATGTCTCCTGTTAGGAAGATCTAAATCTAGTTTGGGAAATCATTTGGACTCAGATATACGCTTCAGCAATAGGTGAACCTTGAACTTCCTGATGTTCAAGCTGGTTTTAGAAAAGACAGAGGAACCAGAAACCAAATTGCCAACATTTGTTGGATCATCGAAAAAGGAAGAGAGTTCCAGAAAAACATCTACTTCTGCTTTATTGACTATGCCAAAACATTTGACTGTGTGGATCACAATAAACTGTGGAAAATTCTGAAAGAGAAGGGAACACCAGACCACCTGACCTTCCTCTTGAGAAACCTATATGCAGGTCAGGAAGCAACAGTTAGAACTGGACATAGAACAACAGACTGGTTCCAAATAGGAAAAGGAGTACGTCAAGGCTGTATATTGTCACCCTACTTATTTAACTTCTATGCAGAGTACATCATGAGAAACGCTGGACTGGAAGAAACACGAGCTGGAATCAAGATTGCCGGGGGAAATATCAATCACCTCAGATATGCAGATGACACCACCCTTATGGTAGAAAGTGAAGAGGAGCTAAAAAGCCTCTTGATGAAAGTGAAAGAGGAGAACGAAAAAGTTGGCTTAAAGCTCAACATTCAGAAAACGAAGATCATGGCATCTGGTCCCATCACTTCATGGGAAATAGATGGGGAAACAGTGGAAACAGTGTCAGACTTTATTTTGGGGGGCTCCAAAATCACTGCAGATGGTGACTGCAGCCATGATATTAAAAGATGCTTACTCCTTGGAAGAAAAGTTATGACCAACCTAGACAGCATATTCAAAAGCAGAGACATTACTTTGCCGACTAAGGTCCGTCTAGTCAAGGATATGGTTTTTCCAGTGGTCATGTTTGGATGTGAAATTTGGACTGTGAAGAAAGCTGAGTGATGAAGAAT